>NC_084806.1:22723234-23082734 GCF_963583255.1 Pyrus communis | reverse complement strand
AGTGTGTATGTTGGGGTGATCGATACCTCTATAAAAAGCCAAGGCGTCGCGACCACCGATTCAAAACGACGGAATTTCCTGCGTAAATTACGGCGACGCTCCCTCGGCTTTTCAGAAAACGCGTTCAACTTTGTCAAAAGATATCTGACAAAGTCGAATACACGTGGAGGCCATCATCGCAACTACACATCTTTAGCCGACAAGCGCAAAGTTCGGCGACGCTTTCTCTACTTTTCAGAAAACGCGTGCAGCTTTGTCAAAAGGAGCCGCATCCGCACTACTACGTGTCGTTCAGAAAGCGAAGGGGCGTCGTTCAGAAATCGAAGGGGCGCCTGCTCAGAAATCGAAGAGGCGTCGTTCAGAAATCGAAGAGGTGCCACTATTTCAAAAAGCCGGATTTGCGGGATCAAAACGTTTGTCAACAAGGGTAAAAAAAAACAGTACCACCACTTGCTATTATCTCTATATATGTCGACCTTCATCTTTTATGGCAAGGCAGACCTGAAGAAATTGCCCAACTCTTCCTCACCTCTGAGGGCGCACTCCCAGCAAAGCCTTTCGAATTACTCATTTTATTTCTTCTTCCCCAAAGATAATACCAGATGCCTGGAGTACAGATGACCCAGGAGGAAACGGCAGATTGAAGCATGTGCTGATTCATTCACCGCTTCTTCAAAAGCAAAGGTATCTCATATCATCAAGGTCAAAAGCAAAAGTATCTCATATCATGCTCTTTCCCTGTCTTTTTCTTTGTCCTTGTTCTTACTCGCATGGCAAAGTGAAAGAAGCAATCAGCCGGCACTTGGAGTCAGTCTTTCGATCTGGAGCCAACTGCCTGTAATCTATTCCTGGTTGCTTACCTAGCGTTGCTCTCGAGTAGTCATCTTCAACGGAGCAAGTAAGGCAAGTGAAAATGATACATTAAAGCATGTGGAGACAAGCAACAACTGCATATGCTGAGCTATCCTCTAACCCTCTTCAATACGAATTGGAAAGATTGAACAAAGAAACAGATAAAAGGAGGAAGCTCAGACCTTCGGGGGAGACCAAAAGAATCCTGCTGCCCAGTTCAAGAGTAGCACAAAGGAAAATCAACGAGTGGAGGAGACCAAAAGAATCCTGCAGCCCAGTTCAAGAGTAGCCTGTGGAAAATCAACGATGGGAGAAAACCAGTTCAAGATTAAGCCTGTGGAATCACCAAGATCAACCCATGCATTCAACAAAGGAAGACTGAGGAAGCACTCCAATTCCAGATTTGCATCCCTAAACTCTTCTCTTTGTTAGTTACATTCTGCCAAGTTTAGTATGTATAAATGCTGTTTGTGTGTTTACTAATGTTTTGTGTGAATCTATGCTTAAAACATTAAGGACAATGTTTGATTTAAGTGCGGGGGGGTAACTAAGTATATTTGATGCAAATTCGTGGGATGTTATCACCCATAACTTCAAATGTTGTTCCTTGCTGTTTTAAGGTGTTTTTAAGTTGTTTTAGAGTGTTTTAGTATGTTTTGTTTTTATAACTCTGAAAATGCAAATGAAGGAATATTTGTGAAAAACAAGTTCATTTGAGCAACATCAACAACATGCAATTAACAATTAAAAGGCGGAATCATGTTTATATGCACTCAAAAACAAAACTTAACCCATGAACTTCAAAGCCTAGTAGATAGGTGAACCAAGACTCAACTCAAAACAAAGTGAGTTGAGAAATCAATACCTTTGTAGATTCCTCTTTGCATAAGCAAAGGCTAATCACCCAAAGAGAGGGCCTTCATTCCTTGCATCTTAGATCCATGGATTTGGATGGATGAAAAGGTTTCTCCAAGTTCCCAAAATTGAGAACCTCTAAGTCTCCACACCAAGGTAAGATTGGAGAAGAAATGAGTGACCTTGAGGAAGTAAGATTGCTAGATGTTTTCCTCAAGAGTGGCCGGCCATTTTAGAGAGAAAGGAGAGTTTGTTCTCATCTTTTTTCCTTAGAAAAACCCTAAGGATGAAATGGCTATAAAGATGTCTTTATACCACCTCATAATGGAGTGGCAAACTTGCAATTAAGCCAAGTTCACTACCCTCCTCTAAATGGCCGAATTTAAGGGGATTTATTGGGCTATTTGGGCCTTTGTGAATCATTATTCATTAAGTTGTCATACAACTTAAGTCAATGGACTTGACGTTCGAAGCCCATTGGGCCTTAAGGTCCAAAACTATCCCGAGGTCTTTAACGAACTTATTCGTTTGATTAATTAACATATTAATTAATCCTTGCCATAAATAATTAAACCATTTAATTATTCTTACTCATCTCCGTTGAATCTTCAATCTCTACCTTACACGGTGTACGATCCATTAGGTTCCTTTTAGCGAGGCAGTGGACGATTCAAACTCTTTCAAATCGATTGTGAATTGAAACTTACTTTCAATTCTCCCGTTAGTGATAATACACTTTTAGGGCTTCCACAAACCATGGTTGACGCCTAGCAGCATGTCATGGTTACCCAAGCTAATCAGAAGAGGTGGAGAACCTATTCAGTTTTAGGATTACAAATGCAATACGGTCTTTCTCTAATACAATACTCTTGACCACATTGTTTGGTTTGATAGTTTATTCATGTCTACTATCCAATGTGAGTCTTGTGCTTATATGATTACCTTGAATGTGATTTGGAACACATTCCAACACCTCATTCATACTCTGGCCAGAGATTCTAAATCATATCATAGAGTATTCTCCCTCAAACAGTTTGAAGGTTAGAGATCCCTTGTTGCGCATTCACTTGCCTCCATGGCTAAGTGGCTTAACCCCAACGATGCCGTGGACACCCTCCTGATGGAGTGACTTTGACATAATCAAAGATTAAGGACCTAACCACAAGACAACTGTGATGCCTCAGGTCAAAAGACTAATTTGCATTATCCCAACCATGAGTTCTCATGTGACATGAATATGAGAACTCTTCGTTGATCGTGTTCAGTGAACTCATTCTCTATTGAGCACCTACGTACTTGTCTTGATGTCACACACACTAATGACTCGAGACTAGTCACTCTCCCTGAGAGAAGACATAGCACGTACTGATCTTAACGGACTGTCAATGCCCAATTGACAATCCTATGATCAGGAACGTTTAGGATGTGTCAACGAAAGAATGGTCTCATGAATCTAACTTCTTTAGATCGCATTCTTCCAATCACATATTCCTTGGACTTATCGTTTAAGCATATAACATTTATATGAGACGGCTCAAACAATAATCTTTGCCCTTAATATTAAACTAGATTAGTTTAACATGTGAAATGTCCATAAAGTATCATCATATGATTGGTTTTAGGGCACATTTCCAACAGCAAATTCGTGGGATGTTATCACCCATAACTTCAAATGTTGTTCCTTGCTGTTTTAAGGTGTTTTTAAGTTGTTTTAGAGTGTTTTAGTATGTTTTGTTTTTATAACTCCGAAAATCACATAAAAATTTGAAAAACATGTTTTGAAAAGCTTAAAAAGAGTATTTTGAGTCGTTTTTGTGTGTTTGTGTCTTAGGGTACCTTCCAACACAATGATAAGGATTTGGTTTGTAATTGCATGACTGTTAAAAAAAGTTATAAACATAGAGAAAAGTTTGATTTACTCTTGGTATATGCTTGGTTATGGTTATAATGTATGACTTCACATGCAATCATAAAAGAAAAATTCGTTTTTGTAACATGCTTGAAGGAAGGAACTCAAACAAACGCTACAACCCTGTGAGACTCGAGCCATTACCTTCTTTGGAGAGTTATAATCTGTGATTCTTTGTTTTCTAAAGTTGTTGCATGATCTCATTATTCCTTGCTTGGTTGCTACTTAGAATGCAATTGTATCATGATAGAACTAAATGCTAGAACTTATATCCGTTTCATTCAAAGCATGACATTGAACTGCATAACATATATCAAGATGAAGTTGTGTAGTTACCACCATAGCCAAATAGCCTTACTTCCCATATTTCGTATATGTTGTAAGTTTTAACCCCGTCGAGCTTTGTTTAGCCTTTATTCATTGTTAACCCACATTATCCTAACCTAGCCTAGTTTAGGACTGTCCACACCCTTGTTCTTAAAAGATAGTGAGCATGACTTAAATGAATTCCTTTTGAGTACATTATGAAAGAAAATGAGTGTGGGGGAGAGAATGTTTTGTTCTTAAGTGTTTATGTATGTTTTGAGAGTCAAAAGAAAAGAAAGAAAAAATTGTGAAAAACATATGAAAAAGAAAAACAGAAAAGAAAAGAAAGAAAGAAAGAAAAAAAAAAGAGCTTGTTCTCCCTTTTTGTTCAAAAGTTGAGTTTTCATTCAAAAGTGAATTCTAAGATGATTCAAATGCTTTGCTCGCTATTTCTTTAAGAACCTTTGTTTTCCATATCCCTTCTTTGTTAGCCACACACCCCAAGCCCCGTTACACCCCTTTGACTTCTATCTTGATCGTTATATGTTCAATAATGTGGAGTTTGGAATTGATATGAGCTTATGGAATCACTGGTTCTCATT
This sequence comes from Pyrus communis, assembly GCF_963583255.1. Taxonomy (NCBI): domain Eukaryota; kingdom Viridiplantae; phylum Streptophyta; class Magnoliopsida; order Rosales; family Rosaceae; genus Pyrus; species Pyrus communis. The sequence continues at coordinate 23,078,210 of NC_084806.1, read as the reverse complement.
CTAAGTAGTAGCATTCTATTCATGAGATCATATTCATGTCATTATCGTAAATCCAGAAAATGCTTTCTTTGTTATAACATATGTGAGATACTAGTCTTTCATGTTTACATCAATCTCTCACATATAACTAGTGTAGGGTGTGTAGTCAGAAAATCTGTGTGAAAATAGAGTGCATTCTAGTAAGGAATTGAGGAAATTCTCTAAGGCATGTTACTACATTCGAAATGTGTTTTAAATGCTTAAATGCGAACTAGTATGTGGTGACTATGAGTAAGAATGTACTTAAGTGTAAAGATGGCTAAAATCTGTGGGAATAATGATTTTTAACTTGTCATGTGCATTGGAAATCCCTGAGACGATTGTTGGAAGGTTTAGGTTGTGTTTTACTTGTTTAGTGTCGTTTTGCTTGTTTTGTTTTTCTGTTTTGCTCGAGGACGAGCAAAAGATAAGTGTGGGGGAATTTGATAGGAGCATATTTAGGCGACTTACTTAGCTTGTTTTCGTGCATTTATATTGTTAATTCATAGTTGTTTTAGTAGTTTAAGCCATTTTCGTGTGTTTTTAGGTTCATATGGCTAAGGAAGCAAAAAGATGCATTTTGGAGCATTTTGGAGCAAAATTGGACTTGGAATGGATAGCTTATGTTTGGAGCAAAAGGAATGGACGAAATTGAAGGATTCCTAATCCATTGCAGCCACATGCACCCATAATCATTCAGACCTTGGAGCCACATGCATTCACTCTTCATAAATCAGTCACATGCACATTCAATCATTCACACCAAAACCTTGCACATGCAATCCCTTTAATTAATTCAACCTAGCTGTCATTGCACATGCATTCACTTTTTAACCCACATGCATTTCCACCCACATGCACTCCCATTCTTTAATCCATTCAGCCACAAGACATTATCATTGCACCACATTCAGCCATTCCACATGCTATTTCAGCCACATGCACTCATAATCATTCAACCAACTTTGCACATGCATTCATCATCATAACCTAGCTGTCATGTTCCCTCTTTTTCACCTATAAATAAGCATCCATTGCAGCCACAATTCATACACTCATTCATACACATTTCAGTTACAAACACTCTTCCATTTCATAATGTAGACATCAAACCACCCTTGCCGTGCTCTCCCTTACAATCCAAACACCATCCTTCCATTTTCACCACTCCCCAAACCATTCACACCATCAAACTATCCTTAGACCTTGTGCTACAACGAAGAGGAAGAGAAGAGTGCCTAAACGTTCATACAATTCAAGTTTGAGTTGTTGGAATGTTTAGGTGTTTCTTTGATTTCAATGTTTAATTTCAATACTCTTTGTTTTGTACGTATGAGGAATGGAAGAGAAGAGTGCCTAAACGTTCATACAATTCAAGTTTGAGTTGTTGGAATGTTTAGGTGTTTCTTTGATTTCAAAGTTATGAGGAAATTCGAAATATATGTTTATGCTTGCATTTTGATTTGATTAGTTCTAATTGCGTTTCATAAGTTGTGGATTCAATTTGTTTAACTGTTTGATTGATAACTTATTTATGTATGTTTATTGAGAGTGCACGCTTAATTTTCATGCATGAATATGACGCTAGAATATAAGTGAGTTTCACCTAATAGTTACGAACTTATATTCACAAGTAGTGGAGGTTGCTTATAAACAATCGCGTTAAATGAATTCTTAGCATAAGTTTCATGCGTATTCCATAGTAACGAATGCCTCGTCGATGTTTATGATTTCCGTTGAACTTAATGATCTTTGTTGAATGTCTCTATCATGCGTATTCCATAGTTAGGAATTTGATTAGGAATAATTTGGTTGTAATGCGTATTCCATTCAATCCAATGAATCTAGGGAAATCTGAAAGTTAATTTAAGCGGACCTAATTAACTTGGAGCGTTGAGAAGTCATGGTTTATTGAAATGCAATTGGAAATCATTTTATTATGCAAGTGTAACATGTATGGAGATGAACCCCTTAGCTATTCTATCATCCATTCATTCCATTTCATCAATTTCATATTTACATTCTGTTTCAATTAGAATCTGTGCATTTAGTTTAATCTCGTCCAAAACTCAATCCCCCTTACTTTATTGTTCAATTTAGTTAGAAATCAATTTAGTTTGTGTTTTTAAGAGTCTTGAGTCAAGTTACAACTTAATTTCGTCCAAATTTGTGTTTATACTCAAAACTGCCCAGAAAGTGGTTTTTAGGCAGATTTGAGTGTATTTGTGCTGTTTTGAGTCTTTTAGTTTGTTTGAGTGTTTTAAAGTTTAGTTTTGCATTCTTTGAGTCTAGTGTAGTGTTTTATATTGTGTTTTTACGTTTTTGAGTCAAATCCAAGTGATTAACAATCCCTCCTAATCCCCGGTCCAGAACGATCCCTACTTATACATATATTACAATTTGACAAAAAGAGGGTTTAATTTGTGCGCGTATAAAATCTCGCATCAGTTGTGCAATTGTTGTTCCCACTAAAGCTCTGGGAAAATTTTATAGAACAGCAATAAGGCCAAGAATGCTTTATGGCATGAAATGTTGGGTGGTAAAAATTAACACGTGCAAAAAATGAGCGTAACATAAATGAGAATGCTTATTGGATGTGTGGGCACACAAGAAGATAGGATTAAGAACGAGGATATCTGAGGTAAATTAGGAGTGGCCACAATTGAAGATAAGATGAGAAAAAATCGGTTAAGGTAGTTTGGACACATAAATAGAGACTACAAATGCTCTGGTTACAAGATGGACGCTAAGTGTAAAAGGCGTACAGGAAGACCTAGGAATGTTTGGAAAGAGACTTTAAGAAAAGATATGGAGTATTTGGAGCTAATGGAATTATGGAAGACATCGCGCAAAACCGCGCAGTGGTGTTCTAGAATTCATACAACCGACCCCACTTGTTCTTGTCCATGCATGGGATGAGGGATGTGAATGTTTTACAAAGAAGATGCCAAAGGAGGGTGGCTGAAATCTCCTTCATCCTCTTTGGGCCAATGATGATCAAATCCAAACACCAACTTTACCATCACTGGATAGACAACAATCGGAATGATTTCAAAGTTCTAACTAATTATCAAACTAACAATCGTGAAGCAAATCCAACGAATTTCCAAAATTTATAAGATAAATATTAGTGTCAAAGCAATAAAACTACCTTTCGGTCTTCATTCTGATCAGGTGCAATGTATTTACCACTTTTTCTTAACTTGAATAAAATACAATCGGTACTGCAAAAAGAGAACCTTTCATAAGCACAGTTTTATACATCTACAAGTATTAGCCTTTCCAGAAAGTAATATTTAAATAATTGCAAGCCCATATCCTCTATGATTAACTGCAATAACAGATGCAAGAATGCAAGTGAAGCAGGCATGGTGTCAGCATGCGTTGTTAATTGCAAACGTACGTAGGCGCTAGATGTCATAAAATCTTATTATGTGTCAACATAAGCTAGGCCAGAAACAATATTCTAGCCGCTGTTAAAAGACTTTCCGACTAAAATTGCCAGCCGATTCAAATTACGATAATCCCCAAACTCTGATCTGTTTGAAACTTAGGAGGACTGCATACTTTATGGAATGAAATCTCACAAGTTTGAAACATGAATACTATCTCCTAAGGGCTGGTTTGGTATTGCTGTGCTTTGAAAAAAAACTGTTTCTGCTATGCTGTAAGAATAAACATCTGTGAAATAAAGCAGCAGAGTGTTTGGTAAACTTTTCTGTAAAAGTGCTTTTGGAAAAAAAAGTAGTATGATAGTGTTTGGTAAACTTTTATATAAAATAACTGTGACTATGTGAAATGACCAAAAATGATATAATATTATATTATTATTATGATATTTTATTTAATATTATTATTTTTATGTGAGGATTTTGTGTGGCCGTGGGGCCCACACCCCATTTCCCTTATCCCCGTGTCTTCCTTTCCCTCCCTCAATTCTATTTTTCCCCTCCTTGCACCAAGTTTGATACTCATCTTCACCATTCCCAAATTTCCTTTTTCATCTTTGCCCATCTCTTTTCTCTGTCTGTTTCTCATCTCTCTCTCCAACCACCAATCTGCTTCTCATCTCTCTCTAACCACATAGCCACCATAGTAGTGGATCCACCAGCACGCAGCTTCAATTCCAAATGCCAGAGTGCCATTTTAATGTCAGATGTAGCACCGAATGGGTTTTAGATCCGGTGTTCGCCAACAACAACCCATTCTTCAACAACTCCGACTTCAAAGCCATCATGGCACAAAATCATCTCCAACCATGTAACTTGAAGCCAGTTATTGGACGATGTGCAAGCGAGGAAAACCCAGATGCCCACACCACACCACAGAAGGCAAGAATCAGGACAAAATCAGTCATTTCCCTTCTACCCATTTCCCCCCTCTCAAATTTCTCAGTTCCCCAAACACCAAAACAAACCCACCTCTTGGATCTCATCGCCCCTCCCTCCTGTACATATCCGGCGAAATAAGAATATCAACTATGAAGATTCGAGCTTCAACCCAGCAAGAAGGAGAAACAGAGGAGGGTATTTTTGAGATTGTGAAAGTTTCATTAAATTCTACAGTTCACCTGCCTCTTGAAAAAAAAAAAAAAGCTGGTTTTGAGAAGCAGCATTTTGCCACTTTTCAGCTTAAAATGACAGTGACATTGAAAATAAGAAGAGTTACCAAACACAAATTTTACTCTAGCTTTTTTTCATCCCTGCTTTTTTTTTTTAATCACCTCAATGCCAAACCAGGCCTTTGATATGGCTTCCACAAATGTTTACGGCAGTTGACTCAGTTTATAGCTAATATCTTAAACTATTTCATTTAAATACAGCCTGAGAGACTACATTGTGAAGCAATTGATTAAAATGGTGTGGAAAGTACTGAAGACCATTTTCAGTTTGGCATACAGCATATTGACCTCTCGATGTTTGAAATACGTTCAAGCAAATCAAAAGCTTACCAAGCAGAAAAACAGTGAGCATTAAACCAAGGGTAATTTGAACTGAACAACGATTGTTCAGGCGTGGAGGTGTTTGCCATTGCTTCCGTGGGCTTTGCAATTGCTTCTGAGATGCACCAACCCGACAGTACATCTGCAGAAGACAATCTTTAAGTTCATTTTTCAAAAATCAAAATAATAATAAACAAATGCAAAAATCTATCAGCTGAAAGAAAGCAGAGGAGAGAGGATGAAGCTTGTTCTTTTCTTTCTCCTTGCATGTGAAATATTTATTGCCTTATAATCAATTGTTATAATCAACTCTGCCTTTCAAGTACGTAATAAACTGACCTGGTTGAACAAATTAATTGCTCCAGTTGCCTGATGCAACCTTTGCTTCCCGAAGACAAGTTTGAATCCTTTTTCTTTGGGTGTATCGGAATTAGATTTTTTCTCTGTTCAACTTCATCTGCTATTACGATCCTCAGCTCACTATAATTTGGTGAACATCATGTCTTCCTTGTATAAATTATATCATCCTTCATTTCTGCGACTTCTTTTCCTTTCAATTCCATGAAAAATTTGGATCCTTGGAAATAGTAATAACATCTTTAACACCCTTTATTTCATCAGAAATGTCTCCATTGCAGGCAGCACTATATTTAAGGTTCCTGTCTTTTCTTGTAGTGTCACTTTCCTCGGAGCTTTTCACCCCATGCCTGAGTTCTACACATTCATTTTGGGCAGTTTGCTTACTTTGGGATGTCCCAGAGAGAAATGCACCAAAATCATCGTGTTCGTCTTCATCCATGTGTACCCATTGAAGGGGTTTCTTTCCTTCCATACTAAACGATTCCCTTAGTGCTGTTTCAACACGAGAAATTTGGTTTTCAATAGCAGCAACAAATTGTCCATGTCTAGCTGCGGTATGATCATCACCACATTGTCTATAGCTCAACCTGACAGCCTTCTCAAACTCTTCCAACTAAAACACATTGACCATTCAACATGACAGATACAGTTAGAAAAAGTGCAATAGGGCTGCCTAAACCATTTACATAAAAATTAAAAAATTAAAAAATTAAAATTTCTCTGATTTCAATTGGTATTAATATCTAACAATCCAAATCAGGATTGAAATGCTAACAGAGATTGACGTTAAAGCTGAGATGAGTTTTTTTACTTTCTTTTGGAATCGATGGAAATTTTTTCTAAATTGGATTCTTCCTTGCTCAACTTTATTAACAAACACCAGGATAGTATTGATACACTCATAAATTCTGATAAGATTTGTGTACAGTGAATAAACAAGAGAGGAAGAAAGGGAGATAGCTAAAGTGGGACAAGAGACGTACCTGCCATTTGGCAGTACCAAAAGCGGTTTGCAGCTCCCTACAGAGTTCATCCAAATGTTCTTGTGCTAGCCTTTCACTCCTCTGTCGAACCCATGCCTTGTATATAGATTCCATTCTGGAAAAGAAAATAAACGGAAAATAAAAGGGGGAGGTAGAGAATAAATTATTCTGAGTACCAATTTTATTGAGCTTTCTAAAAAGAAACAAATATGTCACTCTATATAACGGTTTGGTGGTATTCCTCTTCACTTTGAAGTGAGAGGTCTTATTCGAAAACGAGAATCAGCTCCCTTCACTACTACAAAATATGACTTTCATGACACTTGGTAAATTTTTTAATGACATTCTTTTACTGAAAATGTCATTAAAATGATATTATGACGCAACTTAAAAAGAAAAAAGAAAAATGGGAAATAAAAAACAAGTTATTGAAGAAGCTACGAAAGAAAAAGAAAAAAAGGAGACTTGAGTGAAAAACATAAACGTGGTGTTCATCATTGTCACTCAGTGTGAATTCCCCACTTTCTCAATAACCTCCTACAACTACGCCGACTGCCAAATTCAGTTCTCCCTCTCCAGCATCCAAACGCATTCTCTCTCTCTCTCCCCTCTTGCCGTCAAGGTCCGTCCCCTCACTTCCATTGTCTGTAAATCTTTATCTTTCAGGTTTTCTTGTTCAATTGTTCGTACTTTCTTTTTATGAAACCCTAAATTAGTGTAGTGGCTTTGATCTGTTCAAACATGGAGTAGAAAATGCACTCAAATTTACAAATTTAAATTGTGGAGTAGGAAGGCACCTGTCAATTGTCAAAAATCAGTAGAAAATATGCGCTTATGTTTATCCCTCTCCCTCCTCCAAAGAAAGGTCCACCAATCTTTCAATCTCGGATTAATTTTGTTTACTATCATAAGGTCTGTGCTTGCTTGCCATTCTATTTTGCTACGTTTGTCTCTCTCTCTCTCTCTCTCTCTCTCTCTCTCTCTCTCTCTATATATATATATATATGTGTGTGTGTGTGTGTGTGTGTGTGTGTGCTTGCTTGCCATTCTATTTTGCTACGTTTGTCTCTCTCTCTCTCTCTCTCTCTCTCTCTCTATATATATATATGTGTGTGTGTGTGTGTGTATGTATACTGGTGTGCTTTTATGAACTAAGAAAGTGACTTCAAATGGTAATGCAGCATTCCATCAAGCAAGAAGTCCATTCAGGTTCGTGTTGTACTTCTCATTCGTTTCTCTTAATTTAGGGCCTCAGATGAATATGAGCAGATATTATAGATGACAAAAGTGAACTAACCAAATAAAAATTAGAGTGAACGAACAGAAAAGTTATATTCTACATTAATCAGAATATCATGCTTGATTATATATATATTTTTTTGGATGGTGATTGAAATATGACCACAAATTAGTATGTGGAATCAGTAACTAGCTTCAATTAGGCTGCTTTTTTGGGATTATTTTTCTTTTCGATTGTGGGTTTTTTATCGTTATTGTTCAATTTATTGGAAGTTAGAAAAACTCATGTCTTGCTTTTGCAAGATATAATGAGTTTGATTAGTAGTGAATCTAGTGATTACCTTTGATTTTGATGCTATCAGTATGTTGGTTCTTTTATGATTGCATGTATTTCCCCTTATGGTCTTTCATTCATGTTTTATGGTTCTCCATCATGTGTTTTTGTATCAACTCTAGAATGTAGACTCTAAACACGATAGCACCTCAATCCAGTAAGATTGGGTATTAAATATAATTGTGAGAAGACATTTATTGGATGAGTTCTTTGAAGTTATAAATCTATAGCCTTCAATTATGAAATAAGTGGAAAATGAATTTAAGGATAGCAGTAGATTATTCAGTACATTTGATACATATTACATGCATTCGGAATCCAAGATAACTGAAGAAGTGGAACCATACTATGGTCGCATCTTTCTAACTTATGTCATTTTTATGTATCTTCTTCCTTGCTTTCAGATTTAGGACTTAACTTCCGTGCTTTGAAAGAAGAGGAATGGATTGGTATTGAGGAAAAGGGGTTTGATTGGTTCAATAGTTTTGTTTGTTTATTTGGGAGTTCGTGTTTGGTTGCCGAAGATTTGATGGATTTTTACATTTGTTTGTGGTTTGGTAGCAATCATTGTTGAATGGATATGGGGAACATGTAGATGGTGACTATGATTCCCTCATAGCACTGGTATTGGGACACTGGTGTAAGTTAGTATAGAATATTGTTTTGCTGTGTCGAATTTTTTCATATGGTTATGAAGTTTCATGTCTGATTATATTTTGGATTAGCCGAATGACAACTGAGACCGGGCAAATTTGCTCGTCGAAAAGCTGGGGAACGGTTTGTAAATGGGAACAATAACGAAATTGGTATCTCACTTTTCTCTCTGTGTTTCTAATAAATTCTTGGGTGCTTTAGATTTAGCCCTTTACAACTGTTGAACTCTAGACATAAACCCACCTATATTAAAACATCTAAATAAAACCCAAATTTTGAATTTGATGCCATGTAAGATAAAAGATGTCCATACATTTAAATTTATTTACAACACCATGCCACCAACATTAATATGGCTATTATGTGAAATCGCCTAATCCAAATCTAATTTGTTCAATATACATTCTATTGAAAAAGTAGATACATTAACTTGTGAAAATTAAAAAAAAAAAAAAAAAGAAGGTAAAAATAAACTAGTAGATACATTGTTTCTTGTAAAAACTAAACAATATTTACATTATTTTTATAAAAAGAAATAAACAATATGTAATTTTTTTTTTAAATTACACAATAGGTACACAATTTTTGTAAAAATTAAATAACAAGTACTTTAATTTTTGGAAAAAAAAAAAAAAAAAAAAAAAACTAGTAGAAACATTGTTTCTTTTCAAAATTAAACAATGAATTTATAAGGTAAATTAGTTTTTATGTATTTTTCATATATGGGCTTGTTATTATGTAGGTAAATTATTTTTCATGTATTTTACATATATTGGGTATATGCTTTTTCTTTTTTTAAGCAATCTAACATTTTAAAATTTTAATAGTAGGTGCACTATTTGAATCAAATGTTTTTTTTTTTGTAGGTAAATTATTTTGCATGAATTTCACATATATTAGGCATTTATATATATATATATATATATATATATATATATATGTGTTTGTGTGTGACACACCCCGACCGAGATCGGAGCGTGCTGGCCATCACTCAAAGGTGACGTAGCCATGTGCACGTGCGGAAGCTAATAAAGTAGTAATAAAAAGTACGAATAATTCAAAACTAGCATACTAGTACAAGAATAAGTGCTAGTAAGTGCGATACAAATTCAGAGTAGGTCTATAGCAGCCCAAATAAAACGACAACAGTAGTACGCCCGAAGGCGACCCTACAATGTGGAGTGTCTGTCAGAACGCCGGAAAGCCCTCAAAGGAAACCACCGCAACGGCTAAGCAACTAGAACCTGGAGGGGCGCAAAACAAAAGCGTGAGTGGGCAAAAACAAATCTTTCTAAAACCATTTATAAAATACTTTCTAACCCCTCGCCGTAAAACCTGTATACTTCCCAGAAAATAAACATATATACGTATGTATAAATATGCCAATCATGCTCAAGGGTATGCCAATCATGCTCAACAATGTGCCATGTCAAAGCCTCATAATGATATGCAAGTGCTCAGGTATAAATCACATCAATAGCATAACATCTGGCAGCCGGAGTCACCTAACGTGACCTGTACGGCTGCATATAGAGCTCAAATCTCAAACTCAATAACTGAACCTGCCCACGATTCGGAACCACCTAAAGGGGTCTGTACGACAGGCCTGGGTGTAACATGTATATACGCTCTAGTGCTACGATCACGTGAAGGCTGTGCGAATAATCGCGGGTCACCTACGAGTCGGAACCACCTACTGTGGTCTGTACGACAGGCCTATGCACCTAGCTTGGATCCAAGCTGAGCATATGGTGCGGGAGGTGAACAACACGTGAAGGACTGTGCCCTACTCTGGGCGGGAGCACTAACACCGGGGGTGCAGGTTATGAGCTCTCTAAGCATCTCTACCCACTATTTAATGCAATCGTTAAATAACGCTTACCTGGCACTTACCTATGCCTCCACAGCACCAACATATAAATATATATGACATATGCATAATTGAATATATAATTAAACGTATATGTCACTACTCATGCATAACCACCAATTATATATAAAAGAAATGGCATATAACGAAGCATTTATACTAATTTCTGGGAATTAATATGTATATAGGTATATACGGAAAACAAAAGCCCACTCACTGGTATGTAGAAGGGTCGTAGCCTCCCTGCCTCGCATGTGCACGCTCGTCCTCGGGGTACGTGTCACCTAAATGCGAAACAACTATAAAAACGTTAACTTTAAAGCACATAACCAACTTCTCGTAATAACTTCTCATACATTGCTCAAAATGGACAATTGAATATACCAACGTGCTCTACACAACCTCAGGATCACAACCATATTTTTAGAAAAATTTTTGGACCCCACACGCGCCCCCACGCGCCAGCACAGGCACGGACCTACGCGCCCCCCACGCACGGCCACGTGCCAGGCATACTGACGGTGTCAACAGACGCCGTCAGGAATATTCCGTTAAACTGACGGAATATTCCGTTAAATCCAACTGTTACCGTTAACTGCCGTTAGGAATATTCCGTTAAACTTAACGGAATATTCCCCTTTCTTCTCCGGCGAGACGCCGGCGCCGGCGACGGCACCGGAAAACTGGGAAAACTTCCAACCGTGTTTTCTCCTTCGTTTTTCAACCAATTTTTACGATCTTTATACCAAAATGAAGCTTAGGACTAGTAGAATCACGATAGACTAGTTTTAAGGCCTAAAAACCATGGAATCTCACCTGCAACAACGATCCAAGTTCGGCCAACTTCAAACCTAGCCTTCCCGACGTCAAAACTCGTCCAACGAACTACTCCCAAGCTCCTGGGAACCTCACAAACACAACTACAAGCTTAGAATCTCCTAAAACAAGCTAGATTAGGTTTGCATGAACAGTGCAATATTCGGCCATTGTTGAATCGACGTGAAAACCAAGGATTCCTCACCTGAAAATGGTATGGCTGTGCTCGCCTCGACCTCACGAGTTGAATGGTGTAGTTGGTTCCCTCGATCCGTGATGGTTTTGGTGGTTTTGGTGCTTGTCCGTACGTCGAAGAAAGAAGAAGAAGAAGAAGAAAGGGAGAGAGAGACATGGGACAGAGACAGAGGGAGAGGGAGAGTGAGTCAGTGTGTGTGAGTGTGTGTGTGTGTGGTCCAACACCTGCCACACCACACAAAACAACCCACAACGTGACAAAAACGAACTAGGGGCAATAAGGTAATTTCACACGTGCGTTTTAAATAACCCCGGGACGGGATGTCACAGTGTGTGTGTGAAATAATTTACGTACATTAATATGTAAAATATAATTTTATTGACTTGATTAAGCATGTATAATAACATATATTACACATGTTTTATGTTATTATATATTAGGCAATGAATTTATAACATTATTGTTTTTCCTTTTTTTTTTTTTTTTTTTTTGTAAAATCATTAATTCTCCCTTACCATCCATCCACATGGCATTAATTATGTACATCAAACATTCAAATAGGGTTTATAAAAAAAAAAAAAAATTCAAATATGGGTATTTTAGGCATCCGAATTTTTTTTAATGTGTGATGTCAAACATAATTAATGAATTTGCTAATGTGGAATCTAGTCAATGGGTTTTATTCAAGAAAAAAACTTATGTCGGGTTTATGTTGAGAAACTTAAGCTTTACGGGTTAAAGTCATATTTTCAGTAAATTCTTCAGTTTCTTTGTGTTTTCTTCCTATTGTGTATAAAAACTTAATTATGCATGCCCATGCTCTTTATTTTGGGTTCAAGTTGCTATATTGGTATCTCACTACTATTTGTTTATGCGTTATGCAGTTCATAATACGAAAGAAACAATTTTGAAGTGGTTCTCTTTTTTCTTTTCATTGAAATTCTTGTTTTCCTTTTCAGGTAATATGACATCACTAATAATGCCAGCAGCTACCTTGGGAGTAGTGGGTTATGGTTACATGTGGTGGAAGGTGTGCAGATTATGTTCTTTGTGGGTAATTTATAGTTCAGGCAAATTAATTTACAGCTAACGGTGATTTTTTTTAAAGTATTATCGTCTTCTTATTAATTAATGACTAAAATTAGTTTTTGTCGTCACATATTTCATTTGGTTGTGATTTGTTGCAGTTCAAAGAAAAAGCTACTTACATTTAATAGGAAATTGATGCATTAAGAATAGAGTGGGCTGAGTATGTTGATGACTTCATCCCAATAGATAAAACACTAGACTAGCTAGCTTGTGAAATTTTAAATTCAGTGGTTTTATTTTAGTAGAAAATCTCTACACATTTTATTAAATGTGTTGATTGTGAGATTGTTTTTTGTAAACTTGGGTTTACAAATCTATGAAGCAATACTGGTTTATTTAAGGTAAATATCTTGCTTTCTGGATGAATTATGTAGGTCTTGCTTTCAAATTAAAAATACATTAGATATGTCATCAAACATATTTCAGGACATGTATTAAACGGCTTATGACACACTTTTTGTGTCGTTTCTAATATTCAATGACACTGCAAATGGTTTTAGTGCTATAGTCATAATTAGTGTACCATGACACTCATTTCTATGTTTATGACACATATTCTGCGTCTCAAATTGAAATAAATGACATGCTTTTTTAATTCAATGACGCTTGTTAGGCGTCTCTAGCAGCTATACATGACACTATGCGTACGTCATGTTTAGTATACCATGTCGCTCATTCATCTATTTATGACACTTATTCCGTGTCTTAAATGGTAATATATGACACAAGTTCTTAATTCAATGACGCTTTTTAAGCGTCCTTAAAAGTAATACATGATACTCTTTCAACGTCATAAAAAATATCTTTAATGACACCCACAAAGATGACGTTAAACCCTTGTGTCATTAAACTTTTAACATGACGCATAAACTGCGTCATGTGTGTAAACATTTGTAGTAGTGCTTCAATTTTTGCAAAAACTTAGAGGGAATAGCAGCATAATACCACTAAATCCCTGTAATCACTGATTACTCAACATAAGGAGTTGACAATTGGTAGAATAACAACTCAAATTCTAAACTGGAAGAAAATGGTATTTTTCTTTAGGCCGGGAAGAAAGTGACCTTTTGATTATAGTTCACCTATCCCCGGGATATAGGGCGGTCTACCGTCTACCATTATCTCCACAGTGCAACCATTCCCAGTACAGTTGAGCATACTTTTTCTTGTCATCCAAATGAAGGGTAAAATCACGCTAACGCACTCAATTACAGCACACAGAAGCTATATCCGTAAAAAATTTATCATTTCCAAACCACCATGAGAGATTACTTATCCAAAACCTATCTAGAAGTTCAAATTCAACCCAAAATATACATCAGGCACATCATCAAAACTTAAAAAAGTGGGAAAAACGGAGAGAAACACACAACCTAGAATCCCAATGACAAAACTCAAAAACCAGCATAACAATCCAATTGAAAATTCTCCAACAAACTACAAAATCTAAGCACTATTAAACATTCAACAGAAAACATGTCACATCCCGGCCCGGGGCAGATCACTTCCCGGACCCGCTCCACCACTGCAGCACGATAATGTCCTCTTTGGGCTTACCATTCCCTCACGGTTTTGTTTTTGGGAACTCACGAGCAACTTCCCAGTGGGTCACCCATCATGGGATTGCTCTAGCCTCCTTCTTGCTTAACTTCGGAGTTCCAACGGAACTCGAAGCTAGTGAGCTCCCAAAAGGCCTCGTGCTAGGTAGGGATTGGAATATACATTTAAGGATCACTCCCCTGGGCGAATTGGGATGTCACAATCCACCCCCCTTAGGGGCCCGACGTCCTCGTCGGCACACCACGACCAGGGTTAGGCTCTGATACCAAATTGTCACATCCCGGCCCGGGGCGGATCACTTCCCGGGCCCGCTCCACCACCGTAGCACGATATTGTCCGCTTTGGGCTTACCATTCCCTCACGGTTTTGTTTTTGGGAACTCATGAGCAACTTCCCAGTGGGTCACCCATCATGGGATTGCTCTAGCCTCCTTCTCGCTTAACTTCGGAGTTCCTACGGAACCCGAAGCCAGTGAGCTCCCAAAAGGCCTCGTGCTAGGTAGGGATTGAAATATACATTTAAGGATCATTCCCCTGGGCGATGTGGGATGTCACAAAACAACTGATGCATATTTCACTTCAAAAAAATCCCACAAAAACATAATTCAATAAACCCATATCCAAATTCCAATAACATAGTCTAAATAAACACAGAAACCCACCAACAAAATCAAAACTGCTTCCCAAAGATCAAAACTGCTTGCCACCATCATCTTGGTTCTTCACCAACAACAAAAACCCACCAACAAAATTGATAAACAAGGACACCTAATTGCCTTCCGAGCCTTAAAAGTTAAACCAAGCAAAAAAAAAAAAAAAAAAGCATCAAAATTTTTCATATAAGCGGGTATTTTTGTTGTTTGGTCGTCTCCTGTCTTCTGTTCTCTTCTTTGCTGAGGAGAAAGCAAAGAAGGAAGAGAAAAGAAGAACGAAGAAACAAAGCCAAACAGATTGAGAGAGAGAGGACAGTGATGGGAGACGTATAAGGGATCTACTTTATCATTCAATTATAGATAACAAATCTTTGCCATCCAATACTATAAGTGAAATCGTGTATGTTCTTTATCATCATCTAAAAGTTATACATGCAAAAAATAATTCAACTTGAAAATCTTTTAGTCATTTTTATACATAAAACAAATAAACTGTTCACCATAAGAATCATTTGTTATCAAAATCGTTGAAAGGCTCAATTATGATATTTGGGAGGAAAATATTTGTTATGATAACAAAAGCATTATCCATATTAATATTCAACCAAAAGAAACATTAAACTAAGGGTGGTGATCTCCGGACTAGGATCACCTTCGGATCCCAGCCTGCGGAGCTAACTGATCAAAAGATCCCATCCTTCCATTTTTTATCATGTGGCCAAGAATAAATTTAAATGTTGCAAAATTCTCACGGAAAACAAGGCAAGATGAAATTGGAAGGTTGAGATCTTCTGATCAGTTGGCTTTGTAGGTTGGGATCTGGAGGTAATCCTAGTCCGTGATTTCATACATCCATTTTACCATATACACTGTTGAAAACTATTAACAATTAAAAAGGTGTGCCAGAGGTATAAGATAGTATATGAAAATGACCACCTTAACCTGTAATATAAAGTAGTTACTACTTTTGCTGCAACAGACCAAAAACAAGATGTAGCTTGACACACCCTGACCGAAATCAAGGCGTGTTGGCCGTCACGTGAGAGTGACGTAGCCATGTGCACAATGCGGAAGTATAAATAATAAAACAATTACGAATAAATAAAAACCAAACTACTAGATAAACTAGTTAAAGTAATACGCTAGTGTAAGACTAAGTGTGATAAACATAATCAGAGCACAAAAAGCCTAAGTGCAGTCCAGTAGGATGAATACTAATTACACAACACCCAAAGGTGATCCTACATTTGTGATGTTCTGTTAGAACCACCGTCAAAGTCCTCGTGATCCACCAAAGCGCTTCTACCTAAAACATGGAGGGGCATAAAACAGAAAGTGTGAGTGGGCAAAAACAAAACTTTTCAAAATCATTTCATTCTCAAAAGTTCTAACCCTTCTCCGTAAAACCTGTATAATTTCCCAGACAATAGAATATATGAATATATCGAAATCATGCTCAGAATAACAACATTCATAATTATGCCATGATGAATTTCTCAGCATAAAGTATAAGTAAACCAGGTAATATCAATCAATGCAAATGATATGTCAGCCGAAGTCACCTAACGTGACCTGTACGGCTGAATCTAGAGCTCGAATCCACATCTCAACAACTATACCTGCACACGAGTTGAAACCACCTAAAATGGTCTGTATGACAGGACTAGGTGTAAATAAATACGCTCAAGTGCTACTGATAGGAGCATATTTATGCGACTTAGTTTGCTTGTTTTCGTACATTTATGTTATTAGTTCTTAGTTATTTTAGTTCTTTAAACTTCTTTTGTGTGTTTTCAGGTTCATAGGACGTATTTGGCGAAATGATGCATTTTGGAGCCTTTTGGAGCACTTTTGGGCACAAATTGGATAGCTTATGCTTGGAGCAAAAGGAATGGACGAAATTGAAGAGTTGATGTCGCAAGGATTCCTACTACGACAAGGATTCCTACTACGATGAGGATTCCAATTACGAGAAGGTTTCCAAATTGAAGGAGGTTTCCCACTCACATGAGGATTCCTAGTTGGATGAGGATTCCTAATCACACAAGGATTCCTACTTGAAGTAGGAAAGTTAAGCCAAAGTTTCCTATTTTGGTTGACCTTTCCTAAATCAAGAACGCTCTAAGTTTTAGCACTTAAGATGGCTCCCAAGCACCCTTGGACAACAAACAAAGGTTCTTTGCAAATTTTCCTTCCTTGCCGTGCAAAGAAGGTGGTTTCCCTTTCTTTGTGCAAACTTCCCTATTTTTCATATGTGTTAGGACCTTTCCCTTATTCTAACACCTCTTGTTTAATACCTTACCTTTCCCTAAACCTTATGCCGCACCTCCCCTTATGTTTCCTGATTTCAAACTCTTATTTCCTAGTTTAATTCACTTTCCTAGTTCTAAAACTTTCCCCAAAGTCCTAAATTCTGATTTCTTGCAAGGAATTGACTTTTCCTTCATTCTTTTGCACCAATTTCGTTTCTTACCTTAAATCCCCTTTCCTTGCTGTGCAAGGGGTTTAATTTCTGATTCCTTGCAAGGCAAGGACATTCCTTATTTGCTTAAATTCGTGCATCCCCTTTTTCTGAGTTTATTTGGACTTTATTCACTTACCTTTTCTATTTAGACTAGGGAATCTGAATCATAACTTAATTAGGTATGTTTTTAACTTCCCAAAACACATTTAATCAGCCCTTGGCCGAACCCTAGAGGATCATTCACCACAGAAATTCGTCCATTCACTCCCACACACATCCATTCATCCCAAAACATCATAAAACAGCCCAGAAACACAACCAGCCGCACCACCTTCTTCCACCCTCTTTTCTGAGTTCTCCACCACCTTCCAACCATCAAACACTCATCCACACTCAACCTACACCCCTTGCCGTGCCTCTACACCCCCCAAAATCCATTCTACATCATCAAAATAGCCCAGAAAACATCACCATCCAATCTGTCGCAGCAAGGGAAAGGAGACAGTTTCATGAAATTGTTTGACTCTTCATTCTGAGTTGTTGAACAATTTTAGGTGTATTCTATCTTATATTTCAATGTCTAATTCATGTAATCTTTGTTTTGCTTTGAGTATGATTGGCTATATTCGTTTTGGCTAAGGGTGTATTCGAAACCATGATTATATATGTGAAATAAGTTGATTACTTCCAGTTATCGTTGCATAAGTCGTGAATACAATTTGCTTAACCGTTTGACTTAGAACTTGTTCTTGTATGTTGATTGAGAGTGCACGCTTAATTTGCATGCTTGAATTTGGTGCTAGGATATAAGTTTGTTTCACCTAATCGTTATGAATTTATATTCACAAGTAGTGAAGGTCGCTAGTCACGATCATGTTAAGTAGATTCCTGGCAAGAGTATCATGCTTTTCATAGTTACAAATGCCTTGTCGATGCTTATGATTTCCAAAGAACGTAATGATTCTAACTTGTATCTTTATCATCCTGTTCATATAGAGAACTTGTTAGGAATAATTTGTTTGCGATGCATATTCATCCAATTCAATGATTCTAGGGAAATCTGAAGGTTAGTTTAAGCGGACCTAATTAACTTGGAGTGTCGAGGTTCATAACTTATTGAATTGATAACTGGAAATTGATTTACGTTGCATATATTTCATGTGTGGAGAAGAACCCCTTAGCTATTCCATCATCCATTGATTCATCACAATTTGTTTTACAATCTGTTTTCTTTACAATCTGTCCATTTAATTTAATTTCGTCCAAATACAATCCCCCCATATTTTGTTAAGTCTTAGTCATTACAATCTGTCTTATTTTGTGTTTTTAAGTATTTGGAGTCACAAACACCTTCAAATTCGTCCCAATCTGCCTAGTTTACATTCTTGTTTTGTTTGTTTGATTTTCGTCCAAAACCAAATTCCCAATTGTCTTAGAGTGTCTAATTGGTTAAATTATGTTTTAGATTGTGTTTTTAAGAGTTTTGAGTCAAGTTAGAACCAATTTTCTTCCAAGTTTGTGTTTAGGCTCAAAACTGCCCAGTTTGTGTTTTTAGGCAGTTTTGAGTGTTTTTAGCTTATTTTGAGTCTTGTGAACTTGTTTTGAGGTTTTTTTTAAGTGAGTTAAGTGTTTTAAAGGTTAGTTTTATTTATTTGAGTCAGTTTAAAGTGTTTAGCACCCCTAGTTAATCCCCGGTTAGAACGATCCCTACTTACATCATTACTACAATTGTCACAAATAAGGTTTAATTTGTGTGTCACATTCGTAACGCATCAGCTACGATCACGTGAAGACTGTGCGAATAATCGCGGGTCACCTACGAGTCGGAACCAGTTATAGTGGTTTGTACGACAAGACTGTGCACCTAACTTGGATCCAAGATGAGCGTGTGGTGTGGGAGGTGAAGATCACATGAAGGACTGTGCCCTAACTCTGGGCGGGAGCACTAACACCGGGCTGCAGGTTTATGAGCTCTCAATGCATCTCACATAACCATTAATTCACAACCATAAACTATAACTTACCTGGCACTTACCTGTGCGTCTGCAGCACCAAACATACATATGTGCAACTACTAATACATAAATAAATAGGCAGACACTTTGCATGGCATTTTAAAACATATAAACATTCAATTTCATTTTCTGGGAAAAATTCTCAAGTATATAGGTATATACGGAAAACCAAAAGCCCACTCACTGGTATGTGGAAGGGTCGTAACCCCCGAGCCTTGAGTGACTGCACTCGTTTTCAGGATAGGTCTCACCTATATGCGAAACAACTATAAAAATGTCAATTTAAAACACATAACCAAAACTAGGTAATAGCTTCTCATACAATGCTCAAATGGGGTGTTTGAATATACCAACATGATCTACTCAACCTCACGAACATCCCCATATTTTAAAAATAATTTTCTGACCACCCACGCGCCGCCATGCGCCGACCAAGGCACGGCCAGACACGCTGGCCACGCGTGGGCACGTGCCTGGCACACCTGTGGAAGCCCTAACGGCGTTAGGGAATATTTCGTCCAAAAGCAAGCATATTCTGTTAAAACAAACCTGACGCCGTTAACTGCTGTTATGAATATTCCGTTAAGATTAACGGAATATTCTCCTTTCTTCTCCGGCTAGTTGCTGGACTCCGTCGCCGTCACTGGAAACTGAGAAAAACTTTAAACCTTTATATCTCAATGGGTTTTCAACCAAAATTACGAATTTTGTATAAAAATGAAGCTTACGAAGAGTAGAACAAAATCTTACCACTTTGGGGTCGAAAACCAATGGAATCTCGTTGGAAAAACCCACGATATTCTGGCCAAACCTGCAACTCACTGAAACTGGGCTTCTCGACGTCCAAAAAACTTTAGCTTTCTTCTCCAAGCTTCATGAGAGTGTTCTAAAGCTCCCTATGACCTTAAAAACTCCTAAAAACTTCATGATCATGTGTGCATGAACAGTGCATGAAATTTGGGGTTAAGGTTCTCAAGGTTTTCGAAAGTTTCAAGTCTCACAAATGGTATAAATGAACTTAGGAACTTGCAAGGAGTTCGAATCTTGCCTTCTAGACGTCGATCTGTGCCTGAAATAGTTGATTTGGGTGATGTCCATACGACTTGTACGGAAATGCAGAAAAATCTGAGAGGGAGGAGAGATAGAAAGGTCCACGGGTGTGTGTGTGTAGGTATGTGGTCCTAAATGAGTCAACAACCGAAAAGAAACAACTAAACAACACCCCACAATGGCAACTAACAATCAAGGGCAAAATCGTCATTTCACACCTACGGTACAAATAATTCGGGACGGGCTGTCACATAACTAATGACCGCTAAACCTTCGCCATGTACACTTAGGAGCCACCTAAGAGTGTATATTTTTGGGAAATTTACTGTTTTTATGATTCTACAAAAGGGCTCAGCTAACACCATTTAGTATTACGGCTTACTGGTATTTTTCTCTACTTGTAAGCGAGAGGTTTTAGGTTCGAATTTTTTAAATGACGAGTTCGATACTAACTCATTCGCACACCAAGAGGTGCAAATCTATCGTTGTAGTATAAAAATGTCTAATTTGTTTGAAAATCAAAATATTGAGTTTTAGATCATTTTAGCCAATTGTTCTATATTTTTTTCTTTTGACCAAATTGCCCTATATTTTTCATGAGTGTGGATTTTGTATTGGTTGGTGGTATAGTGGATTCAGTGGAGGTGTCGGCGGTTGGAGACAGATGAGGAAGAAGAATTGGATAAAGTGAGGGTGGTGGGCAGCGCACTTGATGACAGCCAATGTGTGTGTTTCTTATTGGGACCTTTGCTAGCTTACAATATTACCAAAATATAAATCGGTGATGAGTCACGTTACCCCATGTCAACTCCATCATCAATTAATTTTACACATTTGAAATGGAACTGTGCCTTGGAAACTAGGGGTGGGTTCAACAAATTGAAAATCGAAAAAATTCGAACCGAAATAAAAAATAAACCAAATCGAACCAAGGAAACCAAACCGAATTGAAATTGGTTGGTTCGGTTTGGGTTTTGTTGGTCCAAAAACCGAACCGGGCCAAACGGATATATGAAATCATATATATAGATACTCAAAACCTGGTGGCATGAGCCCCTTCCTTCCAATTGCAAATAGTTGCTTCAAGCCAACTTGACTGCAGGCTTTGTGTGTTGCTATAATTGTACAAGTAAGTTATTTATAGGTATTCTAATCTTTAATGCTTTATAAAATTTCTAAAGATTACAAACCCTAACTGTCACTCCCATTTCACCTCTTTGTTTTCTTAAACTCTCTCTCTCCCCTCCTCTACTTTCTTCCTCTCTGCTTTCTAAGTCTCTCTCTCTCCTTGCTTCCTCTCTTCCTCCAAATCACTCTCTCTAGTCTTCTCATGCCCTCCTTGCGGATTCCTTCTTCCAAACCATGATTTTTCCTTGCCCTTTCGAATCGAAACCCCCTCCAAATTGGAAGATTCTAATCCGGATTTTCCAATCTCTCACGGGTAATTTTCGAATCAAAACTAATGTGATTTTACTGAATTAAAATAGGGTTTTCTTTTAATTATTTTGTTGGGGTTTTGCATATTGTTCATATTTTGGGGTTTTCCATATTTGTCATATTTGTTTGTTGCCTTTTTGCTATTTTGTTTCTCATTTGCTTTTTTTTATTTTTTTTTATTTTTTATTTTTAATATATATATGAAGTATATATTAAACAAAAGGTTGGGATCAAATATCACATTAACTTGATTCGGGTTGAAATTTCTTCCAACTTGTTTTGATTATATTTACTTTGTGTTGCATGCCATTGGAGGTCTGACTTTAATTTGGTTTTATGTAGGTTTTGACTTGCAGTTTGTTTTGTGCATGATTTCTACATGAACGGACAAAAGATTATAAAAAAAATAAAAATAAAAAAAAACCCATATCGAAAATTAAACCAAACTGAACAAAAATTGAAAAAAAGTTGAACCGAACCGAAAATTTAGTTTGGTTTTGATTTTGTCAAAAAAGCGAATCGATTCAAACCAAACCCACCCCTATTAGAAACAGTATTTGAGGATTTTTGTGTCTTTTTACTCTTAGGTTTAAACAATACATTTATGACGCTACTTGAACTGAATCTTGGTTGTATGGAAGGACCTATCCGAATATTTAACTTACGTAATTTCTATACAAGTGATATAAAAAAAGCACTTGCACTCTATCCAATATTTCATTGTGATGGATGGATACAACCCTTAAATATGTTTGTCCTTGTTTACTGATCATAGTAAGATTAATCACACAGTTTGGGCCGGATATATTAGGTTCGGGCCGAAGAGAGATGACTCAGGTTGAAAGATTGTAATTCTCGACCTAATAGTTATTTCTGAGTCCCAATAGAAGTAGGATTCTTTAGGATTGGATTTTGAAAGGATTCGTGATAGGAGCATATTTATGTGACTTGTGTTATCTTATTTCTTTGCATTTACTTAGTTAATTTCCATTTATTTTGCTAATTTAAGTTATTTTCGTATTATTGTAGGTCCAGTTAGTAAAGATAGCTAAATGGAGCAATTTGGAGCAGTTTTGGACTTGGATTGGATAACATGCGTGGATAGCATATGGGCTGGACATTTTTGGTGTTTAAATGGTGCTAGATATATGCTAAAATCTGGAGAAATTAAAGTTGAGGCTTGGAAGGAAGGAATTAGACAAGAAAGAGGAATCCTAGTTGGAGAGGAATATTATCTAATCTTATCTTATCTTTTCTTATCCAATCTTATCTACCTTATCCAATCTTGTTCAAGGAGGAATCCTAGCTGCAAGGAGGAATCCTAATCACATTCCAACACTCTCTACCTGATTTTTAGAGTCCTAAAATAATTCAAAATGCCAAAACCTTTTCCTCCTTGGATTTAGCCGTTCCCCCTATATATATGAAATTCGTGCAACGATTTAAAAGGGTGCCATGCCTACCATTCACCCACTAAAGTTGCTGGAATTTTCAGAGTTCTTTCTATCTTTGTTTTAAGTTTCGATGTTTATTTTAGATTGCTTTTCAGTTATGATGAACATGTGTAACTAAGTTTCTTTTTAGCTAAAGGTGAATTCGAAGCCATGATCATATGTTTTATATAAATTGATTACATCCAGTTATTATTTCATAAAACATGAATGCGTTTTTGATAGAAGCATATTTATGCGACTTAGTTAGCTTGTTTTCTTGCATTTACATAGTTAGTTTCCATTTATTATAGTGTTTTAAGCTATTTTCGTGTGTTTGTAGGTCCTAATGGCAAAAGAGGCAAGAAAGTGCATTTTGGAGCTATTTGGAGTAGTTTTGGGCTTGGAATGGATAGCTTGCATATGAAGCAAGGTGGATGGATGAATTTTAAGTCAAAAGAGGCTAGGAACATGCTACAAATCTGGAGAAACAAGTTCAAGACAAAGAAGATAAGGAAAGAGCAAGAAACATGGAACATTATCCAAACAACCTTATCTTATCCAAACCTTATCCTATCTTATCCTATCCTAATCTTTTGCTACCTTAATTCCAGCTGCAAAGAGGACTTAATTCCACATTAGAACACTTAAATATATGGTTCTAGAAGACCTTATCTGATCCTAAATGCATGCCACACCCTTTATCCCTTCTAGAAGTCCAATTTCTGGTACAAAACACATTATTTCTAGAATCCCTAGAAAGGTGGCACGCCTCTCCCTCTTCTAGAAGCTCTAGAACCTGCAATCCTTTTCCCCTAGGATTGTGCAATCATTTTCCCTTCAGATTTTGATGCACCCTAGTCCTTTTCCCACCTGATTTCTACCACACCCTAATCTGATTTCCCTAGGGTTTCAGCCGTGTATCACACATATATATATACATGCTTATGCCGCAGACAACACCACCATCCATTCACTCATACATTCATTCATACATTCAGCCATCAAACACCCTAATTCACCCTAGTGCTGTAGCAAGGAAGTAAGGAGAAGATGACTTGTGCAATCTGCCACCATTCAAAGGGAGTGCCGCAAGTTGCCATTGGAGTGTGAAGTGCTTTTGGGTTCTTTCTATCCTTAGTTTTAGTTCCAAATTTATTTTAATTTGGTTTTCAATTATGATGAACATGATGAACTAATTTCTTTATAGTTGGAGGTGAATTCGAAGCCATGATTATATGTTTTATATGAATGGATTACATCCAGTTATTGTCTCTTATGTCTTGAATGTGATTTACTTATCTGAGTTATCAAAACTTGTTTATGTATGTTGGTTCAGGGTCGACACTTAATTTGCATGCATGAATTTGAAGCTAGAGTGTAAGTGAGTTTTACCTATTCACAAGTAGTGGAAGTCACTAGTCATGATTGTGTTAAGTAAATCCTTGGTATGAGTATCATGCTTTTCATAGTTACGAATGCCTTGTCAATGCTTATTGTGTTCAAATAACTTAATGACCTTTGATATGTCTTTCTATCATGCTTTTCATAGTTAGGAAACTTGATAAGGATAATTTGGTTGTGATGCGTATTCCATCCAATTCAATGAGTTAAGGAAAATTTGAAAGTTAATTTGTGCTTTTCATGGTTAATTTGGGGCATTGTCATTCATAGTCTAAAGGAATAATAACTGGAAATTGGTTTGTATGCATATGTCATGTGTGGAGATGAACCCTCTAACTAGCCTTTCATCGATTTTAAGTCACCAAATTCGTTTTTATAAAGTGTTTTATGCAAAGTTTTTGTTTTAAGTTTTAAATTCATCAAAAACATTCCCCCTTTTATTTAGTCTTGTTATTTGAGTCAAAATTTGTTTTCTTTTAGTCTTTTGAGTCAAGTTAAGTCTTATTTTCATCAAAATCACTTATTAGGTCTAGAATTGAGTCTTTTTGATTGTTTGTTGTTGTTTGGAGTGTTTTGAGTTAGTTTTGAGTCTATAGAGTCTAATTTAGTATTTTTAAGTCTTATTTGTGTTGATTAGCATCCCTAGTTAATCACCGGTCTAGAACGATCCCTACTT
The DNA here is from genome assembly GCF_963583255.1 of Pyrus communis. Classification (NCBI taxonomy): domain Eukaryota; kingdom Viridiplantae; phylum Streptophyta; class Magnoliopsida; order Rosales; family Rosaceae; genus Pyrus; species Pyrus communis. The sequence goes on along the minus strand of NC_084806.1, from coordinate 23,053,021 downwards.
ACATATATACTACAATTGTCAACAATAGGATTTAATTTGAAGCCATGATCATATGTTTTATATAAATTGATTACATCCAGTTATTATTTCATAAAACATGAATGCGATTTACTTATCTGCTTTATCGAGAACTTATTCTTGTATGTTTATTAAGGGTGCACACTTAGTTTGCATGCAGGGATTTGATGCTAGAATATAAGGGAATTTCACCTAATCATTATGAACTTATATTTACAAGTAGTAAAAGTCACTTGTCATGATTGAGTTAAGTAAATTCTTGGTAGGAGTATTGTGACAGCCTGTCCTGAAATATTTGTATAGATGGCGTGAAATTACTAAACTACCCTTAAACAGTTGTGGCGTTGTGTGGTTTAAGTTTTGGATGTGGACAATTTGCTAAGTCCCTAATATTTTGGAACCAATTAGGAACTTAGACTTAGGTTTTATTTTATTCTTTTTTGGTTGGCTGCCATCTGGACCACACACACTCACACTTACAAACCCTTTTCCCGTTGACTCGCTCTCTTTCCTCTCTCTCAGATTTTCTTCCATTTCCGTACAACTGTATGGACAAACCTCAAACCAACCCTTCCAGTCACAGATCAAGATCGTTGTTGGTGTTTTTGAACTCCTTGCAAGCATAGGAGTTGATTTATACCTTTGTTTGGACTTTAAACCTTTGAAAACCCTAGTTTCTCGCAAGCTCAAATTTGGGTACTGTTCATGCAATCATGATCGTGAAGTTTTTAGAAGTTTTTAAGCTTCTAGGGAGCTTTAGAATGTTTTCACGAAGCTAGGAGAAGAAAAACGAAGTGTTTTGGACGTCGGGAAGTTGAGTTTGGCGAGTTTCAAGTTTGGTCGGATTATAGTGGGTTTTTCCGGCAAGATTCCGTTGGATTTAAGTCCTAAAAGTGGTAAGGTTTTGTTCTACTCATTGTAAGCTTCATTTTGGTACAAATTTCATGGAATTTGGTTGAGAAATGGAGAAGATATGAAGTTTTAAATTTTTTCCAGAAACCGGTGAAAATTCAAGTTGCAGACAGCGGCGAACGGCGGGGACTGGCGAGGCGCCGGAGAAGGAGATGAATCTTCCGTTAGAGTTGACGGAATATTCTATCGGCGTCAGGTAACGCCGTTAAGTTCTGTTAAGGCTTTAACGGAATATTCCTAACTACCGTTAACTGTTCTATTAGGGTTGGCTGACCGTGGGGGCGCGTCTGGCCGTGCCTTGGCCGGCGCGTGGGTGGTCGGAAAATTTTTCTAAAAATATGGGAATGTTTGTGGTGTTGAGTAGATCATGTTGGTATATTCAAACACCCCATTTGAGCAATGTATGAGAAGTTATTGGCTAGTTTCATTTATGTGCTTTAAATTAACGTTTATATAGTTGTTTCGCATATAGGTGAGACCTATCCTCAGGACGAGCGCAGTCAATCGGGGCTTGGGGGCTACGACCCTTCCATATACCAGTGAGTGGGCTTTTGGTTTTCCGTATATACCTATATACTTGAGATTTTTCCCAGAAAATCGATTTAAATGAAATTATGTTTGAAATGCCATGCCTAGTGAATTCTGCTTAGACTATGAATTTGTATGATATGTGCATATTATGATTTGATGCGGGGGCCACTCAGGTAAATACCAGGTGAGTTGTAGATTGTTTATGTGAATTGATGATTATGTGAGATGTGTTGAGAGCTCATAAACCTGCACCCCATTGTTAGTGCTCCCACCCGTGGTTAGGGCACAGTCCTTCACGTGATGTTCACCTCTCGTACCATACACTCATCTTGGATCTAAGTTAGGTGCACAGTCATGTCGTATAGGCCACTATAGGTGGTTCCGACTCGTAGGTGACCCATGATTATTCGCACGGTCTTCACGTGATCGTAGCACTTGAGCGTATTTATTTACACCCAGTCCTGTCGTACAGACCACTTTAGGTGGTTCCGACTCGTGTGCAGCTATATTTGTTGAGATGTGGATTTTAGCCGTACAGGTCACGTGAGGTGACTCCGGCTAGATGGATGAGCTCTGGATTCAGCTGTACAGGTCACATTAGGTTATATCACCAAGCTTACATATATTTTTATGCTAAGATACTCAACATGGCATATTTGTGAATTTTGTTATTCTGAGCAAGGTTGTGGTATAGATATGTATTCTATTTTCTGCGAAATTATACAGATTTTACGACGAGGGGTTATAACTTTTAAGAAATGAAATGATTTTGAAAAGCTTTGTTTTCGCCCACTCACACTTTCTGTTTTGCGCCCTTCCAGGTTCTAGATAGGAGTGCTTTTTGGTGGCTTGCGAGGAATCCACGGCAGCTCTGTCAGATTATCACCATTGTAAGATTACCTTTGGCATTGTATAATTAGTTTTTGTCCTGCTGGACTGCACCTAGGCTACTTATGCTCTGGTTGTGAATTCATACTTATGTCGTCTTGCCCCTTATCTTTTAGTGCTCTAGTTAGTTTGATTTTTATTTATTCGCATTTCTCATATTATTATTGCTTCCGCACTGTGCACATGGCTACGTCACCCTCACGTGACGGCCATCACTCCTTGATTTTTGGTCGGGGTGTGTCAAGTAGCATGCTTTTCATAGTTAGGGAACTTGAGAAGAATAATTTGGTTGCATCGCTGAGTCCAATTCAATGAACTTAGGAAAATCTGAGAGTTAATTAGTGTTGTTCACAGTTAATTTGGGGTATTGTCAGTCATGTGTGGAGAAGAATCCTTTAGCTATCCTTTCATCCATATTTCATTCACAACTTAATTTACTTGCTGCAATTTACTTTTGTTTTAATTAAATTCATCCAAAATCCCCCCATTCATTGTTTTGTTGTTAGTTTAACTTAGTTTTCAGTTTTATAAGTTTAATTTGGGGTAAACTACAAAAAAACCTTAACTATTGGTGTCACGACACTTTCATACCTCATCTTTTAAAATTAACAATGTCATCCCTCATCTTTAGAATTTGGTCCAATGTTACACATTCCGTTACTTGGCCGTTTACTTTTTAGTTAAATGTTGACGGGGCCGTTTACTTTTCAATTAAATGCTAACGTGGCTTGATTCGGGGTCCACTTTCTATTAAAAAATCATTAAAATATTATTAAAAACTAAAAAAAAAATATATATTATTTAAAAATTAAAATAATAATAAAAAGTAAAAGTAAAAAAAAAAAAAAAAAAAAAAAAAAAAAAAGAACCATCAGTTCATCCCTCCCCTCCCCCCTCCCCCTCCTCTCTCTTCTCCCCATCTTCATTTTCTTCCCCCCCCACCTGCAAACCCAAAAAAATAAAACAAAATAAAATTTTAAAACCCAACAACCCCCCTGCGGAAGAACAAGAAGGAGAAGGAGGAGGAGGAGGAGGAGGAGGAGGAAGAAGAAGAAGAAGAGGAAAAAAAGGAGGAAGGAAAAAAAAAAAATTCCCCCCCCCCCCGGTCGGTGCGGAAGAAGAAGAAGGGAGAAGGAGAAGGAGGAAGAAGAAGAAGAGGAAGAAAAAAAAAAACAAAAGAATTTGAAAACCCATCAACACACCCCCTCTGCGCGCGCGCGCGGAAGAAGGAAAAAGAGGAAGGAGAAGGAGGAAGAAGAAGAAGAAGAGGAAAAAAAGGAGGAAGGAAAAAAAAAAAATTTTTTTTGAAAACTCATCAAACCACAAATTTACCACTCTCATCCATTCTCCACATCCTCTTCCGCACCCATCCTCCACCTTCTCTGCGCACCCATCTTCCCGCCAACGGGATCTGGGTTTTTTTTTTTTTTTTTTTTTTTTTTTTTTTTGGTTTGTTGGGATTTGTAGGTGGGGGAAGAAGATGAAGATGAAGATGGGGAGAGGAAAGAGGAGAGAGGAGGGAGGAGAGAGACGAAATGAGGTTTTTTTTTTTTTTTTTTTTTTTCTCCTACTTTTTATTATTATTTTAATATTTAAAAAATATTAAATAATTGTTTTTTAGTTTTTAATATTTTTTTAATAGAAAGTAGGTCCCGATTCAAGCCATGTCAGCACTTAACAGAAAAACTACAGAAAAATTGATGGAGGTATGACATTGTCACAAATTCGTAAGATGCGGTATGACATTGTCAATTTTAAAAGATGAGGTATGAAACTGAGGTTGTTTTTTGTACTTTACCCTTTAATTTGTGTTGATTAACATCTTTTCTAATCCCCGGAATAGAATGATCCCTACTTACTCATACTACGATTGCATAATTTATAGGGTTTAATTTGTGTGTCAGTTTCTACCACATCAATTTGGTTGAGTCCTAATTGAATTGAAATTGATAAGGATCATAATAGGTTTTGATAAGATTCGAATTATTCCAACAATCAAGACTTATGACTTATTAGATAAGAAGTGAATCGAACGCATAAGAGGACTAAATTTAGAATTCTAGTTCAAGTTGAAGTGGCTGAGTGTGACATCCACATCGCCTAGGGGAGTGATCCTTATATGTATATTCTCATCCCTACTTAGCACGAGGCCTTTTGGGAGCTCACTGGTTTCGGGTTCCATAGGAACTTCGAAGTTAAGCGAGTAGCGTGCGAGAGCATTCCCTGGATGGGTGACCCATCGAGAAGTTCTCGTGTGAGTTCCTAGAAACAGAACCGTGAGGGCGTGGTCGGGACCCAAAGCGGACAATATCGTGCTACGGTGGTGGAGCGGGCCAGGGAAGTGGTCCCTCCCGGGCCAGGATGTGACAATTTGGTATCAGAGCCTAACCTTGGCCGTGGTGTGCCGACGAGGACGTCGGGCCCCTAAGGGGGGTGGATTGTGACATCCTACATCGCCCAGGGGAGTGATCCTTATATGTATATTCCCATCCCTACCTAGCACGAGGCCTTTTGGGAGCTTACTGGCATCGGGTTCCATCAGAACTCCGAAGTTAAGCGAGTAGCGCGCGAGAGCATTCCCAGGATGGGTGACCCATCGGAAAGTTCTCGTGTGAGTTCCCAGAAACAAAACCGTGAGGCCGTGGTCGGGGCCCAAAGCGGACAATATCGTGCTACGGTGGTGGAGCGGACCCGAGAAGTGGTCCCCCTGGGCTGGGATGTGACACTGAGACCATGTGCAGATTGGTGAAAGGATAATACCATAAAGATCTAGATAAGTACCGAAGAAGTATAGTTCTGTTAAGATTCTACTTCGCCATGATTGGTCATCGCGAAATTCACCTTTATTAATAGAAGTGGTTCTGCAACGAGAAGATCAACTCAACACACAAATGTTACGGACAAAACCCTCGCTTTACGCAAATCTTTCTCACACTCAGAGAAATTACTAATTACTCTGACCCCACCGTCAACACATCTTCTGTTTAGAGTAACAGTACTGTGTTGTCAATCAACAACCTTTTCAGTTTGGATTAACAACACTGAAGTCGTAAAATCAAGCGGTCGAGAAGTATCTTCAGTTTGGATTAATGATAGGAGCATATTTATGCGACTTAAATGGCTTGTTCTCGTACATTTACGTTATGTTTCTTTAGTTATTTTAGTACTTTAAGCTATTTTCGTGTGTTTGTAGGTCCAAAGGGCTAAAGGAGCAAAAAGATGCATTTTGGAGACTTTTGGAGCACTTTTGGGCTAAGGACGGATAGCTTATGCTTGAAGCCAAAGTGTTGGACGAAATTGAAGACCTAATTGGAGCCAAAGTGTTGGAACCTTGTTCTCTTTAGTTTTAGGACATTTAAACCTTTCCTAATCCCAATCATGCCATGCATAACACACATCCATTCTAACACTTTGTCATTGCACATGCATTTCCTTCATTAGTTAACCCACATGCACTTATCACTTATCATCACCACATATCATATCACTTAATCACTTATCACTTATCATCACCACTTAACCACTTATCATATCATAACCACATATCATATCACTTATCACTTATCACTTAACATATCATCCACCTACTTCACCTACAACATCCACCTACTTCACCTACAACATCCACCTACTTCACCTACAAATGACATAGCCATATGTTCCCTCCACTACTCCTATAAATACCCTTGCATTCATTCATTCATAAACATCTCATTTCATACACAACACACCACAAACACATCCCTTTCTCTCTTAGCCGTGAGTCTCCCTTAGAATCCAAAAACCATCTTTCCATTTCCATCACTCCTCACTCCATTCCACACTTCCATTCCCCCAAACCAACTATCCTTAGACCTTATGCTACAATAAAGAGGAAGAGAAGAGGGCCTAAACGTTCATACAATTCAAGTTTGAGTTGTTGGAATGTTTAGGTGTTTCTTTGATTTCAATGTTTAATTTTAATTCTCTTTGTTTTGTATGAGGAACTAAACCCCCCCTTAGCTAGGGGGTGATTCGAAATATATGTTTATGCTTGCATTTTGATTTGATTACTTCTAATTGCATTTCATAAGTTGTTGATTCAATTTGTTTAACCGTTTGATTGATAACTTATTTATGTATGTTTATTAAGAATGCGCGCTTAATTTTCATGCATGAATATGACGCTAGAATATAAGTGATTTTCACCTAATCGTTATGAACTTATATTCACAAGTAGTGGAGGTTGCTTATAAACAATCGCGTTAAATGAATTCTTGGCACGAGTTTCATGCTCATCATAGTAACGAATGCCTTGTCAACACTTATAGTTTTCATAATGTTTAATGATCTTTGATTGTATCTTTATTGTGCTGTTCACGTAAAGGACTTTTGGAGAATGTTGTGAATTGCGTTGCGCTAACCCATCCAATTCATTAACTTAAGGAAAACTTGACGGTTAATTTAAGCGGACCTAATTAACCCAGGGTGATGAGATTCATAATTTATTGAAATGTAATTGGAAATCTTTTTATTATGCAAGTGTAACATATGTGGAGATGACCCCCTTAGCTAGCATTCATCCATTCTATTTCATCAATTTCATATTTACATTCTGTTTTAATTTGTTCATTTAATTTAATTTCGTATAAACTTAAATCCCCCTTTACTTTAATGTTCATTTTAGTTAGAATTCAATTTATATTGCGTTTTTACGTTTTTGAGTCAAATCCAAGTGATTAACAATCCCTCCTAATCCCCGGTCCAGAACGATCCCTACTTATACTTATACTACAATTTGACGAAAAGAGGGTTTAATTTGTGTGCGTATAAATCACGCATCAAATTTTGGCGCCGTTGGTGTCATTGGTTCTCGCGTCTAAGTAGTAGCATTCCATTCATGAGATCATATCTAAACATGCTTATTAACTCCAGAAAATGCTTTCCTTATTATAACATATGTGAGTGTTCGTCTACATGTTTACATCAATCTTCTCACATATACCTAGTGTAGGGTGTGTAGTCAGAAAATCTGTGTGAAAAACGAGAGTACATCTAGTAAGAAATTGAGGGAATTCTCTAAAGGCATGTTACTACATTTGAAATGTGTTTTAATTGCTTAATTGTGAACTAGTATGTGGTGACTATGATTAAGAATGTACTTAAGTGTAAAGATGGCTCAAATCTGTGAGAATAATGATTTTTAACTTGTCATGTGCATTGGAAGTCCCTGATACGATTGTTGGAAGGTGTAGGTTGTGTTTTGTTCTTTTTGTTTTGTTTTTCTGTTTTGCTCGAGGACTAGCAAAAGCTAAGTGTGGGGGTATTTGATAGGAGCATATTTATGCGACTTAAATGGCTTGTTCTCGTACATTTACGTTATGTTTCTTTAGTTATTTTAGTACTTTAAGCTATTTTCGTGTGTTTGTAGGTCCAAAGGGCTAAAGGAGCAAAAAGATGCATTTTGGAGACTTTTGGAGCACTTTTGGGCTAAGGACGGATAGCTTATGCTTGAAGCCAAAGTGTTGGACGAAATTGAAGACCTAATTGGAGCCAAAGTGTTGGAACCTTGTTCTCTTTAGTTTTAGGACATTTAAACCTTTCCTAATCCCAATCATGCCATGCATAACACACATCCATTCTAACACTTTGTCATTGCACATGCATTTCCTTCATTAGTTAACCCACATGCACTTATCACTTATCATCACCACATATCATATCACTTAATCACTTATCACTTATCATCACCACTTAACCACTTATCATATCATAACCACATATCATATCACTTATCACTTATCACTTAACATATCATCCACCTACTTCACCTACAACATCCACCTACTTCACCTACAACATCCACCTACTTCACCTACAAATGACATAGCCATATGTTCCCTCCACTACTCCTATAAATACCCTTGCATTCATTCATTCATAAACATCTCATTTCATACACAACACATTACAAACACATTCTCCCTTCCCTAGCTGTGAGCTTCCCATCTCTCCCCTTATAATCCAAACACCATTTTTCCAAACCATCTTCCATTTCCACCACTCCTCTTCCATTCCACACTTCCATCCCCCAAACCAATTATCCCTAGACCTTATGCTACAATAAAGAGGAAGAGAAGAGAGCCTAAACGTTCATACAATTCAAGTTTGAGTTGTTGGAATGTTTAGGCGTTTCTTTGATTTCAATGTTTAATTTCAATTCTCTTTGTTTTGTATGAGGAACTAAACCCCCCTTTAGCTAGGGGGTGATTCGAAATATATGTTTATGCTTGCATTTTGATTTGATTACTTCTAATTACGTTTCATAAGTTGTGAATTCAATTTGTTTAACTGTTTTATTGATAACCTATTTATGTATGTTTATTGAGAGTGCACACTTAATTTTCATGCATGAATTTGACGCTAGAATATAAGTGAATTTCACCTAATCGTTATGAACTTATATTCACAAGTAGTGGAGGTTGCTTATAAACAATCGCGTTAAACGAATTCTTGGCATAAGTTTCATGCAATCATAGTAACGAATGCCTCGTCAACACTTATAGTTTTCAAAGAACTTAATGATTCTTGCTTGTATCTCTATTATGCTATTCATGTAGGGAACTTGTGAGGAATGCTTTGGGTTGTCGTATGCAATCATCCAATTCATTAACTTAAGGAAAACTTGACGGTTAATTTAAGCGGACCTAATTAACTTGGAGTGTTGAGAATTCATGGTTTATTGAAATGCAATTGGAAATCATTTTATTATGCAAGTGTAACATGTGTGGAGAAGAACCTTCTAGCTAGCATTCATCCATTCATTTTCATCGCATTCATATTTACATTCTGTCTAGTTTATTAAACTTGTTTCGTTATTTCAATTTTCGTCAAATTAAAATCCCCCTTTACTTTATTGTCTAATTTAGTTAGAAAGTGTCTTAGTTTGTGTTTATAAGAGTTTTGAGTCATTTTGTTACACAAATTAGTCCAAATTTGTGTTTGTGCTCAAATCTGCCCAGAAAGTGGTTTTTAGGCAGATTTGAGTGTGTTTGTGTTGTTTTGAGTCTTTTGGTTTGTTTTAGTGTTTTAAAGTTTAGTTTTGCATTCTTTGAGTCTAGTATAGTGCTTTATATTGTTATTTTACGTTTGAATCAAGCCATAATCTTAAATTCGTCCAACATTGTGTTTAAGGTCAGAAACTGCCTAGTTAGTGTTTTTAGGCAGTTTTGAGTCTTTTGAACTTGTTTTGAGTCCTTTGAGTCTTTGTGAACGTTTTTAACTTTGTTTTTATGTTTTTGAGTCAAATCCAAGTGATTAACAATCCCTCCTAATCCCCGGTCCAGAACGATCCCTACTTACATCATTACTACAATTGTCGAAAAGAGGGTTTAATTTGTGTGCGTATAAAATTCTCGCATCAAATTTTGGCGCCGTTGCCGGGGATTAGAAAATTTGCTAATCCCTTGGATTATTTGTTTCTGTATTGTCTTTTAGATTTAGTTTTTTTTATTTGTGTTTTGTTTGTTAAGAACAAGATGGCACTTGATAACGCTTCTCTTTTGTCACAGCTCATGGAAAGGTCCCAAATGCAAAGAGTTGATATATTTAATCTTCAATCAAGGAATAACGTGTTTTCCAATACTTACAATTCGGATTGGAGTGATCATTCAAACTCTATGTGGTGGGAACCTCAAAATGCTCAACAAGGAGGATATTGGCAGCCACCACAACCTCATATTCAATATGCCCAACCAAAATTAAGTTCGTCAATAGATTATAATCAAAAGCTTAACGAATTAATTTGTTTGGTGCAGGGCTCACAAAATCAAGACAATGAGGCTCGACAAGAAGACAAAAGGTTGGATCACTTGGAAAAGCAAATTGGGCAGATAGCGGAGTTCGTAGGACAATTTTGCGACCAAGGCAAACTCCCTAGTTCAACCATTGTAAATCCGAAGGGAGGATTTGAAGCACCTTTGCCGGAAGCACTTATTGCTCCTACGCCATCTAATTCAAGTAAGGTTGTTCCAATTAGTTCTAACCTCATTCCACCTAATATCCCTATTCCTTGCAGGTTCATGAATTCCAAGGAAGAAGAAAGTGAAAAAGACATCTTGGAAGACCTTCCAAAGGTGCAAAGTAGGGAATTTCATGAATTCATCAAAGGGGATATACTTGAGACAACAATGCCCAAAGAAGTTGAATTTGATGACATTGGACAAGTCATAACCATCACATGCAATCTGGCCAAGTCCAATATCCCTGAAACTTTCAAAGGAGTGGTGTTTGTCATTGAGTTCTTGTCAGACAAAACAAGTAAGTCATTTTTTTCAAATTCCATTACATTTTATACTAACTTGTTGTTTTTTATGAATCAGGCACCTACATTAGAATTCAAACCAATGCCGGTTCACTTCAAGTATCACCTTCCATTTAAGGACCAATTCCATGCCGTTTGATTTTATTTATGTTAATAAAAAAAAAAAAAAAAAAAAAAAAAAAAAAAAAGAGAAAGAAAGATACTAAACATGGAGAAAGGTGGAGCTTCACAAAGGTTGTTTGCGTGAAGCCCCACTACGAGGCGCAGAAGCGGAAGGCATAGAAGCGGGAGGCATAGAAGCGGGAGGCATCGGAGCGGAAGCCATCGGAGCGGGAGGCATCGGAGCTAGAGCATTCCAGGCCTCAATACTTGGCCAAGCGCTGGATGACCCAGGAAAAAGGTGCCTCTGGAGATAAGACGCAAGCCTTTGACGGTCACTGTGAATTCGACCCTCAGATTCTTGCAGCTCATCAAGCTTCCTCTTCATCCCCGACGAATAGTTATTTGCAAGCACATGCAAACTTCTATTCTCGTACTTAAGCTGCTGGATCTCTTGCTTAAGTCTTTCCACCTCTGCCATCAACGATTCCACTTGGCGGGACCGAGCAAGCAGGCGTTGGCCCATGTTGGACACAGAACTCGCACACTGAACACTAAGTGCGAGGGACTCTTGAACGGCCAACTCATCGGACCGTCCTGACAGCAGCCTACTATCTTTTGGAGTGAGGAGGTTTTTAGCTACTATTGTAGCTGTTGTGGCGTCCTGCATCACAGAGTCTTCACCTGAAAGAGGACCGTTAGAAGATAAAAAAGAAGGGCGCCATACATTACCTTGACGGGGCGCAACCGTATCGCTGCTGAGACTCAAATCTAAGCTAAGGTTCGATGAGTTTGCCATTTTTTTCAAAAGTGTTCAAAGAGAAGGGGTGGATGGAGTTAAAATTTCACAAAGGGCCGGAGTCGAGTTTCAGGAATGGGAAATCTTCAGAGTGTGTGTGTTGGGGTGATTGATAGCTCTATAAAAAGCCAAGACGACGCGTCCACCGATTCAAAGAGCCGGATTTTCCGGCGTAATTTAGGCGACGCTCCCTCGGCTTTTCAGAAAACGCGTTCAACTTTGTCAAAAGATTTCTGACAAAGCTGAAAACACGTGAAGGCCATCATCGCATCTACACATCTTTAGCCGACAAGCGCAAAGTTCGGCGACGCTTTCTCTACTTTTCAGAAGACGCGTGCAGCTTTGTCAAAAGGAGCCGCATTTGCACTACCACGTGTCGTTCAGAAAGCAAAGGGGCGTCGTTCAGAAATCGAAGGGGCGCCTGCTCAGAAATCGAAGAGGCGTATTCAAAGATCGAAGAGGCGCCACTATTTCAAAGAGCCGGATTTGCGGGATCAAAACGTTTGTCGACAAGGGTAAAAAGTACCACCACTTGATATTATCTCTATATATGTCAACCTTCGTCTTTTATGGCAGGGCAAACCTGAAGAAAATGCCCAACTCTCCCTCACCTCTGAGGGTGCACTCCCAGCAAAGCCTTTCAAAATACTCAATTCTTTCTTCTTCCCCAAAGATGATACCAGATGCCTGGAGTACATATGTCCCAGGAGGAAACGGCGGATTGAAGCATGTGCTGATTCATTCACCGCTTCTTCAAAGCAAAGGTATCTCATATCATCAAGGTCAAAAGCAAAAGTATCTCATATCATGCTCTTTCCCTGTCTTTTTCTTTGTCCTTGTTCTTACTTGCATGGCAAAGTAAAAGAAGCAATCAGCCGGCACTTGGAGTCAGTCTTCCGATCTGGAGCCAACTGCCTGGAATCTATTCCTGATTGCTTACCTAGCGTTGCTCTCGAGTAGTCATCTTCAACGGTTGTTACACTTCCAGAGAAGGGACCACTCCTGCAAAGATTGAACAAAGAAACAGATAACAGGAGGAAGCTCAGACCTTCGGGGGAAACCAAAAGAACCGTCCTGCTGCCCAGTTCAAGAAGTAGCACAAAGGAAAATCAACGATGGGCAGAAACCAGTTCAAGAGTAAGCCTGTGGAATCACAAAGATCAAAGCCTCAATGCAATCACCAAGGAGAAGAGGGAATTTACACTCCATAACCAGATTTGCGTCCCTAAACTCTTCTCTTTGTTAATTACATTCTGCCGTGTTTAGTATGTTTAAATGTTTTTTGTGTGTTTACTTATGTTTTGTGTGAATCTATGCTTAAAACATTGAGGACAATGTTTGATTTAAGTGTGGGGGGGTAACTAAAGTGTTTTGATGCAAATTCGTAGGATTTTATCACCCATAACTTCAAATGTTGTTCCTTGCTGTTTTAAGGTGTTTTTAAGTTGTTTTAGAGTGTTTTAGTGTGTTTTGTTTTATAATTCGAAAATCCCATAAAAATTTGAAAAATTGTTTTGAAAAACCCAAAAAGAGTTGTTTTAAGAGTCGTTTTTGTGTGTTTGTGTCTTAGGGTACCTTCCAACACAATGATAAGGATTTGGTTTATAATTGCATGACGGTTAGAAAGAGTTATAAACATAGAGAAAAGTTTGATTTACTCTTGGTATATGCTTGGTTATGGTTATAATGTATGACTTCACATGCAATCATAAAAGAAAAAAATTCGTTTTTGTAACATGCTTGAAGGAAGGAACTCAAACAAACGCTACAACCCTGAGAGACTTGAGCCTATAACGTTCTTTGGAGAGTATAATCTGTGATTTCTTGTTTTCTAAAGTCGTTGCATGATCTCATTATTCTTTGCTTGGTTACTACTTAGAAGGCGTTTCATCATATAGTTCCAAATGCTAGAACTCATGCCCATTTCATTCAAAGCATGTTATTGATTTGCATAACACATATTCAAGAAGAAGTTGTGTAGTGACCACCACCATAGCCAAATAGCCTTACTTCCCATACTTCGTATATGTTGTAAGTTTTAACCCCGTTGAGCCTCGTTTTGCCTTTATTCCTTGTTTACCCACATCACCCCTTACCTAGCTTAGAGTAGGACTTTCCTATACCCTTGTTCTTAAAGTTTAGTGAGCATGACTTAAATGAATTCCTTTTGAGTTACATTATGCAAGAAAATGAGTGTGGGGGAGTAAAAGTTTGTTCTTACGTTTATATGTATGTTTTGAGATTCAAAAGAAAAAGAAGAAAAAAAAAAAAAAAAAAAAAAAAAAAGAGTGAAAATAAGTAAGAATGAACTCACGAGCGTTGATGGTTGAAGAAAGGGTCCAAAAAGTTGAATATGGCCCTAAGTTTTGTGTGATTTTCCCTTGGGTGTTCAAAGTTGACTTCTGCGTTCTTAAGGGAATTCTAAGTGCCTAATTCAATACTTTGCTCACTATTGCTTTAAGAATGTTTGTTTATCCTTCACCTTTCATTGTTAGCCAATACCCTAGCCCCGTTACTACCCTTTGACTTCTATATTGAGTGTTATGTATTTCAATTGTGGAGTTTGAACTTGGTATGAGCTTATGGTGTCATTGGTTCTCGCGTCTAAGTAGTAGCATTCCATTCATGAGATCATATCTAAACATGCTTATTAACTCCAGAAAATGCTTTCCTTATTATAACATATGTGAGTGTTCGTCTACATGTTTACATCAATCTTCTCACATATACCTAGTGTAGGGTGTGTAGTCAGAAAATCTGTGTGAAAAACGAGAGTACATCTAGTAAGAAATTGAGGGAATTCTCTAAAGGCATGTTACTACATTTGAAATGTGTTTTAATTGCTTAATTGTGAACTAGTATGTGGTGACTATGATTAAGAATGTACTTAAGTGTAAAGATGGCTCAAATCTGTGAGAATAATGATTTTTAACTTGTCATGTGCATTGGAAGTCCCTGATACGATTGTTGGAAGGTGTAGGTTGTGTTTTGTTCTTTTTGTTTTGTTTTTCTGTTTTGCTCGAGGACTAGCAAAAGCTAAGTGTGGGGGTATTTGATAGGAGCATATTTATGCGACTTAAATGGCTTGTTCTCGTACATTTACGTTATGTTTCTTTAGTTATTTTAGTACTTTAAGCTATTTTCGTGTGTTTGTAGGTCCAAAGGGCTAAAGGAGCAAAAAGATGCATTTTGGAGACTTTTGGAGCACTTTTGGGCTAAGGACGGATAGCTTATGCTTGAAGCCAAAGTGTTGGACGAAATTGAAGACCTAATTGGAGCCAAAGTGTTGGAACCTTGTTCTCTTTAGTTTTAGGACATTTAAACCTTTCCTAATCCCAATCATGCCATGCATAACACACATCCATTCTAACACTTTGTCATTGCACATGCATTTCCTTCATTAGTTAACCCACATGCACTTATCACTTATCATCACCACATATCATATCACTTAATCACTTATCACTTATCATCACCACTTAACCACTTATCATATCATAACCACATATCATATCACTTATCACTTATCACTTAACATATCATCCACCTACTTCACCTACAACATCCACCTACTTCACCTACAAATGACATAGCCATATGTTCCCTCCACTACTCCTATAAATACCCTTGCATTCATTCATTCATAAACATCTCATTTCATACACAACACATTACAAACACATTCTCCCTTCCCTAGCTGTGAGCTTCCCATCTCTCCCCTTATAATCCAAACACCATTTTTCCAAACCATCTTCCATTTCCACCACTCCTCTTCCATTCCACACTTCCATCCCCCAAACCAATTATCCCTAGACCTTATGCTACAATAAAGAGGAAGAGAAGAGAGCCTAAACGTTCATACAATTCAAGTTTGAGTTGTTGGAATGTTTAGGCGTTTCTTTGATTTCAATGTTTAATTTCAATTCTCTTTGTTTTGTATGAGGAACTAAACCCCCCTTTAGCTAGGGGGTGATTCGAAATATATGTTTATGCTTGCATTTTGATTTGATTACTTCTAATTACGTTTCATAAGTTGTGAATTCAATTTGTTTAACTGTTTTATTGATAACCTATTTATGTATGTTTATTGAGAGTGCACACTTAATTTTCATGCATGAATTTGACGCTAGAATATAAGTGAATTTCACCTAATCGTTATGAACTTATATTCACAAGTAGTGGAGGTTGCTTATAAACAATCGCGTTAAACGAATTCTTGGCATAAGTTTCATGCAATCATAGTAACGAATGCCTCGTCAACACTTATAGTTTTCAAAGAACTTAATGATTCTTGCTTGTATCTCTATTATGCTATTCATGTAGGGAACTTGTGAGGAATGCTTTGGGTTGTCGTATGCAATCATCCAATTCATTAACTTAAGGAAAACTTGACGGTTAATTTAAGCGGACCTAATTAACTTGGAGTGTTGAGAATTCATGGTTTATTGAAATGCAATTGGAAATCATTTTATTATGCAAGTGTAACATGTGTGGAGAAGAACCTTCTAGCTAGCATTCATCCATTCATTTTCATCGCATTCATATTTACATTCTGTCTAGTTTATTAAACTTGTTTCGTTATTTCAATTTTCGTCAAATTAAAATCCCCCTTTACTTTATTGTCTAATTTAGTTAGAAAGTGTCTTAGTTTGTGTTTATAAGAGTTTTGAGTCATTTTGTTACACAAATTAGTCCAAATTTGTGTTTGTGCTCAAATCTGCCCAGAAAGTGGTTTTTAGGCAGATTTGAGTGTGTTTGTGTTGTTTTGAGTCTTTTGGTTTGTTTTAGTGTTTTAAAGTTTAGTTTTGCATTCTTTGAGTCTAGTATAGTGCTTTATATTGTTATTTTACGTTTGAATCAAGCCATAATCTTAAATTCGTCCAACATTGTGTTTAAGGTCAGAAACTGCCTAGTTAGTGTTTTTAGGCAGTTTTGAGTCTTTTGAACTTGTTTTGAGTCCTTTGAGTCTTTGTGAACGTTTTTAACTTTGTTTTTATGTTTTTGAGTCAAATCCAAGTGATTAACAATCCCTCCTAATCCCCGGTCCAGAACGATCCCTACTTACATCATTACTACAATTGTCGAAAAGAGGGTTTAATTTGTGTGCGTATAAAATTCTCGCATCAATTAACAGCACTACTTCAAGTTCAGCTAATTACCTATCAAGTATATGTCGGCGAGGAGTCCTTAATTCTCTCATTGAAAGAGGTTGTTTCATCAGCCTCTCGACGAAGTAAGGTGTCACCAGGTTACTTAGTGTTCGACACATTGAAAGCCGAACCTCATATGAATTTTGGAGTGAACTAGCAACCTTGTCTTCATGTTCTAGAACTCAAGGCCGAGACATGTTCCTTCCTCAATCGTTATCGCTCAAGCTTGGTCACGAGTTGACACACCAGCATTCACCAAAAAGATGCAGTTAGCTTTTAGTTACTTGATCTGCGCATCATGTAGGCTTCATAATTTTTAGCATTGATGCACATAATTCAAAAAACCCTTAATTGCTTTCTAAGAAATGATCTTGTGGTTAAGGGGTGATGACGGAGGATAATTTTTGTTTTGAACAAATTGATATATGGTGCAATTGACCAATGAATTTTGCATTGGGAAGAAAGCGTAAAAGTTAAAACATCTCAATGTCAGAATTTAGTCACAACCATTCACTCACTCACTCACATAGTCACATGTGTAGTAGACATGATATTCGTGTTCGTGTCATACCCGATATCTTAACTAGTCGTGTCGTGTAACACCCATTAAAATAAATAGGTAAAATGACCCGACTCGAAATCTACCCGATAATTTTAACAGGTAATATGACCCGATCAGTTACCCGTTAAGGAAAATATATTTTAAACTAATAAATAATCAAATGAAAAACATAATACTAAATAAGTATATACATACCATATTGTCACATCCAAAACATAAAAATGCAATTTTCTTTTAAGTATATATTTACATATCCAAAATAAGAGCATAAGAATAAAAAAAAACATTAGAACATTACAAAATATCAAATGTTCAAAAGATTTGCAAAATTAAGGACATTGGAACCTTGCACATTTTCTTCCAATCAAACCCTTCAATTTTCCTCAATCACCATGGGAAACAGTATTGGAACTTTGGCTTGATAAATTGTCTTCAAGAGTTATATTGATGATGTTTTTAGTGAGGCTTTCCACATTAGCACTCTCTTACTAAGCAATGAAGTGAGTAATTAAACATTTGATAAGTGTTTTTCATAAGCATTGTCAAGTTGATCGCATTTCATATGACAATACGTCCATTACAAGCTGAAGGTGGGGTTCTAAAGATGATACAAAACACAAACAAGTTCAACATCTTTCTGTCAAAACACTAAAATAAATGTATCCTATTTCATCACCAACATTAATTTCAAGCATGAGATCCCGAATACACTCGAACTAAATGGAGTGAAATCAGGAACAAGCTTTTCTTAGTAAAGATACTTTCCTAAGAAACGAGCCTCTGTTCAGCGAAGAACATTGATTGTTAAAGTGTAAAAAGGAACGATATTGAAGAGTACAATTATTAGATTCACTAAGGAACACATTCAATCTACAGACACCCAAACAAAACATTTAATCAGCTATTCATTAAATAGTAAATTATGAGCAAATATAATTAAGACCTCTACTGCCCTGTCAATTTGTCATTGCTGACAAGTTTATTTCTGCCCAACCAAGAAACTTATCCAGACAAATTATAGCAAGTTTATCATCTTAATCTCCAGTATACTTTGGCTTTCGCTTCTCAGCAAATGCTGATAGGGCCTCCAAGTGATCATTTGTGTTCAACGTCTTTTCATAGCAATGTTCTTCAAGAGCCAAAGCTGAGGTCTTATCTACGTCCGGTCAGTCCCTCCGTTTGGTAATAAGGTAATATCATATCATACTATTATCCAGTCTTTCATTGATGGTCTAAGAAGTAAGAACAATATAAGTACCTTGATATATGTGCTTGTATATCTGCGAGATTACTGTATACATTTATATAATTTCAAACTCATTATGTAGCACAACCAAAAATAAGTATGAATTCCTTGAAACTGCATTTCTCCTTTTCTATGGTCTTTCCAATTAGGCAATTACCTACCAATCAGAGACTGCCAAATGGCATATCACAATTGATGGCCGCCAAGTACTAAGGATCAGAGGTTCAAATTCCATCAGGCATATTCAGGTCAACATATTGATACAACCCTCAAAGATCAGCACATTAAACTATAGATAACACCAAATCATAGAGCCAAAGTATTACATATTTTTCATCCAAGTAAATAGCCAAATTAAGAGGCAAAATCGAACTTGGAGTGGAATCTAGAGAATGAAGATGTAGAGATGCAGAGATGTAGAGACGACCAGAAATGACAAGGATGATTTCGTCCACTACACGAGGGAGGAGAAAAGAGAAATTGAGAGAAGCTATCGGAAGAACTGAACATACAGCGCGACAAAAGGGCTAGGAAAAACAGACGGCGGGATCGGGAGAGAGCCAGAGAGGGTTACGGGAGTGGGGAGAGAGAAAGGGATTTTTGTTTTGATCAAATAGTAAAATTGGAAAATAATGGAATAGAGAAGGGGTTTTTTCGTCCAAAAAAGTTCTAATAATATAAGTGAAATAGAATCCAACGGTACAGATTTATTCTCATTTATCTTATGGCTGTTATTTAAGTAAAGTCTTTAATAGTTTTTTTAATTAATGTAAAAGTGTAAAAAATATAGAAAAAATATATAAACGCTTGTAATGATAAGCTTTACAACTTTCGTGAAGAGCTTAACTTTGAAATTCGCCACTATAATCATATAAATCATAGATCAAAATTTAACCATTGATTGTTGTTTACATTTACGCGTCATTTTTCTCATCAAATTTTGTTTTTTTTCGGATTTTTTTTTTTTTTGAAAACATGATCTATTAAAGGATGCAGGAAGATGAACAGTTTGAATCGTTGATATTATGTTCAAAGTTTTACGGTTAGTGAAAATATTGCTTGATGTTTATAAAGTTTCTACAAACTATATGACATAGACTCATATTTCAGTTAACCATAAATATCGAAATGTGATATCAAAGATTTGAACCGTTCATCTTCTTACATCCACCAGATGATCATGTTTTAAAAAAAAAAAAAAAAAATTTAAATGAAATTCAATAAGAAGAATAAAGCGTAAATGACAATCGACGGTTGAATATAAATTTAAGGTTTATGGATTTTAGTGTTGGATTTCAAAGCAGACCCCTTCATGAAAGTTGTAAAGCTTGTCACTATGAGTGATTGTGTATAACTTTTTTTTTAACATTTTTTACACTTCTACAATAATTATTATTAATTTTATTAATTTTGCCCTGAAATAAAAAACATTATTCATGAGGGTTTGGAGGATTTTAAAAATCTAAACAATAATGTAAGTGTAACCATTATCTACTCGTGGATGAATAATGATGAACCACGAGTGTTTATATTTTCTTTCACATTTTTCATGCTTGTATGTATGTCTTCTTAGTTCTTGCCTATACAAATATTATACTAGTTTATTTTAATTTTGGACAACAACACGTTAAGTAAAATTTATCCTAGTAATGATAAATGATAATAAGTGTGACAGCCTGTCCCGATTTTTGTACCGTTAACGTGAAATGACGATTTTGCCCCTCGACGTATTTTGCATTGTAGGGTGTTGATTGAATTCTTTTTGTTTGTGGGCTGCCATCTGGACCTTACCCACACACACACACACACACACACCCATGGACCTTTCCTCTCTCTCTTCTCTCTTGAATTTTCTTCCAGTTTCTTCCATTTCCTTTGCAAAGGTACGGACGAACTTCAAACTACCTTCTACTGTCACGGATTGATGTCAAGGAGTCTACCTTTGTGTTCTTTGTGAGCTCAAGAGCTCATCCATACCCTTAAATCAACGTGAGACTTTCGAAAACCCTAGAACCTGTGAACCCAGTTTTGGTGTACTGATAGGAGCATATTCATGTGACTTAAATGGCTTGTTCTCGTACATTTACGTTATGTTTCTTTAGTTATTTTAGTTCTTTATGCTTCTTTTGTGTGTTTTCAGGTTCTAAGGGCTTAGGGAGCAAGAAAGTGCATTTTGAGGCCATTTGGAGCATTTTTGGGCATGGATTGGATAGCTTATCCATGGAGCCAAAGTTTGGACGAATTTGAAGGCCTTATTTTCACTTTGGACATAAAACAAAGGGCCTAGCCCATTCTCTCTTATTCTCTCCCTTATAGCCATGCAAAGAACCATCCATTCCATCAAAAACAATCCATCAATTCACATGCAAAACCACCATTAACACACATGCACCCAAACAAAGCCAACCTAGCTAACCCTACATGCATTTTTTATTCACTCTTCATCATTGCATTCATCACCAAACACTTCCTTGTTGCCGTGCCTTTCCCTTCCACTTTCCAACCTTTTCAAATGCAATTTCATCAAACACATGCATTCTCTTCACTTTCACCCACATGCACATTTAATCATTCATTTCCCAACATCATTGCCGTGCACATTCCCTAACATTTCTAGCCATTTCATTTCATCATTACACCACCATTCACACCCCTTTAATCCACATGCAGCCACATATTCATTCACTTAATCATTAAGCCACACATTCACACACACACACCCAAAACACATCCATGCCGTGACCTACAAACACATGCATCCTGAAATCCTTTGCCGTGGCCTTCATTCCCATTTCCAACATCTTCACATGCATTTCCACTTTCACATGTCTTCACATTCAATTCCAAACAACAATCATTTCAAATGCCATGCATTCACATGCATTTTCAGCACCTACACACCTCACACACATGCAATTTCAGCACCAACAAGCATCATTGCCGTGTACCCCATATGCATTTCCAGCTTTCACATGCTTTCCTAACTATTTTCCATCATTAATTAGCCACTTGCATCTTAAACAAACAGCCATATACATCTCCATTCCTCCTATAAAAACCCTTGCATTCTCATTCATTTGGCATTCATTCACAATTCCACACACAACACATCAATCTCATTTCATACACTTCACACAACACAAACACAACCCTTGTGCCGCAAATCCCCTTCCATTTCTGTGCAGTTTTTCTCCTCCATTGCAGCCACTATCCAACCACTTCCCATCCCTCCAAAACACTTCACATAATCCCCAAAGCTCACTTAGACCTTGTGCTACAACAACGAGGAAGAAAAGAGTGCCTAAACGTTCATACAATTCAAGTTTGAGTTGTTGGAATTTTTAGGTGTTTCTTTGATTTCAAAGTTTAAATTTAATTCTCTTTGTTTTGTACGTATGAGAATGGAAGAGAAGAGTGCCTAAACGTTCATACAATTCAAGTTTGAGTTGTTGGAATGTTTAGGGGTTTCTTTGATTTCAAAGTTATGAGGAACTAAACCCCCTTTAGCTAGGGGGTGATTCGAAACTATGTTTATATTTGCAATATGAATTGATTACTTTTGGTTGGAATTTCATAAGTTGTGGATTCAATTCGTTTAACTGTTTGATTGATAACTTATTTATGTATGTTCATTGAGATTGCAAGCTTAATTTGCATGCATGAATATGACGCTAGAATATAAGTGAGTTTCACCTAATCGTTATGAACTTATATTCACAAGTAGTGGAGGTTGCTTATAAACAATCGCGTTAAACGAATTCTTGGCATAAGTTTCATG
This sequence comes from Pyrus communis, assembly GCF_963583255.1. Classification (NCBI taxonomy): domain Eukaryota; kingdom Viridiplantae; phylum Streptophyta; class Magnoliopsida; order Rosales; family Rosaceae; genus Pyrus; species Pyrus communis. The sequence continues at coordinate 23,030,736 of NC_084806.1, read as the reverse complement.
CGTATTCCATAGTAACGAATGCCTCGTCAACACTTATAATTTTCATTGAACTTAATGATCTTTGTTGAATGTCTCTATCATGCGTATTCCATAGTTAGGGACTTTGATTAAGAATAATTTGGTTGTAATGCGTATTCCATTCAATCCAACGAATTTAGGGAAATCTGAAAGTTAATCTAAGCGGACCTAATTAACTTGGAGCATTGAGTTTCACAACTTATCGAAAGACCAACTGAGAATCAATATTGTATGCAAGTGTAACATGTGTGGAGAAGAACCCCTTGGCTATTCCATCATCCATATTTTCATCACATTCATATTTACGTTTTGCCTTTAATTACAATTTGTCCATTTAATTTAATCTCGTCCAACCACAATCACCCCCCTTATTTTGTTAAGTCTTATTCATTTGATTTGTCTTATTTTATGTTTTTGAGTATTTGGAGTTTTTTTTTAAACTTGTTTTGATTCTTTTAGTTTGTCTTAGTGTTTTAAAAGTTAGTTTTTATGTTTTTAAGTCAATTTAGAAGGTTTTAGCAAGCCCTCCTAATCCCCGGTCTAGAACGATCCCTACTTACATCATTACTACAATCGTCGTAAGCTTCATTTTGGTACCAATTTCATGGAATTTGGTTAAGAAATCAAGAAGATATTAAGGTTTGAGGTTTTTCCAGTTTTCCGGCGAGAAGTCGAGTTACAGGCGGCGACGCTGACGGAGGCGAACGGCGAGGCTCACTGGAGAAGGAGGAGAATATTTTGTCAGAGTTAACGGAATATTCAAACACCCAAATTGAGCAATGTATGAGAAGTTATTATCTAAAGTTGGTTATGTGCGTTAAATTGATGGTTTTATAGTTGTTTTGCATATAGGTGAGGACTATCCGGAGGACGAGCGCAGCCATGCGAGGCTCGGGGCTTACGATCCTTCTACGTATTAGTAAGTGGGCTTTCGGTTTTCCGTATATACCTATATACTTGAGAATTTTTCCAGAAAATGCAATTAAATGTTATATGTTTTTAAAATGCCATGCATAGCGTTTATATTTATTTATGCATTAATAGTTGCATATATGTATGCTTTGGTGCCTCGGACGCTCAGGTAAGTCAGGTGAGTATCTTTGTTAGTGATAGATGTGGTGTTGATGAGATTGAGTTATAGCTTATATTCCTGCACCTCGGTGATTGTGCTCCGCCAGAGTAGGGCCTAGCCTTCACGTGATCGTTCGCCTCCTGCACTGTACGCTCACCTTGGATCCAAAGCAGGTGCCAGCCTGTTGTACAGACCACTTTAGGTGGTTCCGACTCGTAGGTGACTTGCAATATTTCGCACAGCCTTCACGTGATCTTAGCACTAGAGCGTATTTATTTATGCCCAACCTGTCGTACAGACCACTATAGGTGGGTCCGACTCGTGTGCAGGATAGTGGTTGAGGAGCTATAGTTTCAGCCGTACAGGTCACTTTAGGTGACTCCGGCTGACGTGTTGATATTATCAGCATATTATGATTTGTGTTATCTCACCTGCTTGATGCATATAATTTTGATCGGATATTTTGGCACAGCATATATCTGGCATGGCATATTTGAGTTTTATCGTTTTTAGCATGATTTGATATACGAGTACGTATAGTATTTTCTAGAAAGTATACGGGTTTTACAGAGAGGGGTTATTAATTGATATTAAAATGGTTTGAAAACACAATTTGTTTTTGCCCACTCACATTTTCTATTTTGCACCCCTCCAGGTTTTAGGTAGCGAGGACGTGGGTGACAAAAGAGGCATCAAGGCATTTCTAACAAAGCACCCTCCATGTAGGATTTTCTAGTTATCACTTGTGTAGTGTTTGTTTATTCTAGACTTCACCAAGGATACTTGAGCTCCTACTTTGCATTTTCCTACCGTGTTTGTCACTAGCACTCACTGATCTTTTATTGTAAATTATTTTGTTGACTTTATTTCCTCGTATTTTTCACTCTCTTGCTTCCACACTGTGCACTTGGCTACATCACCCTTGCGTGACGGCGAGCACGCTTCATTTTGGATCGGCGTGTGTGAGTTTGGTAACAGAGCCTAGGTTTGGCAGTCCTGCATTATTTGTGAGGATTCTAATTATTCTTGGTGTTTTCTGTCAGAACTATGTTGCCTCGTCGAGAACCATGTCTTAGTTTCCCCGTTATAGCTCAGTTGGGGGAAGCTATAGCTCATGCGATTCAGTCTACACTCAGCCCTCCTCAGAGGATTCCTCTGGCGACCATGTATAATCTAAAGCTGGATAAGTTTGAGGGTCATGAAGGTTATGAGGGAGACGAGCGGTGGTTGGAGCATATTGAAAAGACTTTTCTAGTGTTGCAAAGTCAGGGGAATCTTCCTTCTAAAAGGTGGGTAGAGACGACTTCATGGTTCTTATGTAAAGAATCGACGTCCTATTGGGTACAGGAGGTTCGTCATTTGACCCCATAGAAACTGCTGACTGGGAAGTGTTTAAACGGTTGTTTCAGAAACAGTTTGTACCCCTGAGTATATTGATCGCAAAAAGCAAGAATTCACTGATTTGAAGCAGGGGAAGTTGACGGCGAATGAGTACTACAGAAGATTCACTAATTTGTCCCGTTACATTCGGAAGTTGCTACTAATCCGGTTGAGATGCTTCGTCGTTTCAGATTGGGTACTAAGAAGAAGTGGTGTTCTATTGCGACCACTACTCCTTGCGATACTTATCAGGAGTTCTACGAGATTTTGTTGAGGATCGAGGATTCTGAGAATATGCCAAGTGAAAGTGAAGAAGAAGAGAAGGATGGCAATCAAAAGAAAGACGATAGAGGCAAAGGCCAAGCATTTCAGGGACCCAGGAAGACTCAGAGTTTTAAGAGAAGCGGGGCTAGCTCTAGTTCATGCAGTGGAGGCATGAGTTCTACGGGCCAATGTAGAGGTGGTAGGTTTACCGGAGGCCCACGTTTTCAAAGGCAGCGAGATGCTGGCGGTTCTGGTGGTTCAGGAGCTCCGTTTTGTCAGAGATGTAACGGTCGGCACTTTGGCGAGTGTAGACAGGGTAGTCGATGATGTTTTACTTGTGGACAGCTCAGACATCGGGCATCAAATTGTCCACAGGGTCAACAGAGACCCCAATTGCCTTCTTTGCCACCACTAGTTCCTAGTCACTAGGCTCCAGCGCCGAGCGGTTATGGTCAGACAGGTCGTGGGGGTACTTACCATTACCAGGGAGATGTTGCTCCTTATTCAGCAGCGCCGTACTCGTATCCTTAGGATCCGTATTATTCAAGCGGCTACTAGAGCGGATATCAGCAGTACCCTGGAGTGTATACCCCATATCCTCCTTATCCAGTCGGCGGATCGCAGTGGTATTCGAGAGCACAGCCTCAATAGAGGGAGGTTGCTTCTAGCAACGAAGGGTCGTCAAGACAGATTCGTCAGGGCTGTAGCACACCTAGACGTAGTGGTCAGTCGAGTAGAGGTTGAGGTGGTCAGCAACAGCCTCAGGGTCGTATTCATACCCTCACAGTGCAGGATGCCCAGAACAACCCAGATTTAATCATGGGTACATTAAGAGCAACCTAATCCCACACTTCTCGGGTTTGAGTTAGAGTTTTCCATGCCTAGAGGAGAAACGTGTCAGGTGGGCTGGATGTACCCTGGGTGCCCAGTGTTAGTCGAGGATGAGGTTATGCCAGCTAACCTCATTCTATTGGATATTGTTGAGTTCGATGTCATTTTTGGCACTGATTGGCTAATCTTTAATCGAGCCAATATTGATTGTTATAAGAAGAATGTGACGTTTCATCGCCCGGGGCAACCTTTGGTTACGTTTGTCGGCGAGCGTAGCGGCGTGAGACATGCCATTATTTCAGCAGTGAGAGCCAAAAAGTTGTCACAGAAGGGTTGTCAGGGATATCTGGCACATGTTGTACTAAATGATAACGTTTCTAGCTGTGTGGAGGACATTAGGGTGGTCAGGCATTTTCCTGACGTGTTTCTAGATGATTTACCGGGATTGCCGACGGATCGTGACGTAGAGTTCGCTATCGACTTATTGCGAGGTACAGACCCTATATCCTTGACTCCTTATCAGATGGCTCCTGCTGAGTTGAGAGAGCTGAAAATTCAGTTGCAGGAGTTATTAGATAAAGGTTTTATACAACCTAGTACTTTGCCTTGGGGAGCTCCTGTTTTGTTCGTGCGAAAGAAGGATGGTACCTTAAGGCTGTGTATTAACTACCGGTAGCTGAACCGGGTGACGTTTAAGAACCATTATTCGTTGCCACGTATCGACGATTTGTTTTATCAGCTACGAGGAGCTTACATGTTTTCGAAGATCGACTTAAGGTCTGGCTACTATCAGCTGAAGATTAAGAGTGATGATGTCCCTAAGACGGCGTTTCGAACCCATTATGGTCACTATGAGTTTTTAGTGATGCCGTTCGGGTTAACTAACGCACTTGCTGCTTTTATGGATTTGATGAACCGGGTGTTTAAGCAGTACTTGGACAGGTTTTTCATTGTTTTTATTGATGACATTTTGATTTAATCCAAATCCAAAGCAAATCATGTGAGACATCTTACTTTAGTGTTAAAGAAACTGAGGGAGCATCGGTTATACGCTAAATTCAGTAAATGTCAGTTTTGGTTAGATCAAGTTGCATTCTTGGGACATGTCATCTCAGCTCAGGGTATTTAGATGGATTCCCAGAAAATTGCAACGGTGGAAAATTGGGAGCAGCCATGAACCGTCTCTGAGGTACGGAGTTTCTTGGTCTGGTAGGCTATTATCGACGGTTTGTTCAAGATTTTTCCGTTATTGTGTTACCACTTACAAGTTAACTAGGAAGAACTTTAGATTCGAGTGGGACGATAGTTGCGAGCAGAGTTTTCAACAACTAATGTATTGTCTCACCCATGCATCGATGTTGGCACTTCCAGATGACAGTGGTAACTTTGACATCTACAGTGATGCGTCGTTGAATGGTTTGGGCTGCGTACTAATGCAACACGGCAAGGTTATCACTTATGCTTCGAGACAATTGAAGCCTCATGAGGTAAATTATCCGACTCACGATCTTGAGTTGGCGGCGATCGTGTTTGCACTGAAGATTTGGAGACACAACTTTATGGTGAGAGATGTAGGATCTTCACAGATCACAAGAGTCTTCAGTACCTGTTTACTCAGCAAGTTTTAAACCTTCGCCAGCGAAGGTGAATAGAGCTGCTAAGTGATTACGACAACACGATCGAGTATCACTTGGGACGTGCAAATGTGGTGGTTAATGCACTTAGCCAGAAATCTCAAGGCAGAATTGATGATGTTCACGCATGTCGTGTTCCTCTTTTTACTGATTTGAGGTCGACTAGAATGAAGTTAGAAGCGGAAGCTCGAGAGGAAGCCTTACTTGCTCACTTTCAAGTTAGGCCAATCTTGATTGACCGTATACCCGAGGCGCAGATAGATGACGACGAAACTCAAGAGCTAGTTCGGCTAAGAAATGAAAGGCAAAAGAAAGATCTTCGGATTTGAGAATCAGACGGCATGCTCATGCTTAAAGGTACAATGTTTGTACCAAACAACGCGGAGTTGAAGAGGGATATTTTGGATAAGGCACACGTATCGGCATATGCTATGTATCTGGGGAGCACGAAAATGTATCATACCATACGACCATTTCACTATTGGCCGGGTATGAAAAGCGAGATTGCCGAGTATGTTAGCAGATGTATTGTTTGCTAGTAGGTTAAAGCCGATAGGAAGAAGCCGTTTGGGCAGATGCAGCCACTTCCTGTTCCATAGTGAAATGGGAAAATATTACCATGGATTTCGTGTACAAGCTTCCCCGTACATGGAATGGTTATGATGGCATTTGGGTAGTAGTTGATCGACTCACCAAGCCTGCGCATTTTGTTCCAGTTCAAGAGAAGTTTTCCTTAAAACAGTTAGTTGAGCTCTTTTTGTCGAAGATTGTTAAATACCATGGTGTACCAGTCAGCATTATCTCTGATTGAGATCCAAGATTTACTTCTAAATTCTGGATAGCGTTTCAAGAAGCTCTTAGTTTGAGATTACTGTATAGCACAGCATATCATCCTCAAATCAACGAGCAATCGGAGCGGACCATTCAAACACTGTAGGATATGCTGATATCCTCTGTTTTGCAGTTTGGTGATGCATGGCATAGACGTCTGGATCTGATGGAGTTTGCCTACAACAATAGTTATCATTCAAGCCTTAGTATGTCACCTTTCGAGGCATTGTATGGTAAATCGTGTCGTACGTCGTTGTGTTGGTCAGAGGTAGGCAAAAGAGTTTTGGAAGGCCTAGAGATAGTGGATGAGACTACCCAAAATATTCAAGTAATCAAGTCTAACCTGAAGGCGGCCCAGGATCGTCAGAAGAGCTTAGCGGACAAACATGCCACCGACCAGACCTATAAAGTAGGTGATTGGGTATTCTTGAAGCTGTCGCCGTGGAAGGGTGTTGTACGATTCGGGAAAAAGGGCAAATTGAGTCCCAGGTATATCGGACCGTACGTGATCACTAAGCGGATTGGCGAAGCAGCTTATGGACTTGAGTTACCTCCGGAGTTGTCTCGAGTGCATGATGTGTTTCACGTTTTGATGCTTCGTCACTATGTCTCGGATCCATCACATGTGCTACCTCAGTAGCCGTTGGAAATTAATCCTGATTTGACTTATACAAGGAGCCGGTGACTATTCTTGACTGGAAAGATAAGGTTCTGAGGAACAAGTCAGCACGCTTGGTGAAGATTTTGTGGAGGAATCACTCTGTGGAGGAGGCTACTTGGGAGACGAAGGATCAGATGAAGGATTTGTATCCCCGTTTGTTTTATGATTACTAGTAGTTTGTTTTGTTGTGTAAATTTCGAGGACGAAATTTCTTAAGGTGGGTAGGTTGTGACAACCCGTCCCGATTTTTGTACCGTTAGTGTGAAATGACGATTTTGCCCCTGGACGTATTTTGCTTTCTAGGGTGTTGTTTGAATTATTTTTGTTTGTGGGCTACCATTAGGACCTCACCCACACACACACACACACACCCGTGGACCTTTCCTCTCTCACTTCTCTCTCGAATTTTCTTCTAGTTTCTTCCATTTACTTTGCAAAGGTACGAAAGAACTTCAAACTACCTTCTACTGTCATGGATCGATGTTGAGGAGTTTACCTTTGTGTTCTTTGTGAGCTCAGGAGCTCATCCCTACCCTTAAATCAACGTGAGACCTTGGAAAACCCTAGAACCCGTGAACCCAGTTTTGGTGCATTGTTCATGCACACGTGATCGTGTGGTTCTTAGAAGTTTTTAAGGTTCTAGGAAGCTTTAGAACCCTTTCACGAAGCTCGGGGAACAATTTTAAAGTGTTTTGGACGTCGGGAAGCCTGGTTTCAGGGAGTTGCAGGTTTGGCTGAAATATCGTGAGTTTTTTCGGCGAGATTCCGTTGATTTTGGGTCTCCACAGTGGTAAGGTTTTGTTCTACTCGTCGTAAGCTTCATTTTGGTACCAATTTCATGGAATTTGGTTGAGAAATGAAGAAGATATTAAGGTTTGAAGTTTTTCCAGTTTTCCGGCGAGAAGTCGAGTTACAGGCAACGGCATTGATGGCGATGAACGGCGAGGCTCACCGGAGAAGGAGGAGAATATTCCGTCAGAGTTAATGGAATATTCTAACGGCGTCAGGTAACGGCCGTTAACGTCTGTTAGGGTTTTAACGGAATATTCCCTAACGCCGATAGGGTGTCATACGCGTGCCAGGCACGTGCCCGCGCGTGGCTGGTGCGTGGCGGCACGTGGGAGGTCAGAAAATTATTTTAAAAATATGGGGGTGTTCGTGGAATTGAGTAAATCACGTTGGTATATTCAAACACCCCAATTGAGCAATGTATGAGAAGTTATTATCTAAAGTTGGTTATGTGCGTTAAATTGATGGTTTTATAGTTGTTTCGCATATAGGTAAGGGCTATCCGGAGGACGAGCGTAGCCACGCGAGGCTCGGGGCTTACGATCCTTCTACATATCAGTGAGTGGGCTTTTGGTTTTCCGTATATACCTATATACTTAAGAATTTTTCCAAAAAATGCAATTAAATGTTATATGTTTTTAAAATGCCATGCATAGCGTTTGCATATTTATTTATGCATTAATAGTTGCATATATGTATGCTTTGGTGCCGCAGATGCTCAGGTAAGTCAGGTGAGTATGTTTGTTAGTGATAGATGTGGTGTTGATGAGATTAAGTTATAGCTTATATTCCTGCACCTCGGTGATTGTGCTCCGCCAGAGTAGGGCCTAGCCTTCATGTGATCGTTCACCTCCCGCACCGTATGCTCACCTTGGATCCAAGGTAGGTGCCAGCCTGTCGTACAGACCACTTTAGGTGGTTCCGACTTGTAGGTGACTTGCGATACTTCGCACAGCCTTATCGTAGCGCTAGAACGTATTTATTTATGCCCAGCCTGTCGTACAGACCACTATAGGTGGTTCCGATTCGTGTGTAGGATAATGGTTGAGGAGCTATAGTTTCAGCCATACAGGTCACTTTAGGTGACTCCGGCTAACGTGTTGATATTATCAGCATATTATGATTTGTGTTATCTCACCTGCTTGATGCTAATATTGTTGATTGGATATTTTGGCACAGTATATATCTGGCATGGCATATTTGAGCTTTATCGTTTTTAGCATGATTTGATATACGAGTACGTATAGTATTTTCTAGCAAGTATACGAGTTTTACAGAGAGGGGTTATTAATTGATATTGAAATGGTTTGAAAACACACTTTGTTTTTGCCCACTCACGTTTTCTGTTTTACGCCCCTCCAGGTTTTAGGTAGCGAGGATGTGGGTGACGGAAGAGGCATCAAGGTATGTCTGACAAAGCACCCTCCATGTAGGATTTTCTAGTTATCACTTGTGTAGTGTTTGTTTGTCACTAGCACTCACTGATCTTTTATTGTAAATTATTTTGTTGACTTTATTTCCTCGTATTTTTCACTCTCTTACTTCCGCACTGTACACTTGGCTACGTCACCCTCGCGTGACGGCCAGCACGCTCCATTTTGGATCAGGGTGTGTCAATAGGGAACTCTCATAATAAAAATAAATAATGACTACAACTTTTTTTTTTTAACTTATATAGAATAATAATACAAAGCTATATATTTAATATAGAATATATTGTATATATTACTATGGCTATTGTATTTTGTAATAAATATTTTTGTAATTAAACTTTAAAATTATCAAAATTATTTTTTCTTAACGGGTCACCCGATAATGATCCGATTAGTTATCGTGTTGACCTGAAACCCGTTATTTTCATTTCGTGTCGTGTCAGAAACTACTAGGTTTAATGTGTAGACATTACAATTACATTATTAATATGACTTCCAAATACTTTATTAATATGACCACATTTCTTTCTTTTGTCTTCTTTCTCCTTCATGTATATGTTTATAATTCAAGAAATGCTAAAAAGACTTTCTTAAAAGTAGAACGCTCGATGGACTATTTGCTGTCTCATGTTTTTTGTACAATATTTTATAATGTTAGCATATAAATTAACGTTAAACTGTGAGGTGGCACAAAGTCCATAGAGTCCCACTTTAAAAGAGTTTCCTTAACATTTATTTAGTTATAACATTATAAAATATGGCTTTATAATAATATAGCAAATCAATTATGGTTACTAACCTTGTTTCATTTCATTAGTTAATGATGTTTTCCAACAAAAAATTTGTAGCTTGAATAGTTAAAAACATTTATATTTGCACCTGAAGTCTCGAATTTCCATCTTAGTATAGAACGTTGAGCGAAAGTGATGTTACTTGGCATGCATTTTGCTTGCATTATTAGAGCACCTGAAGTCTCGAATTTCCCTCTCCCTTGATATAGTCACATGAATTTTTCTTGAGCAATTTTCCTTCTTCGTTTTTTTTTTTTTAATTATATTATTTAAGTAGATTATTAGCATGACCTGCATCATCAATTATTTATAAATATATGACCATGGTCAAATATTATTAGATTGCAAGTGGCACTTTACCACATCGGTGAAAAAAGAGTTGTGCCCTTGCATCTTGGTGTGGGTTCGAACCCCGTTGACTCCTAAGCTAACATCTAATCAAATAAAATCTATCGTTTTAACAAAAAAAAAAAAAAAAGTTATTAGATTACAGAATCGAAAGATATGTAAAACAATTAGATCAATGAAGATTATCCCAATCACTCTTATAAGGTGACTGGTTGGAGGGAGGGGAGACGGACTTTCGTTTCAACTCACTCGCTAAAATGCTGTTCTTCTTTTGTAACTTACATTTGGTTCGACCCTCTCGTCTTTCACCAATTTCAGACAATTCCGTCAGCCGTCCATTTCAGACAATTCGTGTTTCACCTGTTTGAGGCCACAGTAGCACGAAGTTAAAACTGAAGAGACGATACCTCTCTGTATATCCTTGAACTCCACTGCCAGCTTTACATCCCAATTAGTGCTTTTTCTGCCACAAAAAAAGGAAAATACAAGATGCATCCTCGTTTTAGCAAACGAAATTTCTGTTGTCGCCCAAGATTATGTTAATAAATGGTAGGAGACTTGTTCACCTGTCATCAAGGTCGGGATCACCAAGTTCATCCATCATATCATTACAGATAGAGAGCAGATTTTCAAGAATTTCAATTTCAATCTTCAAATTTTCCGGCAGCTGTAAAATAACAAAATAAATGTCAGAAGTTCATATATGAGAACACTGAATCAACATAAACGGCAAGCATGAAAGTAATTTTAAACTAAACCTGCCCAGATAAAAAAGAAAATGCAAACCCAAATGAAAAGATGAAGGATGAAGATCATACACAACAATAACAAAGCCATTTCCTACTGAAAAAAATGAAGATCATGCCAATCATTGTAAGATGAATAATAGCATAGAAAATTACAAGGGCCTTAGTATGCGGCACGGGACTATGAGCCCTCCTTAGGAAGTCCAACAATGGGGAGGGCAGGCCGTAGTAGAAAATATCGCGATTCTTTGAGAACCAAGTACCCCGCACCATGTGAGTGGACCAGTTGGATATGGTGCCATCAGTAAATTCATCTTGGGCAGAACCAAAATCTGCATGAGAACATGTACTAAATAAATCTAAGAGCGCCAGTACTCAGACATTATTCAACAATAATGCAATGGCCTTTCGACGATAAATTATATAAAGTATTAACAACTGGAACATTATAGAATAATAAAACTTACCTAGTAGAATGACATCGCATGGGTTCTCTCCTCGTGGTATAAAGCCGTAGAAGGTAACTAGATGAGAACTGGAGAAATCTCCATAACTAAGACAGCATTCTTGTCCTGCACTGCATGATCTTGATAGACAGAATTTCAAGGTATTTGCTGAAGCATCTATTCTGCCATAGTTCACTATATGTGGGTATAGCTGCGATAAGGAATAAAACAAAAGCATGACCTTGGGATACCATGATGATAGAACCAACTCAAAACATTTGTTAAATGGCATTCATTACGAACACTTTTCAATTAAAACCAAATATGATTATCACTAAAGTAGATGACACAAGGTCATTAATTCCTGGAGACGTTTAAGTTTTTAATAAATAAACAATCTGTCTAGGAATGTGGCAACCAATTCACAAAAGTATTTCAGCCAGATGGTTGTGATCAGTGGCCGGTAGCAATTCTTGCCAAGGATATGAACCAATAGTATTCAGTTTCCGACTTCATATACCTTAAAATTTAGGTTTCCCAGCGGTGAATGCAACTACATTTTAGCCTTTTAGTTTATATAAAAAATCAAGACATAAAAGGTGGGCGTAAAAGGAAAGGGTAACATACGGAATGGTTCACAAAGCCAGCAACTGGAATCAAGCATGTTCTTAGCTTTCCATCAGGAAACTTGATTTTCATGCTATTTGAGTACCACAGTTCGCATGCCCACAAGAATTGCTCCCATTTGTAAAGCTCCGGTGGAAAGATATCAGGATGCTCATTGCACAGTGCAGGGAAGAGCTTATCATATTCAGCATGCAAATGCTGTGACCAAAAAAAAAAACAAAAAAAAAAACAGAGATTCAGATGCATAAGTTTTAAATAGTCGCAGGCTTTTCCTTTAAATAAAGTCTATATGGTCTGAGAAAGTTATCTATCACGAAACCCTATCAGAAACACAGAGAAGGAAAAATAAAAAGAACAAAAGGGATACAGATACAGCATTCCATTCTTCAGTATACAAAAATGAGAGATCAAATATTTCAATAGCAGCTGGAAAGGTATTGACTGGGTGCTCAATAAAGCAATGCTTCCTGTCTTTAAAGAACCCTCCCAAGGTTTCTCCCTACACATGATTTGGCCATCTCCATGTTCTGCACCCCTAACTAGAACAAATACTTCAGCCCTGACAATCAGAGGCCCCATTTACTTGTGGTAAAGTCAGGGTAAGAGCAATTAGGTCGTGTCACTGCAGATTTGTTATTGGGTAAGAGCAATTGCCCTTACTATTCACTTTGACCAGTAGTTGCCTTTGTGCAACTCCACCCGTTTGGGAAGGGCAAGGGCAAGGGCGAGGGTGATTACCATTCACAAAAATAATTTTTTTTAAAAGGTTTTTTACATTTTTTTTTTTAAGTGTTTTCTTCTCCTTCTTCTCCAACCCAAGAAACTCTCTCACCGAACTCACGAAGCCCAATCTTCTTCTTTACTGAACCCACCAATTTCCTCACCAAACCCACAAAGCCCTCTTCTTCTTCTTCTCACCTTACCCACCCAATTTCCTCCCACCACACAAACTCCCTCTCCTCCTCCCACCACCCAAACTCTCCTCCTCCTCCCACCAAACCCACCCAATTTCCTCACCAAACCCACAAAGCCCTCTTCTTCTTCTTCTTCTTCTCACCTTACCCACCCAATTTCCTCACCTCCCAGGCTCCCACCACCAATTTCCTCCCACCACCCAAACTCTCCCTCCGCCTCCCACCACCCAAACTCTCCTCCTCCTCCCACCATCCACTCTTTCTCTCCTCCCACCACCCAAACTCACTCTCTTCTTCTTCTACACGGCAACCCAACGATATGCATGATCAGAGCCAGAGGGTTCATTGGGTCCAACCTCTGCGAGAAGCTGATGTCAGAGATGCTGCACAAGGTCCTAGCAGTGGACGTCTACAATGGCAAGATCAAGCACCTGCTCGAGCCCGAGAATGCGCACCCGTGGTCCGATCGCATCCAGTTCCACCAACTCAACATCATGCTAAGGTCAGCTTGCCCCCTGGGCTGCTGGCACAAGGCCGTGCTGCAGTTGCAAGGGCAGATGGGCGGGCTTGGCGTAGGCCACCAATTTCCCTCTGAATTTTGGCCTGCTGGAGGTGGTTTTGTGTTTAAAGGACAAAATACTTGCCCTTGCCCTTGCCTTTCAACCACTGGTGGAGTTGCTCTAATATCATTGTCACCCTGGACACCCATTCTTGAATGCATGAATCATATAACAATATTGACAATTTTTTTTATCTATAACTGAACGAAAGAGATCATGAATGTCAAACAAGATATTCTAATAACAATATACTAAAAAGTCTAACAACCTCTTTTGCTTCTGTTATCTCATCCAACAGCATGGTTCCACCCAAAGCCATCATCGCCTTGACTCCAAAACTCAACCCTGCAGCATATAGGGAAGAATGATTTAGAAATAAACAAAAAGATAAATTAAAACAAACAAATCATTGTAATCATATCAGACTTAACAATTAATAGTCCCCCTCCAATACACCAAATATGCATAATTAATTTATGATCTAATACCAAATAACTTCATCTAATTCTTTATCTTAGCATGTCCATCTTAGTTGATAGTTTTCAAGATGCAACTATGTGATGACCAGAAATTTGGAGTTTTATTAAACATCTTTTTTATGGCCCCTTTTTTTCCTCATGTACAAATCTATGTAGCAATAAGTCCATTGCAAAGGGCATGATTGTCCCCTGAGGCTTATTTTGACTAAATTGCAGACGGTCAAGATTTTACTATCCTTTACAACAGGCAGAAACCACAGGACAAAACCTGTGTCTTTGCATTACAATTAGCAGAAAAAAGAAAAAAAAAAAAAAAAAAAAAACAGACATATCAGATAGCACAACCACAAACTTTCCCAAGGGTTTGGTCTCATGCTTGATAAACACATGTGCCTAATTCTTCCAGCATTTCTAGATAGCATCATTCCCAAATGAACAAATAAAACATGAAAAAGCTACCATAGAGAAAATCATAGTTTTGTACGAAATTTTAACCAAAAAAAATTAGTTTTATATTGAAATAAGGTAAAACAACAGTAATTATTCAACTTCCATTCATTATTAAAAAAAAAAAAATCACAATTATTCCTAGCTAGAATTAAGTTAAAAGGTATTAATAATAATTTTTTCAATCCCGTAGAATGGCAAGTAATGGAACACAGCTTCTTGGCTAGTAGGTAGTTATCCTTTTTAAGTTACATGTTTGTTATCTGAATTTATCATTTACCAGAAATACTAACACTGAGGATCTTACACATAAACAACTTGCTTGAAAACATAGAGGATAAGTTCCACGTTTGACCTCATTATCCACCGAAAATAATATTAAATTTAAAAAAAAAAATTAGTGATAAAAGCCAAAATAGAAATTCATATAAGTGGAACTTTGTAGTTGCACAAAGTTACAAAATAGATATAATAGGAAAACAATGTCACAGGTAGTCAAAGTACCAGTATGATATTCTTCAGGAAGTGTGTCAAAGTACATCTTGTATTTTGAATTACAATTGTGCCTCTCCTTCATGCTCCACAACAACAACATCGTCTCAGGGGTAATGCCTTCAAACTTCTCTAATACATGATACTGCAGTTAAAAGAAAAGGGTAATATATTGGACCACTTTTCTGTTCATAAACTATGCAATTAATAATCCCCCTCTAGCTCTGAGCTGATGTATACCACCTCAGAAAGAACAAGGGAAATAGTACAGTTGCATCAGTAAAAGATGCTTATATATCAAGATTTACAAGTGAGAGAGAGAGAGCATCATCAGACTAGTCTAGATAGAAATCTAAAAATAAACATGTTGAATACAGGGGATAGGATTCAGATAAGCCACTATAGAGAGAAGCTTACTTATGCTTACATAACGTGTAAAGCTAGATCACAACTGAGATAAAGTAGGTTCACTTTAGTTTTTCTATCTCCCCTAACTCTAATATACTTCTAAAAGCCTCTTAACTAAACACAAAAGTAATAATTATAGACAAGTCAAAATTATTAAAAAGGTTTCTCAAGCGTTAAAACATACCATATCAGCTTGCACAAGCTCCTGGGAGATTATTAAAGATGTTGGGATCTCCAGAGCAGTATCACCGACTTTCAGATCCTCCTTAGCTATGGTTCCTCTGCCAGCCCCTTCAACATCTATTATGACGAGGGAAGCAAAAAAGACATCATATATTCAAGACTAGTTCACTTCTCTTGTGCAGGAAAACCCCCCTCAAAAGAGTGAAAGAATAAAAAGTTACAACAGCAGCAATCATACAGTGAAAAGTTAAGACTTACAAACTATCTGCAACCTTGTTTTGATGCCATTGTTTTCACCCCATTGTAACAATTGCTTTTCTTTATCAGAGCTGTAGCCTTCTACAATTGTAGTCTTTGGACGGTGCTTGTCAGAAGACTGACAAATCATATCAACAATTACATTGTGCAGTTCTTGCAGGGCATTCTTTTGCATTTGACAAGCACCAAAGAATGAGGCTTCAACAAGCTGAAGGATTAAATTGAGAGCCTCAAGTTCATTCCTGGGACCATATGATTCCATTGGTTGATCTTGCCCAAAATAAAGCTCTGCCTGCACCTCATTAAAGCCCACTATTTCATCATTAGTCTACTAATCATAAAGTATTATCAGGCAATTCTAATTTCAAAAGCCACCTGTCTCCCCTTGTGTGCATAAACAGTCCAAGGAGGTATCGGAATTATGAGTTGAAGGATCTTGTGATGGATTCCTCAGGCATGAAAATGGACCAAATTTCTATGCCTCATATTTCCCAAAGTGAAAAGAATTTTGCTTTGTTCTAGTTCTACAATAAATTCCCATAATCGTCTTTGGGCATCCTTTAAGTTGACGACCATTTAATTTAAAGAGCTTAGTGACGGATTACCTCAGTTGATTTTATGATTGTTGCTATCTGAAGCATTACTTCCACAGTGGTACTGAGCCAATTAGGATCTGAAGACCCCTTAACATTGATTTGTTGCCTTGTATTAAATCCCTTATCTTGTAGCAATTTCTGCCAGAAAATGAGAAAAAACAAATGTTATAAGAATGATGGTAGAAACAACTCAGCTAATTCGAAAGCATATACAAATCATCAGATGCTAACTAACATGTAAGAACAATACTATCTACAAGAAAGAGAATAGCAACATATACGAAAAGTTTGCAAATAGTAAAACGGCTGTGCGGATGGTTGTTATTCCATAGTTTTATTCTTATTTTAGATAAACTGCCTAAGTGAACAAGAATCTGAAATAGAAGAATACACAGTGATTAGTTTGGCATTTCTTACTTTATTTAACAATGTGCCTCCAACGGTTCACAAATACGTCCTACATTTAAGACTAAGAGTAACAAAATCTCATTGACGAAAAGGGTCATTTGACAGTTTCTCCACTGTACATACCATTCATTTTAACATTTCTATTACTAAGGATCATTAAGACTTGGTATGAGTCCTATAAATCAAAACTATTTGTTGCTTCCTCACCTTCTTTGTATCAAAAAGAGGGTCACTTTCAGATAGCTCAAGGACAATTGAGCAGTCTTTATCCAACGCCATGGAATCAAAAGATGACGACGGCTGCAATTAATAAATAAAGCATAAAAAACCATTTATCCCTCTCGATCATAAAGAATCCCACGAACAAACACTCATATGCATAAAAAGGAACAAGAGAAGGCATACACAATTAAGCTTCACTTGTTTACACATGCGTCCAAAAACCCATGATCAAATGCACGCACCTTGTTCCTTTAAATTTAATATCTTGATAAAAGACAGATTAGTTTTAATCAAAACTGGAAGCAAAGCACATTTTTCACTTAATTTACATAAATTGTGGTAAATAAAAGCTACAAAAGAGAAACCCGCCAATAAAAAACAGTAAAGAACGCAAACCCAACAGAGCTACAAGTTTAATATATCAAATTGTGTGTATCTAAAATCAAAACGTAAACCCTACACAGCGTTTTGTGTCTGTTTGGTTGCTGGGAAATTGTCAGAAAATAAAACAAATTCAAGAATTTCACAGAAAGGGGGTTGAAATTGAATAGAATTTTATGAGGACTGAAAGTTTTCAGGTGTTGTTAGAGATTGCGAGCAACCAAAAAGAAATTGACAGAAGCAACAGAATTGAAGTTCAGAATGCAAACAACGAAAGTGAAATTTCAAGAAACAAAAAAGAAGCAGTAAAGTTGAAGGAATTTAAAGAAACGAAATAGTAGTTAAAAAGTAAACGCTTACTTTACTGGCAGCCATTGACGTGCAAATTCAAGCAGAAGTCGACCGTACGTCCGTGACAGTAGCGAGAGAGAAGAAAGGAGAGAGGGGAGAGTTTGGGCGGCAAGTGCCAGATGGAAAATTATTCTTCCGCTTCTTCTGTTTTATTTACACCATCTCGGTATTTGGACTAAAACCTAAAATTTTTAATCCACAAAATTCAGGTTTTAACTCAAAAATAATTTTTCTACTCCAACTCTTCTGATATAAATTTTTTAAGCTGACATTATTAAAAAATAAATTTAGGCTAATTTTATCTTTTAAAGTAATTTTTTTTAAAAAAATTTATGTACAATAATTTAATTTTATGAACATTTTAACCTAAAAGTATTTAAATTCTAATAAATATTGAAAAATCACTAAATTTGGATGAATTTTGAGTTAAATAATTTTTTTTAATTATTTTAGCCGTTGGATTTAAATTTGGGTCATTGAATCTTTTTTTTTTACCTTTAGATTTGATTATATTCGATCTCAGCCGTTGGATTCAATAAATCTTGAGAGACATGCCCATGTGGGTGGGTCCTGCTGGAGGTGCCCATTTGGTTAATTGCATTTTCATTAATAAACTACTTAGGCACATACATCAAGTACATTTCATATACTCACATAAAAATCCCAAAAAAAATCTAATTCTAGATCTTAGTGTCCCATCTCAGCTCAATGGCAGTTCATCATGAAGGGCACCAACTCCTCTATACATGTTGGGATGCTAACAAAAGAGAAATCTAAGACACTGAGGAGCTAACCAAAAAAGTTCTACCATGTGCATGACTAAAGCTAGATAACAGTAAGTTCATCATGAAGGGCACCAACTCCTTTATACATGTTGGGATGCTAACAAAAGAGAAATCTAACACACTAAGGAGCTAACCAAAAAGTTCTACCGTGTGCATGACTAAAACTAGATAACAATAAAAGACTTTGTAATATAAATTAGTCTTCATCGGTACCAAGGTCTTCCATTTCAGCATATGCACCATCGACATCTGAAAGAACATCATCAATACCTATAGAATTGTTGATGCCTTGACACTTTTTTGCTAAAAGAGCTTTCACTTGTAATATGAGAATATCATTCTTCTTTTTCAACTCTTTATTCTCTTTTTCCAAGTTGATGAAACTAGTTGATAGAAGCTTTATTTGATCTTTCATCTCTGTTAACTCAGAACTTGAAGGCATTGAAGAAACATAATCAGATGTATCCATACGAGGAAAAAGGCCTACACCATTAACAGATTTTCCCTTCCTCCCAAGGTTCTCAGCCATGATGCCAAACTCATCATCCAATGGAACTTGTAGAGAATCTTGTGGAGTACCATCTGGTGCTTCTTGGATCAACATTATACATAAGAGGAAAATGAAACACCTTGAATCCATAAGTGGTTCTAAAGTATTTATCATCACATCACACTTTTGGTTAGGTTTGTTGAATTTTAAGTGTTTGTTTGTATTATGATTCATAAGGAAACAACCACACAAGGATACAAGATATATAGGACAAGGGGTGATCAACACACTGATCACCCTTGAACCACTCCTACACAGCAACTCCATAAAACAGGGAGCAGAAAGAAGGTAAGGCAAAAAGCTTTTAACCACCCTAGAAGTATGGGAAAGAAGATACAAGATCTAACTAGAAGTAAGTTGACAACTACACCCTAATCATCAACCTAACCAATAGATGCATATGATTGATACTGCATATGACTGATGCTGCATATGACTGATGCTGCATATGGAATACCTACTCTTGACTTTATTAAGGTTCACGAATATATGGCATGATTTGCAATGTGTAAATTGTAATATAAAAATTTGATCTCAAACTAACATGGAGTAGAAAAGTCATTGAAATTACTAAAAAGGCTCATAATATTCCTAGGTCACTTTCTAAGTACGTTAAAAGAATTTAATTACCACAGTGTGAATTTGAGGTAGTGGATTTCTTTTGTTTTTATTATTTTCTTTACATTTCTAAGAAGCTCATGTGTTGATCTCTTTTAATATAGTAAGAAATCATATTGTAGACTATGATTTGTAGGGAAATTATTATTTTTAAATAAATAAAGAAATTGTTCTACAGAAACATACCAAAAAGCATACATAAGAAACATGGCAAAGTGTTGCAGCAAGATAACATAAATAAGAAAATGTTTTACAGAAACATACCAAAAAGACTTCACTAGTGTAAATATTATCACACAGCCAGTGTCAATGACTCATTGGTCTCTCATTCCATAGTGACTTATTAGGCAACTTAGCTCGTCCTCTCGCAGGTGTTTCACATGATAAGTAGTGCTCATGCAATCGAAACCTAAATTGGGAGTACAACTTCCCCATCTTCTTATTCACATAAGCAAGAATCTTTGAATTGCACAAGTCTACCTCAAACAGTATCTAAAATCAAAATAAAATATAAATACATGAGTGGTTGAAATTATTATGACTAAGTTGAAGTAAAGTCAAACTCACTAGCAATGACTCCCGTAATTTTTCCTTAGCCATAGCAGGAACCTTTACCCATCTCTTGTAGCACACCAGTGCATCACTTTGAACAAAAATCCCTATTTTAGAAGTGAAAAAAGCTGACACGCATGCATCAATTGGTACTTGCTGCTTCAAATCAAAGATGACTGGCATCTTCTTCCCGTTATTGGCCTCTAAAATATCATGGATGGAGGCGTTTCCTAGATGACTTTCCACACGTCTTTTTTTTTTTTGCAGAAAAATCAAATTCTGCTTCTGGAAACGAAAAACAAATATTTATAAAGTGTTGTCATGATAAGACATAAAAATCATTGTATAGTTGTATATATCATGTACAACTGTACAATCATAGATAACTCATCTTGACTGTTTTTGGCATATATAACTCATCTTGAGAAATAAAAGTGGCCTTAATGCACTATGTATGCCTTACAACATTTGACCTATTCGTTTCTCTGATACAGGTTAGAATCTGTATGGAGAAAGCAACTGGTCACGTATATGCAATGAAGAAACTTAAGAAATCAGTATACATTCTCTCATACCTTTTTTTTAAAATCTAATTTAATTTTTCTTCCATGGGCTTAGTACAATTGGTGTTTTTTTTGTTTAAGTGGAACATGTGAAAGTTGAGAGGAATCTACTTGCTGAGGTTGATAGTAATTGTATTGTCAAGCTCTATTGTTCATTCCAGAATGAAGAGTACTTGTATCTAATTATGGAATATCTTCCTAGTTGGGATATGATGACTTTATTGATGCGCAAAGACACATTGAAAAAAGATGAAGCTTGTTGAAATAGATCAAAATCACAAGTAAATCAAGTATGGGTTGTGTTAGTGATGTTGCACAAGTGATACTGCACAATAAAAATAGGAACAACAAGTTGTAATTATCACTATAGCTAAGTTATGGGTTAAAGTGATGGCTACAACCTTCCAACTTGTCATCTCACTTCTTGTTCTACCATACTTCTCTTTTTTTGTCAATGTCTCTCCCTAAAATCTAGGATCTCTTTACTTGTAATTATAATTTGTTTAGCCCTTGTTGTGTTCGGTTTTCTAAGGCAAAAACCATGTGGTAGGTAATGGCTGTTGTCTGCTATTTTTGTCATCTGTCATCCAGCTCTTTATAAGAGCTTTGTTCTCTCTCTTGTAAAGATCATGATCAATATACAAACCTTGAAATTCAATAAAGCTATATTTTATGTTGGGGAAATCGTCCTAGCTATTGTGTCCATTCATAAACACAATTACATCCATAGGTACGTTGATGTTAGTTTAATTATCTGATTGTACACTTGTACATGATATATACATATGTAGATGCCCTGTTATCTAATTCAAAGGAACATTACTTTGACCAAATTTACAATATTATTACTATAATAAATATTTATAAAGTGTTGTCATGTAGAATTTTAATACCTGGGTTATTGTTTGCTAGTTCTTTAGGTGATTATGAAGGTGATGAGGGTCGTGTTGGTGGTGGTTGAGCTGGTGGTACAGGTGCATCATTTGGAGGAGGTGGTGTACGATCCCTCACCATTTTCACCCTCTTTCCTCGCTGCATTAGAGCTGATAATGCAGATAGTCGAACAAAAAATACATTACTTTAGCAAGATTTGTGATAACTTTACTAAGATAAATATTTATAAAGAGTTGTCATTTAGTATTTTTATACCTGGGTTATTGTTTACAAATTCTTCAGGTGGTGGTGGTGGAGCTAGTTGTACAGGTGCATCATTTGGAGGAGGTGGTGTGCGATCCCTCACCATTTTCACCCTCTTTCCTCGTTGTATTGGAGCTGATAATGCAGATAGTTAAACAAAAAATACATTACTTTGGCAAGATTTGTGACAACTTTACTGAGATGAATATTTATAAAAAGTTGTCATTTAGTATTTTCATACCTGGGTTATTGTTTACTACTTCTTCAGGTGATTGTGATGGTGATAGGGGTCGTGGTGGTGGTTGTGGAGCTGGTGGTACAGGTGCATCATTTGGAGGAGGTGGTGTGCGATCTATCACCCTCTTCACCCTCTTTCCTCTTTGTGTTAAAGCTGCCATCTAAATAAAGAAAAGACAAAAGTTAGAACATAATAACATCACAATATAATCTTACATTATAAGCATAGCATACAAACCTTTTTATTTTATAAAATTAAAATTAACGTATCATGCATAAATCTCACCAAAATCATTAATCATAATCCCTATATGTATCAGTTGTTTCACCATCTTCATTGTTTCGAAATAACAAGTCCTCATCCTCTTCTTCCTCCTTCTCCTCATCTTTCTCCCTTTCCTCCTCCTTATCTGTCTCCGCCTCCGCCTCATCCATTTGTTGCCCCATTACACCAAGCATTCTTCGAATCTTTTCGTCAACATCAACTGATTCTGGATCAATGTCCTCTTTGCATAATGATATAGTACCTTCATCATTGTCATCTTGAACCGACCATTTTGAATTATCACTTTCATGCTCATACTCATCATCATCTTTGTCATTTTCGTCATCATTATCAGCATCATCTTTCTCAAGAACATCCCAAACATGCCTATGTTGAATCTTCTGCACAACTTTCCAAGGATGACCTAACTTTAAATCATCAATATAAAATACTTGTTGTGCTTGTGTAGCTAACATATATGGGTCACTATCATACCACTAATTGTTTACATTCACCGATGTAAGATGAAAATCCTGAATGATCTTTTTTCCTTTGGTATCCGTATTGTACCAATGACATTTGAAAAGAATTACCTTAAAAACTCTTGTAAATTGAACTTAATGACATTAACTACGTTGCCATAAAAGTTACATGGTTCACCATTATGTGATCCATACGTCATTACCCCACTATTCTGTGTTGTGCGGTTTTGATCAACAAGTGTGACCAAATATCGTATGCCGTTCACAATACACCCTGTGTATTGGATAATGCGGATGTGAAAATTAACTTGACACACAAATTAAACCCTATTGATGACAATTGTAGTATATATGTAAGTAGGGATCGTTCTAGACCGGGGATTAACTAGGGATGCTAATTAACACAAATAAGACTTAAAAACACTAAACTAGACTCTATAGACTCAAAACTAACTTAAAACACTCAAAACAACAACAAACAATAAAAAAGACTCAATTCTAGACCTAACAAGTGATTTTGACGAAAATAAGACTTAACTTGACTCAAAAGACTAAAAGAAAACAAAATTTGACTCAAATAACAAGACTAAATGAAAGGGGGATTGTTTTTGACGAATTTAAAACTTAAAACTGAAACTTTGCATAAAACACTTTATGAAAATGAATTTGGTGAATTAAAAAGGGTGAAAGGCTAGTTACAGGGTCCTTCTCCACACATGACATATGCATATAAACCAATTTCCAGTTATTATTCCTTTAGACTATGAATGACAATGCCCTAAACTAACCGTGAAAAGCACAAATTAACTTTCAGATTTTCCTTAACTCATTGAATTGGACGGGATACGCATCACAACCAAATTATCCTTATCAAGTTCCCTAACTATGAAAACCATGATAGAAAAACATATCAAAGGTCATTAAGTTCTTTGAAAACCATAAGCATTGACAAGGCATTCGTAACTATGAAAAGCATGATATTCATACCAAGGATTTATTTAACACAATCATGACTAGTGACTTCCACTACTTGTGAATATAAGTTCATAACGATTAGGTGAAATTCCCTTATACTCTAGCATCAAATTCATGCATGCAAATTAAGGGTCGACCCTTAACCAACATACAAAAACAAGTTTTGATAACTCAGATAAGCAAATCACATTCAAGACTCAAGAAACAATAATTGGATGTAATCAATTCATATAAAACATATAATCATGGCTTCGAATTCACCTTCAACTATAAAGAAAATAGTTCCACATGTTCATCATAATTGAAAACCAAATTAACATAAACATTGAACTAAAACTAAGGATAGAAATAACCCAGAAACGCTCCACACTCCAGTGGCATGCACGACACTCCCTTGGATGATGGCAAGCACGGCACAAGTCCTCATCTCCTTCCTTCCTTGTTGCGGCACTAGGGTGAATTAGGGTGTTTGATGGCTGAATGTATGAATGAATGAATGAGTGAATGGATGGTTGATTTTTGCAGCTTAAGCATGTATATATGCTAGGGTTCCACTACAAAGCCTTGGAGAACAAGGATATGGCACGGCATAAGCTAAATAGGAATAGAATTATGCAACTAAAACCCAAGTGGAATGGATTAAAACAACCACAAACTAAGGGGAACTAGGATAGAAGGGTGCGGCAAACATTAAAGCTTCTAGAAGGGATGTTTTAGAACATATTTTTGGACCTAAAGGGACAAGGACACACGACATAGGTGTAGGACAGGGATGAGGGCTTCTACAAACCAGATATTTATGTATTTAAATGCTTAATTATCCCTTCAAAATTGTTGAAATTAAGGCACAAACTGATTTGGATAAGATAAGATAGGATAAGATAAGGTTTGTTTGGATAATGTTTTGCATAAGATAAGATAAGGTTCCTTCTTTGTAGTTGATTACTTATCTTCAAAACTTCCAATTTTGCTTCTCCCACTCTTTAGCACATTCCTAGACACCTTTGGTCTTCAAATTCGTCCATCCATCTTGCTCCATATGCAAGATATCCAATTAATGCCCAAAACTGCTCTAAAAGGCTCAAAATTGCCTTTTCTTGCCAACTTTGTCATTAGGACCTACAAACACACGAAAATAGCTTAAAGCACTATAATAAGTAGTAATTAGCTAACTAAATGCAAGGAAACAACATAGCTAAGTAGCATAAATGTGCTCCTATCAAGTGCGTCGATCAGGACCTTGGGCTAATGAAAATATTTCTTCACTCACCAATCTAGGTTCTTGAAAATATAATGACCTGACTTGCTGCCTAAACCAGTCTGGAAACAACTGTTTATGTCTCTGTTCTACATTATCATGATTCTCTCTTTCCAAAAGTTGGATATGCTCACTACATGAGTATAAAAAATATTAGTTAAAATAATGGAATTACAAATATCATAAGTGAATCTTGAACTATTAAATTCACATACTTTCTGAAGTCTTCAATTTCATCACAATTGTCTAAGATATACCAATAAGCCATTTCTATATCTTTCCTCGAAAGTTCAACCATTACATGACCTCTAATTGGACGTGGTTTTTGAGCAAAAACAGAAAGGAGTGCATTGGTATCATCACCATCATTGTTTCTTTCTGGTCGGGTGAATTCCGTCTCAACATCACATAGATACATGGAGCAAAATATTGAAGATTCATATGCTATGTGGGCTTCCACAATAGAGCCTTTAGGTCAAGCTTTGTTACAAACAGATTTCTTGTACGTGCCTAACAATCTAAAAGTTAAAGTATTGTTACTATGTAGAAAAACAAACTAAATTAAACTAAAGCAAACATGATGACACATTACCTTTCTACAAGATACATTCAGCGACATCCAACTGGTCCTGCTAATTTAGCTTCTCGTGGCAAATGCACAGTTAAATGAACCATGGGAATGAAGAAAGCAGGCAGGAAGATTTTTTCTAGTTTGCACAATATGAGCACAATGTATTCTTCCAACTTATCAAGATCAGTAACAGTAACTGTCTTTGCAG
Source organism: Pyrus communis (assembly GCF_963583255.1). Classification (NCBI taxonomy): domain Eukaryota; kingdom Viridiplantae; phylum Streptophyta; class Magnoliopsida; order Rosales; family Rosaceae; genus Pyrus; species Pyrus communis. The sequence goes on along the minus strand of NC_084806.1, from coordinate 23,004,965 downwards.
ATATTTGTTGAAAGAAAATTGACAACTCAACAATTGGTTCATATATCTGCCTTTTCAAATGTTTTTGAATACCCACGGGAAGTACACGTTGCATCAGCACATGACAATCATGACTCTTTAAACCCAAAACTTTTCCTTCATTTACACGCACATTTCATGAAATACTAGATGCATAACCATCAGGAAAGTTAATTGATTGCAACCATTGCAAAAAAATCTTTACGCTCGGAAGGCTTGAATACATACTGAGTTGGTGGCTTATCCAATTTATTATTTTCATTCAATTCCAATTGCAAACTTTCCCTGATATTCATGTCTTTTAAATCCATCCTCGCCTTGAGTGTGTCCTTTGATTTCTCCGTGTTCAACAATGTCTCAATCAAAATATCAAATATGTTCTTTTCAATGTGCATGACATCAAGATTATGCCTAATCTTGAATTTCGACCAATATTCCAACTCGAAAAAAGTACTCTTCCTTGTCCTGTTTAATTTTTCAGCATGCCGCTTCCTCTTCTTGTCTTTATTGTCACGATGCTTACCAAATGTGCGAGGAACAATATAATCTAATTGATCAGGTATCTTCTCGCCTGAGAAATCTCTCGGACGATTTCTCATACGACAACCATTAAAGAGTGAAGTATTCTTCCGCCATGAATGATTCATTGGTAAATAGCGACGGTGTCCAATATGACAATACTTACTTCTCAGCTTGGTGTACAATCCATCCTCATTACTACTGGACATGCCAACTTATCGTGAGTGCTCCAACGTGATAAATTTCTATAAGCAGGAAAATCATTGATGGTCAATATCACAATTGCATGCAAATTAAAAGTATATGCAGCCATCTTATTATAAGTTTGAACGCTACTTTCCCATAATTCCTTAAGCTCATCTATTAATGGACGTAAATATACATTAATCTCATTTCCAGGTGCATTGGGTCCAGGAATTAACAAGGTGAGAAAAGAGAATGGCTTTTTCATACATTTCCATGGGGGTAAATTATTCGGAAACAAAACAACTGGCCACATATTATAAGGCTTGCTCATATCTGAAAAAGGATTAAACCCATCAGTTGCAAGGCCCAATCTAACATTTTGTGGGTCTCGAGCAAAATCAGGGTATATTTTGTCAAACTTTTTCCAAGCAATAGTGTCTGCTGGATGCCTCATTGTGTTCACATCATTGACTCTTTTATCCTTGTGCCACTTCATGTCTTTGCTCGTTTGTCTTGACATGAATAACCTTTGCAACCTTGGTTTAAGTGGAAAATACTGCAATACTTTTCTCGAAACTTTCTTTCTTTGCTCACAAGCACTAGCTTTATACCTTGGCTCATTACACACTGGACATCTATCTTTCTTTTCATGTTCTTTATAAAACATTGCATAGTCGTAGTAACAAGCATGGATATTTTCATATCCCAATCCAAGACATCTCAATATTTTTTTGCACTCATAGAATGATTTAGGAACGTGGTTAGGTTGGGGACACATCTTCTTCATCATTACTAACATCTTATCAACTGCCCTGTTAGTCATATGGTTGTCGACTTTGTTGTGAATTAATTCCACAACGTAGGTCAAAACTGTATATTCATTGCATCCAGGGTATAGCTTCATTTGAGCTTCATGAAGCAACTTTTCATGGTTATTAAAATCTACCTTATGAGCAGTAATCACCTCACCACTCCACAATGTATCTTGATTATCATTATCATCCAATATCTGGAATGCATCCTCAATCATATTGACCATGTTGCCATTAGGATTACTAGTCTGCTCGTCATTCGTAAATCCTGAAGTTTGTCCTTGCACTTGATAGATCCTCTCACCATGATATATCCATGTATCATAATTCATATCCATACTGGAATTCAACAAATAAAGATGAACATCTTCAACAGAATGAAAAAATCTGTTATAGCAAACTTTACAAGGACATGATATCTGATTATTCTGGTTCACATGATGACGAGCAACGTTAATGAATGACTTGACCCCTTCTCTATATTCCAAACTAAGGAGATTCCGATTACAAATCCATTGTCTGTCTATGATGTCCAACTGTATTTTAACACAATATTAACTTACTAAGACTTATTTTTCAAACACTATATGTTTTAGATTAAAATAATTTCGAGTAGCTAGATATGGAATTTACATAAACGAGGAAAAGATATATTAATTTCAACAAGATAGGATACATGTCTTTCGTAGGATGTGTGTGTGCATACATAAAAGGCATATGATATTATTAAAGTGACAGAATTAATAAAATTTCTATCCTAAAATTCCAAATATTGTATTCATTGAAAAATAAATAAAAAGTACATAGATTGGTACCTGATTGTTCTATTCTCCAAAGTATTGTAAAATGTATCTTATCATCCGTGCTGATTCCCTGAAAACACACAGCAAAACACACCACATATAGGTCAAGGGTTTGTTTTGTTGCTAATGAGAGAGTGAGAATTAAAATACTCTGATGCTAAAAACAAATATGCAAAACTACACTACTGCACATTGGAAACTTTAACAAAACTTAGAGTATTTCAATTTAAGTGGACCTGCCAACCCTAAATTTGGTAACGTTCTAAAATTGTATTATAATTCTTTTGAGCTGGGTTTTCGTTAGTAGGAAATATAGTTGGAGGACGTTGCAATAAAAATTTTTCCCTTTCAGTCATAGTAATTGATGCATACTTCGCCAAAGCCTTCCACAATGGCTGAATGCATACAAGAATTTCTCAAATCAAATCGTCGATGCAATTGAGAATCAAGTTCCTTTGTGACAAAGATGTAAGGAAAATAAATGATTTTTTATACAAGCATTTGTTAAAAAAATACAACACCAGACTAAAGAACCCAAAGAATAAGGTCCATCTCATTATAGAAGTCTTGGTGTTCTAGGAGAATCATGCATGCATGGGAATTTGCTAGAGAATTCTAGCAAGCAAGGTCGATGCATCATGCATAGGGGCGAATCTATTAAGGGATCAGGGTGGTCCCGGGACCACCTGAAGCTTGAAAAAATGACTGCGAGGATCTTCAAGGACCACCCATGTTAGTGATGCTGCACCAATAATGCTGTACAAGTGATGCTACACCAGTGATGCTGTACAAGTGATGCTACACCAATGATGCTGCACAAGTGATGTTGCACCAGTGATGCTGCACAATGTGCTTGAAATGATTGTTGATGATAATACCAATGATAGTGTGGCTGAAGCAAATAGGTTATTGAAAGACATACAATCTTTTGAGTTTGTGTTTCTCATATTTTTGATGAAATCTATATTGGGAATCACATATCATTTATCACAAGCATTACAAAAGGATGATCAAGAGATTGTGAATGCAATGGCTTTAGTCAACACATGTAAAGAACATGGAAGCTCACATATAATCATTTCCTGCACTAAATACATGCTTTACTTCATATATCATTGAAATCATATATAGCATAAATGTATGTAGCTTGATAACTAATTGGAAGCTCACAAATCCTTGACAGATAAACTATTATATAAAATTAAAAGCAACACGATGGATAGACAAGAAAATAGCTATAGAAAATGTAGGGAAAATTGGGGATATGTCATAAACTTAGCAAGGGTATTATGTCAAAATAGATTTTCATTTTAAAATGAATCAGTTGGTAGATCAACTGATATCACACAGCCCTTTCAGCTTTCGTATGAAAACGGCCAACACAAATATATAGTGCATAAAACCAAATGGATTAAGATTTCCGTCAATATACTTTTTAGCTTCTATAAATTGCCATAGTTCATTCAAACAAAAGTTTATGTGCATAACCTAAAACAAAATTAAGATGAGGTAAGACCTTACCCACTTACAGCCACCAAGTTAGATGCAAGTATCTGGGTGTTGAGGAGAGTGCAAATCAGAGTGCAATGGGGAAAAAAAAAGGGTGCGGTCTGTAGGAGATGAAGGGGAGATGGGTGGTCGCCGATGATGGCAACCACTGGAGTACAAAAGAGGGAGATGAAGGGGTGGGGTGAAAAGGGACGAAAGTGAGAATGGGTACTCTCTGTTTAGAAAACCATAGGAATATGAAGGTGGACTCTGTGGAAGAACTTCAATTATTTTATTTTAAGTTATCATATTTGGCTTTTATGAATAATTTTTTATATATAATTAGTCAGGCATCTTTAGCCTAACATTTGAGTATGTCATATTATTTAACATTATGTGATGCATTCTACAATTCGTCACCAATAAACTTTCATTTGGGCGGTAAAATTTCCCGCCCATTTATATGTAGCGAATTTGAAAGTTATATGTGACGCATACAATCTAAAAAATCATGTTGGTCCCACGAAAATTTTTATGTGACGCTTTCTAAAATCTCCTCACTTATTCTCATTATATATGACGAATTTCTGGGCGCCACCATAAATTCCGTCACATATTCCTTGTTTTCTTGTAGTGTATGTTTCCTGCCACAAGGACCATTCCTTTTCCTCCCTGGAATCTGAATGAGAAGTGTCCCTTTTCCTTGTTGATTTGGAGTCCTGATTCCCTTCATTTTCAGCCCTTTTTCCATGCCTTCCCTTCTCCCTATAAATACGTTGTGTCGTAGCAATCATAAATTACCCATCTCTCACCACAATTCGCACCACACATCCATCGTACATAGAAATCTCTCTAGTGCCGCAGCCTTGCAAGGAGAAAGGAGAGGAGACCTGCCATTCAAGCTTGGATTGTTGGAACGTTCTTAGGTGTATTCTATCTTTTGTTTTCAATGTTTAATTTAAGTTATCTTTGTTTAAGTGTGACTATGAGGAACCAAACTCGTTTTAGCTAGAGGTGGATTCAAAACCATGAACATATATGTGATATGAATTGATTTACTCTAGTTATTGTTTCGTAAAACATGAATGCGATTTACTTATCTGTTTGATTGAGAACTTATTCTTGTATGCTGATTAAGGATGCATATTTAGTTTGCATGCATGAATTTGATGCTAAAATATAAGGGAATTTCACCTAATCGTTATGAACTTTTATTTATAAGTAGTGGAAGTCACTAGTCATGATTGCATTAAGTAAATCCATGGCAGGAGTATCATGTAGTTCATAGTTACGAATGTCATGTCAATGCTTATGATTTTCATAGAACTTAATGATATTTGATATGTATCTCTATCTTGCAGTTCATATAGGGAACTTGATAAGAATAATTTGATTGCGTCGCTGAGTCCAATTCAATGAAATTAGGAAAATTTGAGAGTTAATTTGTGCAGTTCACAATTAATTTGGGGCATTGTCATTCATGGTTTATAGGAATAATAACTGAAAATCGATTTGTATGCATATGTGTCATGTGTGGAGATGAACCCTCTAGCTAGCCATTCACCCATTAAAACACCCAATTTTGTCCAAAGTTATTTAGAGTCTTTAAATCTGTTTGCTTTTACTTTAAATTCGTCAAAAACCACTTCCCCCTTTATATTTCGTGTCTTTTAGTTAGAATATGTTCAAACTAGTTTGTTTTTAGTGTTTTGAGTCAAGTTAAGTTAGATTTTTGTCCAAAGTCACCCTTACACTACGTTTGGGTGAAGAAATTTAAGATTACTAAGGAATTTAAAAATGACGGAAATTGAAATGACGAGATTTTATTTTCTAGAATTTATAAATTTTCTTGTTTGGTTAACTAAAAGAACAATGGAATTGAATACGAAATTTGTTATTTTTAAACTCTTAATCATAGAAATTGAGAAATGACACCTATTTACATGGAATTTGAACTTGGGATTTGGAGGTCCCAAATTCCAAGTTTTTTTTCCACGTGGAAATTCTAAATTTCTATGTTTATAAATCCAAACAAGAGAATTGGTGCCTGTCAATTTATAAATTCTAACTTTTACCAAAACTCCATGTTTATTTCCCTCATCCAAACATAGTGGTTTCTGTTTTGAGTCAATTTGCTTGTTTTGTGCTGTTTTGAGTCATTCTAGTTTGTTTTGAGTTATTAGAGTTTAGTTTTCTATTTTTGAGTCTAGTTTAGTGTAATTGAGTCTAATTTAAGTAGATTAGCAGTCCTTCATAATCCTCGGCCCAGAACGATTCCTACTTTCACATACTAGAACTATCAAAAATAGGGTTCAATTTGTGTGTTAGTTTATATCACATCATAAATTACGGCCCATTCCCCTCGATTATAACCATTAATAACCGACCCACGTTAACCACTACAGGACAAAAATCACGGAACAAACCATTTTGCATAATCATTTTCAGATTTATAGTTTTTTTTTTTTTTTTTTTTTGTTTGGTTTTGTTTTGTTTTTTTTTTGTTTACAAAAAACACTTTAGGATTTTGTGAATAAAAACAAAAACAGTTTCGCATGCATTATCAGTTTTGGGAAAATCAATTTCAGTGTTTCAGATGCTCAGTTTCGCATTTTTAGTTTATGTGTAAACTGATTCTTCAACTACTTCTAGTTATAAAATGATTATGCATCTACATTTATGCATCTATGTTTTTGTGTGTAAAATATTATTCATCTATCCTTTGTCTGTAAAGTGATTCTGAATATATTTTTTAGCGTTTCTAAGATCATTTTATGTCAAAGTGATTCTGCACATACCTGTGTGTGTACAATGATTCTACACCTACCTATTGTGTGTATATTGATTCTCCACCTACCTATTATGTGTAAGTTGATTTTGCTACTACATATATGCGTAAATTGATATTGCTACTACCTTTTATGTATAAACTGAATGATTATGCTATAATTGATACTGCATACTAATTTTGCTATAATTAATGTTGCATACTGATGCTGCATACCGATTATGCTATAACTAATGATGCATACTGATTATGCTATAATTGATGTTGAATATTGATTATGCTATAACTGATGCTGCAATAACTGATTATGCATAAGCTCATCATGTGTAAAACTAATTCCTAATTGTCCATACACCGATTATATTCTGTATATGAACTTCAACAGAGACAAAAATGATCATGTCAAGATGAATGCGTTGAAGCACAATATGGGAGAACAATAAAACGAACAAATGAGAGTTCAAAACAAAATTCTTCATACCTCTTCCAAATCACGAACGCTACACCCTGCTTGTGTTGGACACAGAGAAGATGCATGTTCATTTTCACAACTCCACTAGAAAAAATCTTCGAGAAGATGAAATGAACATCCACAACGAAAATGCAAATAAAGTAGCAAGTAAACATTTACTCATACCATGAACAAATGCAAATAAAAGAAAATAAATTTAATATCACTTATATTTTTAGTGATTCGCTAGTACATTTTTCAACCTACACTTAATGTGTGGGTAAAAATAGCTGAACAATGTATAACAGTAGAGATAGATTTTTCCATTTACCATTGAATGAAAGGGGAAATCAACAAATGACTAGATTCAAAAAAGCCCTGCAAATGCAACTTTTGGGATGGATGAAGATAAACAATGTCCAATATAGCTTGGCTCGTAAGTATACTTGTGTCTTTGGATTGTTTTAATAGGATTAATTGTAGACATCAAAAATTCGGTGAAATAAATGTTGACCAATGAATTAAAATTACAACCTCCATTCATTTCACCAACATCATACACTTACTTCACCTACAACCTTTACTCATTTCACCTACATCATCCACTTACTTCACCAAAAAAAAAAAAAGGATGGTGGTGGTTCATTCTCAAAGTCTATAGATAGGCTTTTCCATTAAGGGATCAAAGAAGGAATTGACATATACATTTTTATTCCCAAATTGGAAGAGAATTCCCCAAATCCTTGAAGCTTTGAAACTCTAAAAGCTTTCAAGCATCCAACCTCCCAAATTCCTAAGAATCCCGAAGGATCAAGAAAGCTCTCTTTGTTCTTTGTCAAATTGATGTGTCAAAAACTAACACACAAATTAAACCCTTTAATTATGCAATCATAGTACGAGTAAGTAGGGATCATTCTATTCCAGGGATTAGAAGGGATGCTAATCAACACAAATTAAACTAGCATTGAGGAAGCACTACGATTGCCAAAGAAGATGCGAAGAGCACTAGCAGCGGTCTTGGCAAGTCCTGGGGACCACGAAGTGCAAGAAAGCAAGGATAAAGGCTTGAAGCTTCAGCCACATGTTGTGCCATCCATGATGCAATCAACTTCACTGACGAAGACTTACTGCTGGGATCAAAACCTCACAACCATCCTCTTTTCATCTCGGGGTACGTAAGGGAGCTCAAAGTCAACCTTATGCTTGTAGATGGTGGGTTGGCCATAAACATCATGCCAAAGTCAACAATGACCACAATCGACATCAAAATGGATGAACTGTCCCTAAGCCGTCTGCTGATCCAGGGTTTTAACCAAGGGGGACAAAGGGCGATGGGCATGATCCAAGTGGAGATGACCATTGGTGAACTCAAATCAAGCACAATATTCTACATGATTAATGCAAGAACTTCCTACAACTTGCTCTTAGGAAGGCCTTGGATCCATGGGAATGGAGGAGTGCCATTCATCATCCACCAATGCTTAAAATTCTACCGGAAATGAGTAAAGGTGTTCTAAGGTGATACCAAGCCATTCACCAAAGCCGAATCACACTTTGCAGATGACAAGTTCTACATGGATGAAGACATGGTGCCCGAAGCTCTTCCAGAAGAGATCAAATCCACGGGCAAAACAACACCTAAAAAGCAGGAGTGGCAAACCATGCCCAAGAAGCAAGAAGGGTAAGCCGTGCCATCTTCAAGCAAAAATGATGACGGGCCTGCTAATTTTGTAACAACCACTGGGAGTAGGACACCTTCAAAACGACCGAACACACTCATATTCGATACATCCCGATTTCAAGAAGAAAGAATGGTCAATCCCCGTTCGAAACTAGAGCAAGCAAAGCCGATGCACAGTGGCACAAGGATAATGTGAAATTGCTCAAGACGAATGCAGTTTTGCCTCTGACACAGCTAGACGACGCTAAGATTGCAAGATTACCACAAGCCTTCATAAAAGCTCTGCCAAATGGGATGGAACCAAGCTTTCTTCCAACCAAGAGGACCGAGGAAGGTTTTGATCCAAATGCCTACAAATTTATGTCGAAGGCTGCGTATAACTTCGCTTCCTCTTCGAATCTTGGAAAGAAGGTTTCAAACACCGTCAATGACAAAGAACGTACCTTCACCAAGACTCAAAAGAAGTTGAAGGAGCATGGTTACAGAGTCGACAATAACAAAGCTGGACTTGGCTTCACATCAAATACAACCTTGATGATTTCAAGCAAAGCGAAAAGCGCTAGTGCTCAATACGTCAGCGTGAACATTGAGCAAGATCAAGAAGAGCCCAAACCCGTCCCTCGGACGTCAGTCTTCGACAGGATGAGTCGTTCAAGACCTAGAATTTCAGTGCTTAATCGCATTGGTGGTCAAAATCGAACCTCCGTCTTCAAGAGGCTTAACGCGCCAATATCCCAAAGCTCTATTTTCGAAAGGTTGTCAAAACCTAATTATAGGAGCATATTTATGATACTTAGTTATGTTGTTTCCTTGCATTTAGTTAGCTAATTACTACTTATTATAGTGTTTTAAGCTATTTTCGTGTGTTTGTAGGTCCTAATGACAAAATTGGCAAGAAAAGGCAATTTTGAGCCTTTTAGAGCAGTTTTGGGCTTATTATGGATAGATTGCATATGGAGCAAGGTGGACGGACGAATTTTAAGTCAAAAGAGGCTAGGAACATGCTACAAATCTGGAGAAACAAGTTCAAGACAAAGAAGATAAGGAAAGAGCAACAAACATGGAACATTATCCAAACTTTATCCTATCTTATCCTACCCTAATCTTTTGCTACCTTAATTCCAGCTGCAAAGAGGACTTAATTTCACATTAGAACACCTAGATATATGGTTCTAGAACACCCTATCTGTTCCTAAATAGGTGCCGCACCCTTTATCCCTTCTAGAAGTCCAATTTCTACCACAAAACACATTGTTTCTAGAATCCCTAGAAAGGTGGTGCCTCTCCCTCTTCTAGAAGCTCTAGAACCTGTAATCCTTTTCCTTTTTCTCCTTGGTCTTTGCTGTGGAACCCTAGTCCTTTTTCCCCTAGGGTTGTGCAAACCTTTTCCCACCTGATTTCTATCACATCCTAATCTGATTTCCTACGGTTTTAGCTGTGTACCCTATCATATATATACATCCTTATGCTGCAGAAATCATCCATCCATTCACTCGTTCATTCATTCATACATTCAGCCATCAAACACCATAATTCACACCACATTACCCTAGTGCCGCAGGCAAGGAAGGAAGGAGAAGAAGAGTGCCGTGCAATTTGCCATCCAAAGAGGGTTCAAAATCTGCCATTGGAGTATGGAGTGTTTCTGGGTGCTTCCTATCCTTGTTTTCGTTCAATGTTTATTTTAACTTGGTTTTCAATTATGATGAACATGTGGAACTAATTTCTTTATAGTTGGAGGTGAATTTGAAGCCATGATTATATGTTCTATATGAATTGATTACATCCAGTTATTATTTCTTTAGTCTTGAATGTGATTTGCTTATCTGAGTTATTAAAACTTGTTAATGTATGTTGATTGAGGGTCGACACTTAATTAACATGCATGAATTTGATGCTAGAGTATAAGGGAGTTTCACGTAATAGTTATTTGCTTATATTCACAAGTAGTGGAGGTTGCTAGTCACAATCGTGTTAAGTGAATCCTTGGCATGAGTCTCATGCGTTTCATAGTGATGAATGCCTTGTTAATGCTTTTTATTTTCATAGAACTTAGTAACTTTTGATATGCATCTCTATCATGCGTTTCATATAGGGAACTTGAGAAAGATAATTTGGTTGTAATGCGTAGTCATTCAATTCAATGAAATAAGGAAAATCTGATGGTTGATTGTGCGATGCAATTAACTTGGGGTGTTGTCATTCATAGTCTAGGAATAAGAACTGGAAATTGGTTTATATGCATATGTCATGTGTGGAGAAGGACCCTCTAACTAGCCTTTCACACTTTTTAATTCACCAAATTTGTTTTATGTTTTAAGTTTTAAATTCGTAAAAAACAATCCCCCTTTCATTTAGTCTTGTTATTTGAGTCAAAATCTATTTTCTTTTAGTATTTTGAGTCAAGTTAAGTTTTATTTTCGTCAAAATCACTTGTTAGGTCTACAATTGAGTCTTTTTGATTGTTTGTTGCTGTTTTGAGTGTTTTAAGTTAGTTTAGAGTCTATAGAGTCTAGTTTAGTGTTTTTAAGTCCTATTTGTGTTGGTTAGCATCCCTAGTTAATCCCCTTTCTAGAACGATCCCTACTTACATATATACTACAATGGTCAACAATAGGGTTAAATTTGTGTGTTAAGTTAATTTTCACATCAAATTTTGGCGCCGTTGCCAAGGATTAGCAAACTTGCTAATCCCTTTTTGTTTGTGTCATGTCAAGGTGTGTCTTAAGGTCAAGTGTGTCGTGTGTTTCTTTGTGTCTTTTTGTTTGTGTTTGCCGCACACTTTAGGAGTGGTTGCTGATTTGTTTGTTTCTTTGTTTCAGGTACTAGTTTATGACTCGTAGTTCTCAACCTATTCGTGCAAACATCTTGGAGTTTGACGACGATTTTGAACGAACTTTGAGAAGAAAGAGGAAGCAACCAGAACCTAATCCACCTAGTTCAAGTTCCGAGTTCGAATCTGAATTTGAAGAAGAAGAAAGCATGGCTGCGGACAATCGAACAATCAAAGAACTTTCAGCCTCGGGGTGGGACAATGCCGTGCCTATTTGCATTCAATACCCTAAGGCAACTGCAAACAAGACCGATGAGTTTGAATTGAAGTCAAGCTTGTTGCATCATATTCCCAAGCACCATGGGCTGTCCGTGGTAGATCCAAACAAGCATTTGAAGGAATTTAAAGTAGTATGCTCGAGTATGACACCCATTAATGTAGATGGCAATATTCTAAAGATGAAAGCCTTTCCATTCTCTCTTTTGGAAAAGGCTAAAGATTGGCTCTACTAATTGGCACCTGGAACCGTTACTTCTTAGGAAAGTATGAAACGAGCTTTTTTAGAGAAATTCTTCCCAACTTCAAGAGTAATTCTTTTGAGGAAGAAGATTATCGAAATCCAACAAAACCAAGAAGAATCATTTCCAGCATATTATGAGCGCTTCAAAGCCCTTATTGCATCTTGCCCACAACACCAAATGAAAGAAGAGCTTTTAATTCAATACTTTTATGAAGGACTCCTTCCAATTGAGAGACAAATGCTAGATGCCTCGGCAGGGGGTGCTTTGGTTAACAAAACACCGGTGGCTGCCAAAGTCTTAATTACAAATCGAGCCTTGAATGCACAACAATTCGAAGGTGTTGGACAAAGAGACACCCCACGACAGCAAGTCCATGAGGTAAGTTCAATAGCCGAAATTCAATCTCAATTAGCTAACCTCACTATGCTTGTATCTCAGGTTGCCGAAGGATGCAAAATGCAAGGAATTACACCAAGTGTGTGTGGCGTGTGCTCTAGTGCCGCAAGCAAGGAAGGAAGGAAAAGAAGAGTGCCGTGCAATCTGCCATCCAAGAAGGGTTCAAAATCTGCCATTAGAGTGTGGAGTGTGGAGTGTTTCTGGGTGCTTTCTATCCTAGTGTTAGTTCAATGTTTATTTTAACTTGGTTTTCAATTATGATGAACATGTGGAACTAATTTCTTTATAGTTGGAGGTGAATTTGAAGCCATGATTATATGTTTTATATGAATTGATTACATCCACTTATTGTTTCTTTAGTCTTGAATGTGATTTGCTTATCTAAGTTATTAAAACTTGTTTATGTATGTTTATTGAGGGTCGACACTTAATTTGCATGCATGAATTTGATGCTAGAGTATAAGGGAGTTTCACGTAATAGTTATTTGCTTATATTCACAAGTAGTGGAGGTTGCTAGTCACAATCGTGTTAAGTGAATCCTTGGCATGAGTCTCATGCGTTTCATAGTGATGAATGCCTTGTCAATGCTTATTATTTTCATAGAACTTAGTGACTTTTGATATGTATCTCTATCATGCGTTTCATATAGGGAACTTGAGAAAGATAATTTGGTTGTAATGCGTAGTCATTCAATTCAATGAAATAAGGAAAATCTGATGGTTGATTGTGCGATGCAATTAACTTGGAGTGTTGTCATTCATAGTCTAAAGGAATAATAACTGGAAATTGGTTTATATGCATATGTCATGTATGGAGTAGGACCCTCTAACTAGCCTTTCACCCTTTTTAATTCACCAAATTCATTTTTACAAAGTGTTTTATGCAAAGTTTCTGTTTTAAGTTTTAAATTCGCCAAAAACAATCCTCCTTTCATTTAGTCTTGTTATTTAAGTCAAAATCTGTTTTCTTTTAGTCTTTTGAGTCAAGTTAAGTTTTATTTTCGTCAAAATCACTTGTTAGGTCTAGAATTAAGTCTTTTTGATTGTTTGTTGCTGTTTTGAGTGTTTTAAGTTAGTTTAGAGTCTATAAAGTCTAGTTTAGTGTTTTTAAGTCCTATTTGTGTTGATTAGCATCCCTAGTTAATCCCCGGTCTAGAACGATCCCTACTTACATATATACTACAATTGTCAATAATAGGGTTTAATTTATGTGTCAAGTTATTTTCACATCACCTAAGAAACAAAGCAACACGATTAGCTCTCATCCGCAACGGTCAGCTTTGGAAAGACTTGAAGATAATAAAAAGCCTTCTAGAAAGAAGGACATAACGCTAAAGGAAGAAAAGCTCGACGAGCTAGCAGAAAAAGGCAGCGTTCGATGCTTGATTCCTTCAAGGATGAAGTGCTAAGCAATCTTGGAGGTTGACACAAATAGACCACTGAAAGTAAGAAGGCGCACCATCATCCACACCGGACAATCTTCATGCCAACAAGCTTGAAAAGACATCACTGAAGAGGAGGTCCAAGATGTCCTCCACATCACGATCCAATAAGGCAAAGAAGACGAAATCCCCAAAGAAGATGTCACTGCTGCAGCACCATAACTAGAAGATAGGGGGCAAGCCACGGTTGATGATCTCAAGGAACTCAACTTAGGCACAAACGAAGAACCAAAGCCTATCTTCGTAAGTGCACTATTAAGTGCGGACGAGATAGATGAGTGTTACCAGTTGCTATTAAAGTACAAAGACGTCTTTGCTTGGACCTACAAAGAAATGCTCGGCCTTGACCTTTTCATCGCTGTACATTATCTTGCAGTCAAGCCTGGAATGCGACCGGTAAAGAAAACTCAAAGACGCTATCGATCCGAGCTCATCCCATAAATCGAGGCCGAGATTGACATGTTAATTGAAGTAGGCTTCATTCGAGAGGTGCAGTACCCCAAGTGGATCTCCAACATCATCATTGTCCTTAAGAAATCTGGACAAATATGTGTTTGCGTAGATTTCTGGGACCTCAACGACGCTTGCCTGAAGGAAGACTTGATAATCATCGAAATGATGGTGGAAGCAACCACTGGCCATGAAGCATTATCATTCATGGACTACTCTTCTGGATACAATCAAATTCGCATGGCCCTCGAAGACGAGGAACTAACAGCCTTTTGCACTCCAAAAGGTATCTACTGCTACAAAGTGATGCCCTTTGGTCTGAAGAACTCTAGAGCTACATATCAACATGCAATGCATAAAATCTTCAATGACATGCTACACAAAAGCGTAGAATGTTACGTAGATGATATGGTGGTCAAGACAAGTAAAAGATCAGATCACTTGAAAGATTTGCGAATAGTGTTCGAAAGGCTGCGAAAATGCAACCTAAAAATGAACCCGTTAAAGTGTGCATTTGGCATCATCTCTAGAAAGTTCCTTGGCTTCATTGTCAAACACCGTGGTATTAAAGTGGACCAATGAAAGATCAAGGCCATTCAAAGCAAACCTAAGCCAAGAAACCTGCACGAGTTGAAAAGTCTACAAGAATGGTTAACCTTCATCAAACGCTTCATCTTCAACCTTACAGGGTGTTGTCAACCATTAAGTCAACTCATGAAGAAGGATGTTCTGTTCGTATGGGACGAAGCATGCCACAATGCTTTTGAACGCATAAAAAAGTATTTATCAAGTCCACCTGTCCTCAGGGTGCCTGTGCTCGGGAAACCGCTTGTATTGTAAATCGCTGCTCAGGAAAGTTCAGTTGGAGCACTCTTGGCATAAGAGATTGAATCCCAGAAAGAATGAGTGATTTACTACCTCAGTTGAACACTCACTGGTGTTGAGTTGAACTACTCCCCAATAAAAAAGATGTGCCTTGCCTTGGTGTTCACCATTCAGAAGCTCAGACATTACATGCATGCTTACACCATCCACCTGGTTGCTAAAGCTGACTTGGTTAAATACGTCATGTTCAAACCAGCCTTGACAGGGCAACTCGTTAAATGGGCTTTGCTTCTTAATCGAGATGAGATCATCTACGTCCCAGCTAAAGCCGTCAAGGGACAAGCACTAGTAGACTTCCTTGCTGATCACCCAATCCCAGCTGATTGGAAAATTTGAAACGACTTGCCTGATGAGGAAGTGTTCTACATCAACATCTTCCCGACATGGATGATGTCTTTCGACAGATCCGCAAGAGTAGACGGAGCGGGGGTAGAAGTAGTATTCATGTTGCCACAAAGGCAAATACTACCTTATTCATTCCAACTAAGCGAATTATGCTCCAACAACGTCGCTGAGTACCAAACACTAATCATCAGGTTCGAAATGACGATCAAGATGGAAATTACAACCCTTTAGGTATATGGCGACTCCAAGCTCATAATCAATTAACTTTTGACTGAATATAAAGTGAGGAAAGATGATCTCGTCCCATACTTCTGGCTAGCAACTCAATTGCTACAAAAGTTTGAGGCTGTCACACTAAAACATGTGCCAAGAAAAGAAAATCAAATGGCAGACGCTCTCGCCAACCTAGCCTCAAGTATGACATTAGGAGAAGACGAAGCTGCAAACATGCCAGTTTGCCAAAGATAGGTGATCCTGCTTGTCACTAAAATGCTACTGGACGATGCAAATGTCATCTTAGTACTTCCAGTCGATGCTGAAGAGTGGAGACAACCACTGATCGACTATTTGGAGCATGGAAAGCTACTAGATAATCCTAAACAGCGCTCTGAAATATGTCGACGAGCACCTCGATTCCTCTATTACAAAGGAACACTCTACTGGTGTTCTTTTGAAGGAGTACTTCTGAGATGCCTAGGTGAGGAAGAAACTAATCAAGCCACGGAAGAAGCACACTCAAGCGTATGCGGGGCACATTAGTCTGGACCAAAGCTACATTTCCAACTCAAAAGAATGGGTTACTACTGGTCAAGCATGGTGAAGGACTGTCTGGAACACACCAAAAGGTGCCAAGCCTGCTAATGCCATGGCAACTTCATACATTAACCGCCTGAACCATTACACCCTACAGTTGCTGCATGGCCGTTCAATGCATGGGGATTGGACGTCGTAGGGCCGATTACACCAAAGTCATCTGCAAGAGAAGCTTACATCCTTGCTGGAGTAGATTATTTCTCCAAGTGGGCTGAAGTCATACCCCTAAGGGAAGTCAAGAAGGTAACTGTCGTCCGTTTCATCAAGAAGCATATCATTACCCGATATGGTGTGCCTCACAACATCATCATTGACAATGGAAAATAGTTCTCCAACTGACTCGTGGATGAGCTCTGCGACAAATACAAATTCAAACAACACAAGTCTTCCATGTATCATGCTCCGACCAACGGTCTTGCAGAAGCATTCAACAAAACATTGTGCAACCTTTTGAAGAAGATGATCGGTCGAACAAAGAGAGACTGGCACAAGAGACTAAGTGAAGCACTTTGGGCATATAGGACGCCACATAGGACTCCTACCCCAGCTACGCCTTATTCTCTCGTGTATGGCGTGGAAGTTGTCCTACCTGTTGAAAGTCAAATCCCCTCACTAAGGATGGCTATACAAGAAGGCTTGATTGATAAAGAGAATGCAAAGTTGCGTCTTCAAGAGCTGGAAGAGCTGGATGAGAGAAGGCTCGAAGCTCAGCAGCACTTAGAGTGTTATCAAGCACGACTCTCCAAGGCTTTCAACAGGAAAGTTCGCCCTCATTCTTTTCAGGTGGGAGATCTTATCCTTGCATTGCGTAGACCTATCATCACAACTCACAAGCCGAAAAGCAAGTTCACATCAAAGTGGGATGAACCTTACGCAATACAAGAAGTCTACACCAACGGCGCCTACTTAATCATGGCAAAAGACGGATTGAAGATCGGCCCCATCAATGGCAAATTCTTGAAGCACTAGTACCCCTAAAACAAACACACCATGCTCATAGCTTGTAAGAGCATAAACTGCATACAGCACACAAAAAATATATGTATATACCCAAAAAAAAAAAAAAAACAATGTATTTAAACTACGTTATGACTTGATCTCTTCTTTGGAAGAGTACGTAGGCAGCTTGAACATTCAACTTCGAGATCAGTCACATCGAAATAAAAAATAAGGTTTTATTAAAGGCTCAATTAATGAAAGTCAATTTCATTACAATATATATATATATATATATATTTGAGGACTTGATCTTTTCATGGGAAGGGTATGTAGGCAGCTTGAACATTTAACTTTAAGTTCAGTTACATCAAAAATAAAAAAAAGGTGTACATTTTAAAGGGGGTCTTTCTACACATAAGACGACCTGAGCCAAATCAAAGAAAACCAAAGTTGAGATCCACAAAAAGAGCAGCCCAAATGCCGAGCCCATCCCTTCTCAAACATACAATTGTTTTGAGCTTGCTGTGCAAGGAGCTCTGCTTCTTTTCCCTCCATGCCTAGGCCCGGCTCTCAAAACCCAATCCGCATTTTCTCTTCCATTTGTACCTTCGACCTGCAGCTTACCACACGCCATGGGCCGACTCAGTGCCATCATCAATTCTACTCTGTATCAGAACCTCGCCAAATTCATTAGCATCATCATCATCGCTAGCTACCCAGCACCAAAAGTTGCAGTTAAGAATGGTTTTACATCACTGGAGATTTCAACAAAAGACGCTGATCAGATTCAAACCAATCTAAAAAAGAAGAGCGATTGCATGGGTGTCTAAAGAAGTTTGGAAGTTCGATTCGCATGGGGAACAACGCCTACTCATCGTGCGCAAAAATGGTTCGAGGTTTGCCGACAACAGAAGGATGGTTTTAAACAAGGCAATAGCAGCAATGGATGTACGAATGCGCCACCAAGAATCTCTGCTCCTACTTCGTCCGTTTCCTGAAGGCCATAATAATTTCCTCTTCTTCTTCGAGGCCACCATGCTTGCCTTTGAAAATCAATGTGGCACCCCTCTACGAGCTTAACATGCTCAAGAACTGTACTGGATCTACAATGGCTGGAGCTCTCGGTGGCTTCAATACACATGCCAGATACATCATCTCTGCAATCTACATCACTGCCTACCAAGACCCAGCTCAGAATGTGGAGAGATCTCACTACATTACCGTGATGGAACCCATCAACAGTGGACAAGATCTTCACGTGTCTATCACCATGCCTTCCATCGAAGTTGGTACGGTTGGAGGTGGGACACAACTTGCATCGCTGTCCCAGCTTGTCTGAACCTGCTTGGAGTGAAGGGTGCTAACAGAGAACCACCAGGATCTTAGCCATCAACGCCGTCATCGAAGACATCGGCTCAGGCAGCCTTCTCTTCTTTCAGCAACAATCTCTGCGACACGGTTGCGATCGTCCAGAATCCACCATGATCCCTTTACTTCCCACAAATGTGAGCCGCGACGTCTGCTCCCTTATTAGCAAGCATTGTCTCGCCCTCAAGCGGCCTTGAGCACTTTCAGCTCGCCCAAGCTTCATGATGCTTCTCCGTCATCCTCAGCACCATTGCACACTCAGCTGTAAATCCAAATGACGTCGCAGACACCAGCACCGCCACAGGTATTCAGTAACTCCTCCTTGCTGTTGAAGTAGACCAAGTCACCATTTCCTCTGCTTACGTCGTTTGTAGTGATCAGCCTGCTGTCAACTCCTTCTCCCCAACCGCATCGGCAACATCAGCACGAGCAACGCGCTTCTTGATTCAAAGCTCAGCAACAGCAGTGTAACAGCCCTCGTACAGCAGCCCTCATGCAGCAGCAAACAGTGGCAAAACACAGCAAAGTCACCTCCAAGGGAAAATTGTGACAAAAGACACTACATAGCAAAATATCGCTGCAGTCTTTTGCATAGCATCCCACGGTAGCGCACCATTGAGGGAAAACAGTGACCAAAAGGCACTACACAACGAAGCCCTGCTGCAGTCTTTTACACAGCACCACAAGGTAAAAAGTGACGCACTGCAACAAGGTCCAAGCACCAAGACTCATGGCAATGTCACCATTGAGGGAAAACTGGGACCAAAAGGCACTAAACAACGTAACAACGCTGAAGCCTTTTGCACAACACCACACGGTAAAAAGTGACACATTGCAACAAGCAACAAACTCCCAGCTCCAAGCTCGACTCCAGCTCTCCGCCCATCTTCGTCCTTTTCTGAAAACTCTCATTCCATCCCTTATATATATATATGCAAATGGGGTGGAACCAACTCAGGCGGTAAAACCGTCCATAGAATCAAGAGTGCGGAAGTAGAATACATATAAAGAGGCTAACAATTCGATGTATTGAATGATAAAGAAATGAGGCTGATTAAAACGGAATATCCATGGATGGCAGATTATAACATAAATGCATAAAACTAAATTGAATATAAGTGATATTTCCATGAAAATAATGAATTAAAATTAATGATGCGAATAAGTTATGAAAATAAGGTTTTATAAAACTTACTGTAAGATACAAATTGTTTTGCCTAATGGCAGATGAAGAACTTAAACAATATGGAGCTCGTAGGCATCCTTGATAATACAAATTATAAGTGTTTGATTTTCTACTGAAGTTTTTCTCTGTTCTTTCGAATATGAAGAGAAATTTCTTTGACTAAAAGTTCCCTTCTTCTTAGAATGAGCCCTCTTTTTATCCTGCTAAGAGAAATGATTGAGGCTGAAAGAATTGAGCCGGGAATCCCGCTTGCGTGTGATGCTAGCTGTTAAAGCCTAGCAGAATGATGAAGATTTATTGTGGATTCACGCCTTGTCTTCTGAAAAGCTGGATGAACAGTAAGTTGTCTGGTACTGTAGATGAATAGTATCTTGTCAGGAATCTGAAATGATGATTGCTACTGCTGATGATGCTTTTTGGATACGATCACATGGGAAATTATTACAAATCTGAAATTCAAAATTCAAACGGGTCTTGGGCATCCGGGAGATCTGCCCATTTGGCGGGAAGCTGAGACGAAGTATCTGAAGCATCTGAGTCTGAGTCTGAACTTCCTCTTTTGTGAAGTATTGCTGATTCTGCCATAAGCTGTTGGGCCAAATCCAGGAGTTGGGAAGATTTTGAGGATTTCTCTTTCTTCTTCAAACTGGAGGATTTGGAGGACTTAGGTTTTCCCTTAAGAGAGGATGAAGGACTGATATCGAAGAGTGATTGAACTTGTTCCAGAGCTTTTGGTAGTTTAGGAAATTGCTGGATTTCTGGCAAAGCCTGTGCTGACGGTGCAAAAATTGGCGAAGTTTGAACCTGAGGAAATTCTAATTTTACTAAATCGATAATTTTCTAATGGTTGAATTTGTCCCACCATTTCACCCATTGGGTCGTGTAAATGCCACCATTGTCTGCTTCAAAATTCCATTTCAGTATCCATGGGATTTTGTACTTGGCCATGAACAATGAAAAGAAGGAAACCCTGCTGTCGAAACGGCTGTGATCAAATTTGTTCTGGAAGCCAATGATGAGTGCTTGACGAAGGTCATCTGGGATGAGATTGACATTCAGGCCATGAGAAGCCCACCATTCTGGAAACCATGCTGGAAAATTTAACTTGAAATTTCTGTCAAAGGTTATGAACCATGAGTGACTAAAATCAACTGTCTGATGAAGAAAGATATTAGTCCATGCTTGGATGTAATTATAATAATTGTAAAGATTGTTGATGTGATAAAAGATAGCACTGAAATTAAACCCTCTTTTTGACAATTGTAGTGTAGATATAAGTAGGGATCGTTCTAGGCCGGGGATTAGGAGGGATTGCTCATCTAATGAAAATCGACTCAAAGATGTAAAAATATGCTTTAAAACACTTAAACAAACTCAAAAGACTCTTAACTAAACTTGTATGACTCAAAACAAACTTCAAAGACTCAAAACAACTCAAAATAATAAAAAAGACTCAATTTAGACTCTAGGACTCAATTTGGACGAAAATACAATTAGTTTTGACTCAAAAGACTCAAAAACACACTTTTGGATAGATTTGGAACAAGTAAGTAAAGGGGAAACGTTTTCACTTACTCTCACTACCTCTTTATTCGAAGCCTTCTTCCTTGTAGTGCATAATTCCTTCAAGAACTTAGCGTATTTGGGCACTTGCTTTATGGCATCTAGGAGCGGGATATTGACTTGAACTTTCCTAAACGTCTCAAGAATGTCTTTCTCATGCTCCTCCTTCTTTGTTTGCAAAAATCTGTGAGGAAAAGGAACATTGGGTGGAACGGGGTTAGAATTAATCGAATTTGAACCCAACTTACCTTTGGTGGCCGAATGGGATGGACTGGATGAATTTTGGTCCTTAAGCGCTTGCGGCAAGGGTGTTTGTACCCTTGCTGTGGGCTTGCTTGCATCCTCCTCTTCATGTTATAGCTTCTCATCTTCATTAGGACTTGTTTTGGGTGGTGTGGATGTAGTGCCAACTTCTTTTCCACTCCTCAAAGTGATTGTTTTGGCAGATTCGAACCCTCCCTTTGGATTAACAATGGTTGAGCTCAGGGGCTTGCCTTGGTCTCGGAATTGCCCTACAAACTCCGCAATCTGCCCAATTTGCTTCTCTAATTGGTCCACCCTTTTGTCTTGGTCTTGCATCACCTTGTTTTGATTTTCTTGCCCCTGAGACAAATTGGTAAGTAACTTAAGAATTGTAGCATTATCTAAAGACGTACTTGATGGTTTTGGGCAGATTGGGGTTGGTTTAAATCATGGTCGTAGGTTTTGGTGTAAAACCCCGGGGGTTGCTGCCTAAAGCCTCCTTGTTGTTGAGGTTGTTGAGGCTCCCTCCACTTGAAGTTTGGATGGTCTCTCCAACCCGGATTGTAGGTATTGGAATATGGATCATTCCTCAGTTAATTTTGGCTTGGAAATCCAGTGGCGTTTGCACTCTCCCATCCCCCATTCTCAATCAATTGAGGGCACTTTTCCGAAGGGTGTCCTTGGATAGAACATACGCCACATACAATTGGTCCTTGGACCTTCATTCCTTCGGCCATCTGAGACACAATAGAAGTAAGATTAGCTAATTGAGTTTGAATGTCGGATTGAGAACTTACCTCATGCACTTGTTGCCGTGGGGGGTCCCTTTGCCCAATTCCTTCATATTGTTGTGCATTGAAAGCCCGGTTCGCAATTAGGTTCTTGGCTGTCATGGGAGTTTTGTCCACCAACGCACCTCCCGCCGAGGCATCAAGCACTTGCCTTTTAATGGGAAGAAGACCTTCGTAGAAGTATTGAAGTAGAAGCTCCTCTTTCATTTGATGTTGAGGACATGATGCAACAAGGGCTTTAAAACGCTCGTAATACGTTGGCAAAGACTCCCTTTGACTTTGTTGGATTCCGCTAATCTTCTTCCTCAAGAGAATGACTCTTGAAGTAGGAAAGAACTTCTCAAGAAACACCCTCTTCATGCTCTCCCAAGAAGTGACCGTTCCGGGTGCTAGTTCGTATAACCAATCCTTAGCCTTCTCCAATGATGAGAAGGGAAAGGCCTTCATCTTCAAAATACTACTATCACCGTTAATTGGAGTCATGCTTGAACACACCACCTCGAACTCCTTCAAATGCTTGTTGGGATCCTCCATGGACAGTCCACGGAACTTCGGAATGTGGTGCAACAAACTTGACTTCAATTCAAATTCGTCGGTTTTGTCTTAAGCCACCCTTGGGTATTGGATGCACAATGGTGTGGCATTGTCCATTCCCGAGGTGGAAAGCTCCTTGATTGTACGGTTGTCCGTTGCCATGGTGTGGACCTCTTCTTCCTCCCTCGCCGTGGGTTCCTCTTCCACCTCAAGATTAGAAGCCGAACTAGAACTTGATGAGTGAAGTTCTAGGTCCTTCTTCTTCCTTCTCAAAGTGCGCTCAAAATCATCGTCAAAATCCAAGATCTTTGCACTAATAGGTTGAGAACTATGAGTCATAAACTAGTACCTATAAACAAGAAAAGAAATAAGGTCAGTAGCTAAAACAAAAATATATGAAAAAGAAACAAAAAGAAACAACAGGGGATTAGCAAAGTTGCTAATCCCCGGCAACGGCGCCAAAAATTTGATGTGATAAAAGATAGCACCCAAATTAAACCCTCTTTTTGACAATTATAGTGTAGATATAAGTAAGGATCGTTCTAGGCCGGGGATTAGGAGGGATTGCTAATCTAATGAAAATCGACTCAAAGATGTAAAAATATGCTTTAAACACTTAAACAAACTCGAAAGACTCTTAACTAAACTTGTATGACTCAAAACAAACTTCAAAGACTCAAAACAACTCAAAATAATAAAAAAGACTCAATTTAGACTCTAGGACTCAATTTGGACGAAAATACAATTAGTTTTGACTCAAAAGACTCAAAAACACACTTTTGGACAGATTTGGAACAAGTAAAGGGGATTTGATTTTGGACGAATTTAAAAGAAAAACAAGTGAATTAAAAACTTAAAACAGATTTTGACGAAATTAAGAAAAACCAATGGATGATGAAATAGCCAAGGGATACTTCTCCACACATGATACATTCAAACATAAATTGATTTCCAGTTGCTTTTCCGATAAACCTGTGGACATCGAAATTTCGGTGAAATGAATGTTGACCAATAATTAAAATTTCAACGCTCACGTGTCACATAAATTTTACATGTAGCGTGTGACTCAACGAAAAATCGAAATAAATTGGAAAGGTCATCAAATAGGACACGTGTCAATACCTGGCAGAAATGATTTATTTCATCTGATTATTTAAATCCAAAACTCAAGTTTTGGAATTCTATAAATAGGAAGCCAAGGCATTCATTTTAGAAGGGAGAAAAAGAAGGAGGAAAAGAAAGGAAGGAAAAGGAGAAAGAAAGAAAGGAATTTACATCACACCAAAACCTTGAAGCTTTGAAACTCTAAAGCTTTCAAGCAAATCCCGAAGGATCAAGAAAACACTCTTCATTCTTCGTCAAATCCTCCTTCAAGGTCAAGCCCCAACGGCCCTTGAAGAACTTCCACCAATTCAAGATCAAGCCCCGACGGCCCCTTGAAGAAAGTGTTCATCATCCGTTCATCCTAAGATCAAGCCCCAACGGCCATTTGGATCAACAACCTCAACAAATCCACACATCCAATCGTTCTTCAAGATTAAGCCCAAAAGCCCTTGAAGATTCGCTCATCCATCAACCTTCAAGATCAAGCCCAAAAGCCCTTGAAGAAATCCATACACACGGTCTTCAAGATCAAGCCCAAACGCCCTTGAAAATCCGTTCATCAACTGTTCATCCTTAGATCAAGCCCCGACGGCCCTTTGGATCAACAGCTCATCCACAAACCATACACACAGTCTTCAAGATCAAGCCCAACGCCCTTTGAAGATCCGTTCATCAACTGTTCATCCTTAGATCAAGCCCCGACGGCCTTTTGGATCAACAGCTCATCCACAAACCCACACCCTACGAAGATAGAATCAGAGGATCAAATTACAAAGAGATTGTAACCCCAAAATCATTAAACACAAAATATATTTTGTACACGTATTCTTGTTTCTTGTTTCAGGAATTTTCCGTGTTTACAAATTTGGCACGCCCAGTGGGACAATCTCTACCTCTCATCTCTATCTCCGTTCAAGATATTCAAGCACAGTCCATGGTTTCAAACAAAGAACAAGTCATGACTATCGGCACTACCTCCATTGAAAAACAGCTGGTTCAGATGAAGGAAACAATTGCAAGGCTGATAAAGACTGCAGAGGAGAAAAACTTGCAAACCGCCGGACTCATCAACCGTCTGAAGGCACAGCATAGCGTCAAAGTAAAACCAAGCTCTCTTCCAACTAAGAAGACCGAAGAAGGCTTTAACCCAAATGCCTACGAACTCATGTCAAAGGCTAGGCATGACTTTGCTTCCTCTTCAAATCTTGGAAAGAAGGTTTCAAACACCGTCAACGACAAAGATCGTGACCTCACCAAAACTCAAAAGAAGTTGAAGGAGCATGGTTACGGAGTTGACAACAACCAAAGCACACCTCCAAAATCAATGGCATCAAGCAAGGGACAAGCCGTTCTTGCAACCACCAAGGGAAGAAGCATAAGCACTTCCGCCACAAATGGAGCATCCATTGGTGCCACAACCACTCCTCAATATGCCGCTACAAAGTTGGTACTGCTAAGCAAGCAAGAGCAGCATCAAAGGAGCGAGTTGGTCATCCACCTGACCTTGCTGGGGGCACCAAAGCATGCTATTGAGGCACACAAGATGACACCCCAAAATGGCCAATGGGGTTCTTCATCAGCACTATGGATGTCTGAAGGAAAGTCATGTCTATTGGCTGCACAAGTCATGACCATTGGCGTCACCTTTGTTGAAGAACAACTGGCTCAAATGAGCGAAGCAATTGCAAAGCTTACACGGACTGTGGAAGAGAAGGATTTGCAGATCGCCGCACTCATCAACCAACTAGATACGCAGCTCGACATGAAAGTCGACCCAAATGTTGGTCCATTAAAGAAAGAAGTCGACGAAGAAGAGGAGCCTCCAGTGGAGAAAGTCGAAGAGAAGCCGAAGCTAGACCAAGCAACGGCGTTCATGGAATCTCTCTCTATCCAACAGCTACAAGAGATGATCGCAAGCACCATCAAGACACAATACGAAGGAAGCTCACATGACTCAGTACTGTACTCAAAGCCTTACTCCAAGAAGATTGATGCTTTGAAGATGCCAATGGGTTATCAGCCCCCAAAATTCATGCAGTTCGATGGAAAAGGCAACCCAAAGCAACATGTCGCCCATTTCATTGAAACTTGCAACAATGCTGGGACGGAGGGAGACTACCTCGTCAAACAGTTCGTGCGTTCACTAAAAAGTAACGCTTTTGACTGGTACACTGACCTCGAACCTAAGTCTATCAACAGTTGGGACCAGCTAGAAAGGGAATTCCTCAACCGTTTCTACAACACTCGTCGTACTGTAAGCATGCTAGAGCTGACCAGTACGAAACAGTGGAGAGATGAACCTGTCGTCGACTACATAAATAGATGGCGTTCATTAAGCCTGGATTGCAAAGATCGGCTTTCTGAAACCTCCGCCATTGAGATGTGCGTTCAAGGCATGCAGTGGGGACTACACTACATCCTTCAAGGCATCAAACCACGAACATTTGAGGAGTTAGCCACCCGCGCCCATGATATGGAGTTAAGCATCACCCATCATGGGAAGAAAGAACAGATCGCCGACTACAAGAATGACAAAGTTTTGGGGCCAAAGGTGGATAAGGCTACGTGAAACCCACCAAGGAAGCAATGACGGTCAACACAACTCCAGTCAAAATCCATACACGAAGCAAGGCGATTCAAACCGAAGCTTTTCGTGATCAAGAGATACGTAAACGCACTTTGAAGGAGCTTGAGGAGAAGACTTATCCATTCCCCGACTCTGACGTGGTTGCCATGTTGAAAGACTTGCTTGACAAAAAGGTGATCGACCTACCTGAGTGCAAACGGCCAGAAGATATGAACCGTACTGACAGTCCAAGGTACTGTAAATTCCACCGCTTCATTAGTCATCCGACGGAAAAGTGCTTTGTGCTAAAAGATCTCATCATGAAGTTGGCTCAGAAAGGGATCATCGAGCTAGATCTTAATGATGTGGTGAAGTCAAACTATACCACCGTCACTTCTGGCTCTTTGAACTCAAAATCTTCACCTCAACCGCTGGGGGCATGCTCCAAAACCATGTCAGTCAAGTCAAGTGAAGTTGAAGGATGAACTTATGTCACTCCAAAGAAAATGCACAAGAAACATAGGTCTCCTCCACAAGTTCACCAATCGGAAATGGGGCAAAGCAGCTACCGTCAACCTTCAAAGCTACATGAAAGTGTTGAGGATGATGAAGTTATGACACAAAGATCGTCCGTTGCCATCACGATGCGCGATTTCTTCCCCAAAGACTTCTTCAATCACTCAGTCAAGACTCATTGCTATAAAGATTGCAAGGAATGCCTCTCTAAGATCGTTTGACAAATTCCAAAAGCTCCTCGTTCGCACGAGCCTAAAAGGTAACACCAAAAGCTCCTGGTCTGCACAAGCATAAAAGGCGACATCAAAAGCTCCTTGCCTGCATGAGCTGAAACTGCAAACGGCACCAAAAGCTCCTTGTCTGCATGAGCTGAAACTGCAAACGGCACTAAAAGCTCCTGGTCTGCACGAGCCTAAAAGGTGACAACAAACGCTCCTGGCCCGCAAGAGCATAAACTGTGTACGGTAAAATCATCATCAAAACCATCACTCATTTGAACTACTTTATGACTTGATCTCTTCTTTGGAAGAGTACGTAGGCAACTTGAAACTTCAAAACTTCAAAACTTCAAGTACAGTCACATCAAAATAAATAAATAAATGTTTCATTAAAGAAAGTCAATTTTATTACAAAAGAAAAGAAAAGAAAAAAAAAAAATACATATGTTACTATGTATTAGAAAAAAATATATATATATATTCTCTATCAAAAAAAAAAAAAAAGGTACATACGTTGTTATGTGTTAATAAAAAAAAAAAAAAAAAAAAAAAAAAAAAATTATACATGTTAAAGTAGGTTTGCCTACACTTAAGACCCATGCCAACTCAAAGAAACAGAAGTTGAAGTCCACAAAAAGGAGCAGCCCAAATCCAAGCCCAAGCCTGCGAGCCTAGCAACAAATTCGGGCCCAGCTCTCAAAGCCCATCCTTACTCGGCTCCAAGCCTTCGTCTCCGTTTGTCTTCCTCAAATCTTCCCGATCCAAGATCGAGACCGAGCTCTCCAACATCTGCGACGGCATTCTCAAGCTCCTTGACTCCAGGCTCATCCCCTCCGCCTGCGCCGGCGACTCCAAGGTCTTTTATCTCAAGATGAAGGGCGATTACCACCGTTATCTTGCCGAGTTCAAGACCGGCGCTGAGCGCAAGGAGACCGCAGAAAGCACCCTCTCCGCCTACAAAGCTGCTCAGAACTGCTCTGCCACCACAAAGGGCAACCACAAGCTCACTGATGCCGTTCTTCCTGAATCGAAAAACTGGAAAGAAGAAGGCATAGTGACCCCAGTTAAAGATCAAGGTCACTGTGGATCTTGCTGGACATTCAGCACCACTGGAGCTCTCGAGGCTGCGTATGTGCAGGTATTCGGAAAGCAAATCTCCCTCCAGGTTTTCAATCCTCAGGTCCACCCTACGCCTCTCCAAAAGTAGATGCGGAATCTGCTTACAAACTGTGAAAAGTGGTCAGGGCACCGCCATTTTCACGGCGGAGTGCTCCTATTCCTTCCACTTCGCCTGCATCTCGCCCAGCGCCTCCGTGACGCCTTCCCATCCGTCACCTCACTCACTACGCCGACTCCCTCCTTCGCTCCCTCCTTTTTCTTCCACTTTCTGAAATTTTCCCAGAAAATAATAGGGAAAAGGGAAGGTCCGAGAGAAACCCAGCAGCTCCGAGCAATCGGTTCTTCGATTTGTGGGTTCGCTTGGGGATTTTGATTAGTGGGTTTTGGATAATTTTTCATTTTTGCAATTGGGTTTGGTGAAAAATTCGATCTTTTGGGGGTGGTCGAGGGGGAAAGCGATGGACTTGGAAAGCATCGAGTGTGTGTCGTCCTCAGATGGACTCGATGAGGACGAGATCCATCCCCACCACAACACTCTGCACCCGCATCCTCAACTTCATCAGCACCACCATGAATTTTCCAAGCCCAGAAGCAATGTCACCACCAACGTCACCATCAACGGGCCCACCGCCATTACTCCCGCCACCAGCGTCCACGAGCTGCTCGAATGCCCCGTCTGCACTAATTCCAGAACTCACCAACCCTCTCTGCCCATCAAGTCCGTCTGGCCAATCGTCGCCGTCCACGCCGCCGAGCCAGCCAAGAACCCAGTTGTCTCCGATAAGCCGCCGAAGCAGCAGGCTGCTCAGACGGCGTCTTCTTCTTCTTTGGCGACGAAGCACAATGCAGTTCCGGCAAAATGGAGCTTGGAGACATGGAAATCTAAGAAGGCGCTGCAATTGCCGGAGTACCCGAATCAGGAAGATCTCCAGTCGGTGCTTCGGACCCTCGATTCGTTCCCGCCTATTGTGTTCGCTGGTGAGGCGAGGAACCTGGAGGAGCTTATCGGAGAGGCCGCCATGGGAAACGCGTTTCTTCTTCAAGGTGGGGACTGCGCTGAGAGCTTCAAGGAGTTCAATGCCAACAACATTCGTGACACCTTCAGAGTTCTCCTCCAAATGGGCGTCGTTTTGATGTTCGGAGGCCAAATCCCCGTCGTCAAGGTGGGAAGAATGGCGGGTCAGTTTGCGAAACCCAGATCGGATTCTTTTGAGGAGAAGAACGGTGTGAAGCTGCCTAGTTACAGAGGGGATAATGTGAACGGAGACGCCTTCGATTTACAGTCGAAGACTCCAGACCCCCAGAGACTGATTAGAGCCTATTGTCAATCTGTTGCTACTCTCAACCTTCTCAGGGCTTTCGCTACTGGAGGTTATGCAGCTATGCAGAGGGTCACACAGTGGAACTTGGATTTCACGGAGCACTCGCAGCGCGGAAGGATTTTGTGTCCCGGTGCAGGGTGCAGAAGGAGATGCAAGCTTCGTTCTTCTGGCTATTTCAACAGGTCTTCTCTCGGACTAAAGGCTCCGACTTTGGGAGCTGCAAAGGAAGCTGGGCGTGGCTTGGGAGTCCGAGAGGTCACTCCTCCTTCGATCATCGACCTCTTCACGGCTGTGCTCCATCTTCAAACTCTCCAAACTCCATAGCCGCAACAACAACATCCACTAACTACCTCAAGCTCCTCACTCTGGCCACCGTGGTCAAAATCAACGAAGAGCTTCATTGACCGCTGTCAAACGACTAGCCGGTCTTCAAACTCGACGCCTTACACTCTGCCTCAAGCTCTGGCTGTTTCTGCACCTCCGCCATGGCTGCTGCCTTTGAATGTGATCAACAAAATCAAAGTTTGTCAACTCACACCCAAAGACCTCATCCGTCTTCTTGCCTCTGCTGCTGCCTTTGAATGTGATTGACAAAACCAAAGTTTGTCAACTCACACCCAAAGACTTTCTCCAACTCTTACCTCCTACTACTCCAAGCTCCTCTGCATTTCCTCCCTGCACCATGTGGGGAATATATATATATATAAAAAAAATATTATTAAAAAAAAAAAAAAAAAAAAGGATCTATCTTGGTGGATCAGCACCACCGAAAGCAAAGAAAAAAAATATATAATAAAAAAAAAAGGATCTATTTTGGTGGATCAGCACCACCGAAAGCAAAAAAAATAATAATAAAAAAAAAAGGATCTTGGTGCATTGGCACCATGTGAAAAAAAAAAAATATATATATATGCGCTCTATTTAGCACATTACGTTAAATAAAATAAAGTTTATTTATTGATATCTCTGATAAATTACAGATATGTGCTTACACATGAAAAAAAAAAAAAAAAAAAAAGAAATACAAAAGATGGAGCTTTCACAAAGGATGTTCACGTGAAGCCCCATTACTGGGCAAAACTCTCGGAGCGGGAGGCATCGGAGCAGGAGGCATCGGAGCGGAAGGCATCGGAGCTAGAGCATTCCAGGCCTCAATACTGGGTGGAACGCTAGATGACCCAGGAAAAAGGTGCCTCTGGAGATAAGCCGCAAGCTTTTGACGGTCACTTTGAATTCGACCTTCAGATTCTTGCAGCTCATCAAGCTTCCTCTTCATGCCCGACGAATAGTTATTTGCAAGCACGTGCAAACTTCTATTCTCGTACTTAACTTGTTTGATCTCCTGCTTAAGATTTTCCACCTCTGCCATCAATGATTCCACCTGACGGGACCGAGCAAGCAGGCGTTGGCCCATGTTGGACACAGAGCTCGCACACTGAACACTAAGAGCGAGGGACTCTTGAACGGCCAACTCATCGGACCGTCCTGAAAGCAGCCTACTATCCTTAGGAGTGAGGAGGTTCCTAGCTACTATCGTAGCTGTTGTTGCGTCCTTCATCACAGAATCTTCACCTGTCAAAGGGCCATTAGAAGATAAGAAAGAAGGGCACCATACATTTACCTGACGCGGCGCACTCGGATCACTGCTGAGACTCAAATCTAAGCAAATGTTAGACGGGTTAGCCATTGTCAAAGGGTTAAAAGAGAAAGGTGGATGGAGTAAAATCAGAAAGGGGCCGAAGACGATTTTCACAAACGGGCGATCTTCAAAGTGTGCATGTTGGAGGTGATCGATACCTCTATAAAAAGCCAAGGCGACACGACCACCGATTCAAAAAACCGGATTTTCCTGCGTGAAGTTCGGCGACGCTTTTGCGGCTTTTCAGATAACGCGTTCAACTTTGTCAAAAGATCTCTGACAAAGTTGAAAACACGTGAAGGTTATCATCCCAACTACGCGCCTTGGCCAACAAGCGTGGTGACAGAGCCGCACCCGTGACTACTTTTTCGAAGAGGCGCTCGCTCAGAAATCGAAGAGGCGTCGTTCAGAAATCGAAGAGGCGTCGTTCAGAAATCAAAGAGGCATCGTTCAGATATCGAAAAGACGTTTGTCGACAAGGGTAAAAGAACAGTACCACCACTTGCTATTGAGAAATCCCTATATATGTCGACCTTCATCTTTTATGGCAAGGCAGACCTGCAAAAAAATGCCCAATTCTTCCTTACCTCTGAGGGCGCACTCCCAGCAAAGCCTCTCGAAATACTCAATTTTTTCTTCTTCCCCAAAGAAGATACCAGATACCTGGAGTACAGATGAGCCAGAAGGAAACGGTAGATCGAAGCATGTGGAGACAAGCACAACAAATACATGTGCTGATTCATTCGCCGCTTCTTCCAAAGCAAAGGTATCTCATATCATCAAGGGCGAAAGCAAAGGTATCTCATATCATGCTTTTTCCCTATCTTTTCCTTTGCCCTTGTTCTCACCTGCCAGGACAAGGACAGAGAAAGCAATATGTCGGAAACTCCACTCAAACTTGCGCTGCCACCAAGAAGTGATGGTCCATTCAAATGCAAGGTTTGCATTCAACTCCTGCATCAGAGGACAAATACTACAAGAGAAGATGCCAAACCTGCATAAGGAAATACCACTTCTGCAAAGGGAGCAAGTAAGGCAAGTGAAAATGATACATCGAAGCATGTGGAGACAAGCACAACAAATATATGTGCTGATTCATTCGCTGCTTCTTTGAAAGCAAAGGTATCTCATATCATGCTTTTTCCCTGTATTTTTCTTTGTCCTTGTTCTTACTCGCATGGCAAAGTGAAAGAAGCAATCAGCCGGCACTTGGAGTCAGTCTTCCGATCTGGAACCGACTGCCTGGAATCTATTCCCTGGTTGCTTACCTAGCGTTGCTCTCGAGTAGTCATCTTCAACGGTTGATACACTTCCAGAGAAGGGACCACTTCTGCAAAGGGGAGCAAGTAAGGCAAGTGAAAATGATACATTGAGGCATGTGGAGACAAGCAACAACTACATATGCTGAGCTATCCTCTAACCCTCTTCAATACGAATTGGAGAGATTGAACAAAGAAACAGATAAAAGGAGTAAGCTCAGACGATTGGAGGAAACCAGAAAATCTTCCAGTCGAACTCAAGATCAAGCCTCGATGGCCCTTGAAGAATCCTGCTGCCCAGTTCAAGAGTAGCACAAAGGAAAATCAACGATTGGAGGAAACCAGAAAATCTTCCAGTCGAACTCAAGATCAAGCCTCCCTTGAAGAATCCTGCTGCCCAGTTCAAGAGTAGCACAAAGGAAAATCAACGATTGGAGGAAACCAGAAAATCTTCCAGTCGAACTCAAGATCAAGCCTCGATGGCCCTTGAAGAAATCTCCAGCCCAGTTCAAGGTTAAGCCTGTGGAAAATCAACGATTGGGGGAAACCAGAAAATCTTCCAGTCGAACTCAAGATCCAACCTCGATGGCCCTTGAAGAAATTTCCAGCCCAATTCAAGATCAAGACCCGACGGCCCTTGGGTTGACATCTACATTAAGGGACTTCAAAACGCATCTTCTACACGTGACAAGCACATGTCTACGACGCGCCTTGAAGTGGGGGCATTTGTGGACATCGAAATTTCGATGAAATGAATGTTGACCAATAATTAAAATTTCAACGCTCACGTGTCACATAAATTTTACATGTAGCGTGTGACTCAACGAAAAATCGAAATAAATTGGAAAGGTCATCAAATAGGACACGTGTCAATACCTGGCAGAAATGATTTATTTCATCTGATTATTTAAATCCAAAACTCAAGTTTTGGAATTCTATAAATAGGAAGCCAAG
Source organism: Pyrus communis (assembly GCF_963583255.1). Classification (NCBI taxonomy): domain Eukaryota; kingdom Viridiplantae; phylum Streptophyta; class Magnoliopsida; order Rosales; family Rosaceae; genus Pyrus; species Pyrus communis. Next base: position 22,971,273 of record NC_084806.1, on the reverse strand, counting down.
GCATTCATTTTAGAAGGGAGAAAAAGAAGGAGGAAAAGAAAGGAAGGAAAATGAGAAAGAAAGAAAGGAATTTACATCACACCAAAACCTTGAACCTTTGAAACTCTAAAGCTTTCAAGCAAATCCCGAAGGATCAAGAAAACAATCTTCGTTCTTCGTCAAATCCTCCTTCAAGGTCAAGCCCCAACGGCCCTTGAAGAACTTCCACCAATTCAAGATCAAGCCCCGACGGCCCCTTGAAGAAAGTGTTCATCATCCGTTCATCCTAAGATAAAGCCCCAATGGCCATTTGGATCAACAACCTCAACAAATCCACACATCCAATCGTTCTTCAAGATTAAGCCCAAAAGCCCTTGAAGATCCGCTCATCCATCAACCTTCAAGATCAAGCCCAAAAGCCCTTGAAGAAATCCATACACACAGTCTTCAAGATCAAGCCCAAAAGCCCTTGAAAATCCGTTCATCAACTGTTCATCCTTAGATCAAGCCCCGACGGCCCTTTGGATCAACAGCTCATCCACAAACCCATACACCCAGTCTTCAAGATCAAGCCCAACGCCCCTTGAAGATCCGTTCATCAACTGTTCATCCTTAGATCAAGCCCCGACGGCCTTTTGGATCAACAGCTCATCCACAAACCCACACCCTACGAAGATAGAATCAGAGGATCAAATTACAAAGAGATTGTAACCCCAAAATCATTAAACACAAAATATATTTTGTACACGTATTCTTGTTTCTTGTTTCAGGAATTTTCCGTGTTTACAAAACCATGAACCTTAACCCCCCAGATTAACCGTGACATCACTAATTAACCCTCAGATTTCCCTTAAGTTAGTGGATTGGATGACATCATATGACAACCCAAAGCATTCTTCAAAAGTCCCCTACATGACATCATAATAGAGATACAATCAAAGATCATTACGTTCAGTGGAAATCATAAGTATTGACAAAGGACTTGTAACTATGACATCATGATACTCATGCTAGGAATTTACTTAACATGATTGTGAAAACAACCTTAACTACTTGTGAATATAAGTTTGTGACGATTATGTGAAACTCCCTTATATTCTAGCACCAAATTCAAGCATGCAAATTAAGTAGGCCTCCCAAATCGACATACAAGAATAAGTTATCCATCAAACGGTTAAGTAAATTGCATTCACAATTTATGAAATCACAACTGGAATTTATCAACTCATATTATAAACGTAATCATGGTTTCAAAGCATCCCTAGGCTAAAATGAGTTTAGCTTCTCATGTTCATAACAACACAAAGGAAAATAGAATTAAACATTGAAAACAAAAGATAGATTACACCTAAAAACGTCCAACACTCCAACTTGAATGCACAAACGTCCAAGGCTTCGTCTTTCTTCTCTTCTTCCTTGCTAAGTTATGGCACAAAAGTCTAAGGTGGTTTTGTGGATGATTTTCTGGGTTTTGAATGGATTTAGGAGAGTAGGTTGGTGCGGCAAGGGTTAAGGAGGGTGTATGGAGGCTTGGATGAAGGTATGGAAGTAGGAGAATGGTGGAAAGTTTGATGGAAGGTTGCGGCAAGGGTTAAGTTTCTGAGTGAATGAAGGCAGGTTGTGTGGAAGGGTGATTAGGGTTCAATAAGGGTGCTGCATTGGGTATTTATATGGAAGAAAGAATCCTAAGGCTTTATTACTTAGTTTAGGAAAAGAATTAACTCTAAATCCTTAAAGAAAAGGAAACACAAAGTCAGAAATTGAAGGGAAAGGCATGTAACTTGCGGCAAAGGAGTGCAAGAAAGGGAATATGCTTTATTTCTGAAATTAGGCAAGGATTTTGGACTAGAAAAAGGTATGTGAGTTATGGCTAAGTTTGATATGAAAATGGAATGTGTTTTAATGCTTTAGAATAGGAAAGAAGGCCCTCCCTTGCACGGCAAGGAAGGGAAACACTAAGGGATGCACGGCATGGTATTTAGGTTGCAAGGGAACTTTGTTTTATATCCTAAAATACATAAGGTGCCTTCAAATTTGCTGGGATTCAAGGACATTTAGGATTAGGAAAGGTTAAACCAAAATAGGAAACCTTGGCTTAACTTTCCTTCTCCAAGTAGGAAACCTTCTTTGACTAGGATTCCTCATTTGATTAGGAATCCTCTTATGATTAGGAACCCTCTGGTGATTAGGAATCCTAACTCCTTTAGGTCTTCAATTTCTTCCATTCCTTTTGCTCCAAGCATAAGCTATCCATTCCAAGTCTAATTTTGCTCCAAAATGCACCTTTTTGCTTCCTTAGCCATGGGAACCTAAAAACACACGAAAATGGCTTAAACTACTAAAATAACTACGAACTAACAACATAAATGCACGAAAACAAGCTAAGTCACCTAAATATGCTCCTATCAATTGTTTGGGATGAGAACATGTTGTGTATGAAAAGGTTTGGTAGGGTAAAGGGGAATTCCCCATTCTTGTTCAATAAGAATTTTTCCGATGTGGAGGGAATGGTACAATATTTTGTTTTCATGGGTAGTGCTGAAAATGGGTTTGATAGCAATGCTTTCTGTCTCAGAGAGAATAGCTTGGTAATATTTAAGACTTTTGAAAGATTCAGTTGGAAGGTAATGATAATTTGGGGGAAGGGGAATTTTGGCAATGCGTTATGGTGGTTGATTTTTATCGATATGATGTGGGATGCTAAAAAGCCTTTCTGAGTTTGATTTTTTGAGGTATGGTGAAGTTTTAGCAAAACTGGCTGATCTTGGTCTCGAATGAGATGGGGTTTGAACTGAAAAATAAGGATCATAAAGGGTAGTTAATGTTGTTTGGTAATTTGGACGGATATTTCCTATGGTTGATCCTAAGGGAATAAATCTGTTTGTGATGGCTAAAGCCGATGAGGAATTGGGAATAGATTCCTGTTTTACTGGTGTTGGGGTTGGGGTGAGAGTGGCTGGAAGCCTTCGTTGGTTAATACCCATTTTTCCCCTGCAAAAATTCTCTGGTTAGAAAATCAGGGATGCAATTCTGGCTGCCTTTAATGTATTCAATGTCAAAATCAAAAATACTTAATATGGCTTGCCAGCATGCAAAAATCTGTTTTGATGCAATGTTTTGAACATCTTTTTGTAAAACATGTTTTGCAGAATTGCAATCAACATGAACCAAAAATTTTTGATTCAATAAATCATCTTGAAATTTTCTAATGCATAATACAATAGATAATATCTCTTTCTTAATAGTACTATAATTATGTTGAGTAGGATTCCAAACTCCTAAATGGAAATGAACAATTTGTTCAGGAGCTTCGGAAGAAGTTTTCTGTTTGAGGATACCTTCGTAACCAATGTCAGAAGCATCAGTTTCAACTATCTTGAATGAGTTGGGAGTTGGAATGCCAAGGCAAGGCAAAGTCTTGACATGATTTTTAATCTATTTAACAATGGAAGTATGAATTTGGGACCATGATGGAGGATTTTTTTGAAGGCGATCAAACAAAGGTTTGCATTGCTGTCGAAGATAAGGATAGAATTCAGCAACATAATTGAGTGATCCAAGAAAACGTTGAAGTTGAGTTTTATCAGTGATCTGATCTGAAAATTTTTCAGCAAATTGGATGACTCGATCTATTGGTTGGATGGTAGACTATGGATGTGATATCCTAAAAATCTAATTTTGGTTTGAAACAACTTAATCTTGGTGGCCGATACAACTAATCCATTGGCTTTAATGATTCTAGCAAACATATGCAAATGTTTCCAATGTTCATCTATTGATTTTGAAAAGATGAGAACATCATCAATGTAAACAATTGAAAAATGACTATATGGATTAAAAATCTCATTCATAATATTTTGAAATTCACTTGGTGCTTTTTTAAGCCGAAAGGCATTACATTCCATTCATAATGTCCGAAAGGAGTGACAAAAGCAGTTTTATACTTATCAGTTTCATGAATTTGAATTTGCCAAAAGCCTGATTTCATATCAAATTTGGAAAAAATAGTTGCTTGAGAAAGTCTCTTTATTAAATCTCTTTTATTGGGAATTGGATACCGGATCCATTCCAAAACATCATTTAAAGGTTTATAGTTAATAACTAGTCGTGGAGTGCCTCTTTCTAATTCGGCATTCTTCTGAACATAAAATGCAGGGCATGACCATGGAGATTTACTTTTCTGAATAATTCCTTTTTCCAGACGCTGGTTAATTTCTGTTTTACAAAGCTCTAAGACTTCTTGATTCATTTGAATAGGTCGTGCTTTTGTTGGGATTTTTGACTCATTGAAATCCTTATAATAAGGGAGTTTAACAATATGTTGTATTCTGTGCCAAAAGGCATTGGGAATATCCGAACATATTTCCTTAACAAGTTTATCAGTAAACTGGCTAATGGATTCTAACAAAGACTTATTTGTTAGCTTTTCTTCAATTCTTCGGTGTTTAATTTCTTCTTGTAAGAAATTAATTTGTTGAGATTTTGCATTAATTTGGTTGATAGTTTTGGAGACACTGTCTTTCTGGAGTTGTTTTAATTTTTTGAGATCTGTTTCCATGCAGAACTCAAAGGTAATCTTTTGTCCTAATACATTAGTAGTGATTCGATTATGATGAACTTTAAAAGGATAGATTAGAGCGATGAAAGGGAGTCCTAATATAACCGGATCAAAAATATTTTTGATTAAAACAAATGGAGTTTTAAAACAAACATTGTTTTGGCAAACATGGGCTTTAGGAATTTCATATTTTAATTTAATCGGGATTGATTTGCAGCACTAAGTGTCAGTGCATTTATGATAATACTTAGTAGGAATTAATCATTCTTGAATACAATTCAAGTCTGCACCCGAATCAATTAATGTTATGGTTTCTAAATGAAAATCTTCGATTATTATCTTGATTTTAGAATACCATTTTCTGATTCTTATTTTGTCTAAAAGACTTAGAACTAAATCTTTTGAAGAAGCCTTGCTCGAATGAGCATCAGAATCACGGTCTGAAGAATAACTATCCTGTTCTTCGACAACAGTTTGAGTACGGACTCTACTGAGTTGTGAACGAATTTCTATGTTTTCGGACTTTAGAATCCTAATTTCCGATTTGATTTGATTAACTTCTTTTTGCAAATCTTTAATTGTAATTTCATTTTTAGGCTTACTAAACCTTTCTAATGTGGTGCTAAGTGAGATCTTTTGAGGTGGTGGTTGGCTAGTGCCTGGTTCTTCTTGTGAAATCAATTTTTTTAATTTCTTTAAATAAAAAGATTTCAATTCTGGGTCATCAACTTTACTTATTATTTCAACAAGAAATTCTTCTTGTTTTTCTTGCTTATTAAGCACTGATATTTTATTACAACAAGTGTCGGTACAACCTAACTTGATGTTTGGTGAAGAAACTTCACTGGAACTACTATGATCAGAAGAGGATAATTCCAAATCTCCTTCTAATTGACTATAGTCAGTATCTTTAAGTTCTAGAACCTGGATAAGCTGTACTTTCTCTTGATTAGAGATTTTCAGCTGATTAATGGCTTTTTTGACTTTGCATTTGTTGGCGTAATGGCCAAACTTGCCACATTTGTAGCATTTTCCTTTTTTATCTTGTCGATCTTTACCAGTTTTTCCAAAAGATTTCTTTTTAGGTTTTTCATAAAATTTATTAGACTGAAAAGGTTTGGTAGACGACCTAGGCTTATACTTATGATATCTGGAATGTGGTTTAGAATACTTGCTCATATGTTGAGCTTTCTTCTTCTTGTGGGAATGAGCTATAGGAGGTAAACCATATTGTTCACAAAATGTTCCAAGCTCATATTTGGCAATTGATTTGTCTTTATTGACTTGTTTAGAAATCTTCATATCAATACACATTTTCAATCCTTCCTTCTAGATAACATTAACTATGTTCCCATAAGTAAGGGTATGATAAGGTATAATACCTTCTTCATTTACTAAAACATTTCTTATTTTATGTGCGAAAAGGTTTGGTAATCCATTAATAAATTTTTCTTTCCAAAATGGTTGATTACTATCTTCTCGAAGCATGACTCTGGACATAAAAACATCTTTATACCATCTAAAATCACTTAAGGTAGGGCACCTTAAATTACTCAGTTGGTTGTGAACTCTGGTGGTGACATTGCTAGGTGTCCCTATAAAGTGTTCTATAATGGTATAGAGCAAAGTATTTACTCCATCAGGTATTCGTTGTCCTATGGTTTCATCAAAGATGGGGAGTCCTTCCTCATCTTTTTTGACCGCATGGCGAATTTCATCTCTGGATTGAGAGGTTAAGTGTTTTTCCCACCAGGAATGAAGCATTCTCGTGAAACCAGTGACCAAGAGGTCGACAATTTGTGTTTGTGTGAGATTATGATTGGTAATATAACTATTAGCAGCCATAGACATATGTTGAAGTTTGTTGAGAAGTTCTTGTTCTGACAATCCATCTATATTCCATTCATAAAGTTTGTCAGCAGAGAATGAAAATTGGTTTTGGATATTTCTTTCTTCAAATTGAAGATCTAGGGGTGTTGGTCTGGGATACCAGTTTTTTGTGAGAGTTGTAGGGTTGACTGGATTAGTACGGATACGCTTAAGATCAGAAGTTGGTTGAAGATCAAGATCAATATTTTGAAAAGCAAGTTCAATGTTCTGAATAGAAGTATCAATGTCTGTTTCTTGAGAAAATTCTGAAGTAAAAGCATTTTCTACTTTGATAGGAATATCATGATTTTGTAAAACATTAACAACTTTCTCTTTTTTGAGCTCATTGAGCATTTGATCAATTTTTTGCATAGTAGTCATTGTCTTTAAAGCAATAGAACTTAAAGAAGTATCAGTAAAATTCACTAATGGTTTTTCTTTTTGAAAAGAAGTTGGCTGAGACAATTTGGCGATTTTGGTTTCAATTTTATCTAACTGTTTTCCAATAGTATGAAGACTTTGGTTTGTAAAATTGTTCTGTTCAATAACAGATTTAAAACCTGCATCTTCTTTTGGAATTTTGAAAGGAGTGGCTAAAATCTGGGTATTGTCGGTGGAAATCAAAATAGTTTCTTTGAGAGGATGACTAGAAGAAATCAAAGTTTTGCCTTCATTAACCCAATTTTCTTTCGTAACAACCGTAAGTTTGTTTTTTGTTTCATAATGTTTTTAAATGAAATCAAAGAAAGATATTTCAAATTGGTATTGCTCTATAAAAGCTTTCCATTCACCATAAATGGCTAGTTTTTCTTCGTCAGAATATTTTTTTCTGAAAACATTTCTTAGGGTATATTTTCAACAGATTCGATGTCAGCTTTGAGCTTCCTCCACCGAATTTTGTAAGGTTTGTTTAAAACAAGCAATTGGTGATTCACCGATGTTGTTTCAAAATCAGAAGCTATGGGTGAGGTTTTTTCTTCCTAATTTTGAGATTGGTAAACAGGATGTGTTACTTGTGATGAAGTGTCTACAGACTTTAGTTTAATATTAATCAAATCATTGATTGGCTCTTGCTGGGCAGTGGCAAAAGTAGTCTCCTGCTCCTTTAACTTTTTATTTACTAAAGATTTTATCAAATCTTGATCTCGACCCAATCTGTGACATCCCGTCCCGAAAATATCGGAAATGTGCTTAGGAAATGACCTTTTTACCCCTAGTTGGTTTTCGTATTATTGTTTTTGGTTACTTTGTGTGGTGTTGGCAAGCTTTGGGCCACACACACACACCTGCACATGCACTGTCTCTCTTCACCCTCTCTCTGTCTCTCCCGTGTGTCTCTCTCTCTCTCCCTTTCTTCTTCTTCTTCTTCCAAAAACGTACGGACCAACACACATACCCCTCAAACTGTGGTGGATCGAGGAAACCAAGGACACATTTGAGCTCGTGAGGTCGAGGGGAACACAACCGTAGCATTTTCAGGTAAGAACTTCGACGTTTTCACGTCGATATCGCGAGGTCCGTTTTGAGCACTGTTCATGCAACATTAATTTACTTAGTTTTTGGACATTTGAAGCTTGTAGGTGTGTTGGTGAGGTCCTAAGGAGCGTCGGAGTAGCTCGTTGGACGAATTTGGACGTCGGGAAGGCCTAGTTCGAAGTTGGCCGGTTTTTGAGTTTTGAGACAGGTATGATCGCGTAACTTTTAGCCTTTAAAAGTGGTCCAACGTGATTCTACTAGTTTAGGGCTTTCTTTTGGTCCAAGAATCATAGAAAACGGTTGAGAAACGAAGGAGAATAGTTAGTTTAAACTTTTCCCAGTTTTCCGGCGACCGGAGTCCGGCGAGGGTAGACCGGAGAAGAAACCGGAATATTCCGTTAAGTTTAACGGAATATTCCTAACGGCAGTAACGGCATCCGGTTAGTTTTAACGGAATATTCCGTCAGTTTAACGGAATATTCCTGACGGCGTCTGTTGACACCGTCAGTGTGCCTGGCACGTGGCCGCGCGTGGGGGGCGCGTAGGTCCGTGCCTGTGCTGGCGCGTGGGGGCGCGTGCGGGGTCCAAAATTTTTTCTAAAAATATGGTTGTGACCCTGAGGTTGTGTAGAGCACGTGGGTATATTCATTTGTCCATTTTGAGCAATGTATGAGAAGTTATTACGAGAAACGGGTTATGTGCTTTAAAGTTAACGTTTTTATAGTTGTTTCGCATCTAGGTGACACGTACCCAGAGGACGAGCGTGCACACGCGAGACAGGGGGGCTACGACCCTTCTACATACCAGTGAGTGGGCTTTTGTTTTCCGTATATACCTATATACATTTATATTCCCAGAAATTGAATTAAAAAGGGTTATTTGCCTTATGCCATGCACTTTATTATTTATCGTTTATGCATCTTTGCATGCATTATTTGTGGCATACATATACATATGCATATGTCATATATATATTTATATGTGGGTCCTGTGGAGGCATAGGTAAGTGCCAGGTAAGCGTTATTTAACGATTGCATTAAATAGTGTTTAGAGATGCTTAGAGAGCTCATAACCTGCACCCCCGGTGTTAGTGCTCCCGCCCAGAGTAGGGCACAGTCCTTCACGTGTTGTTCACCTCCCGCACCATACGCTCAGCTTGGATCCAAGCTAGGTGCATAGGCCTGTTGTACAGACCACATTAGGTGGTTCCGACTCGTAGGTGACCCGCGATTATTCGCACAGCCTTCACGTGATCGTAGCACTAGAGCGTATACATGTATTACACCCAGGCCTGTCGTACAGACCACCTAGAGTGGTTCCGACTCGTGGGCAGGTTCAGTTGTTGAGTTTAAGATTGAGCTCTATATGCAGCCGTACAGGTCACGTTAGGTGACTCCGGCTGCCAGATGTTATGTTATTGATATGATTCATACCTGAGCACATACATTTCATTACGAGGTTTTGACATGGCATATCTTGAGCATGATTGGCATACCCTTGAGCATGTTTTGCATGTTTATACATACGTACATATGTTTATTTCCTGGGAAGTATACAGGTTTTACGGTGAGGGGTTAGAATGTATTTTATGAAATGATTTTCAAAGAGCTTTGTTTTTGCCCACTCAAGCTTTTGTTTTGCGCCCCTCCAGGTTCTAGTTGCTTAGCCGTTGCGGTGGTTTCCCTTGAGAGCTTTTCGGCGTTCTGACAGACACTCCACATTGTAGGGTCGCCTTCGGGCGTACTACTGTTGTCGTTTTATTTGGACTGCTATAGACCTGCTCTGAATTTGTATCGCACAAACTAGCACTTATTCTAGTACTTGTATGCTAGTTTTTAATTATTCGTACCTTTATATTACTACTTACGAGCTTCCGCACGTGCACTTGGCTACGTCACCTTTGAGTGACGGCCAGCACGCTCCGATCTCGGTCGGGGTGTGTCACAATCTATCGGTTGATGAGGATCCAGAAAAAGAATTTCTGCTAGAAGCAAATGATTTATGCGAATGTACTGATTCGTAAGATCTTCTTGCTGGTCGATCAAAATTAATTTTTACTGTACCGTCAAAATATTGTTCAACATTGTCAAGATTGACAAGGCTGTTTTGTATAGCTACTGGCTTACTTTCATTGATTAAACACCAATTTGAAGGTAAACTGATGTTTGACCACCTAATGGTTCTAGGGACCTTTATGTTTGCATTTTCTTGGGTTGTTTGAATTAAAAGTGTGTGGTCACGCAGGCTTTTGGTTAAAACTTGAAAATTCATATTTATGCCAGTGACTTTGTAATAAACTCTGTAAATAAGTGCCAAAGGCTGTGTTCCTTCTAGGACTTGGTATCCTGAAGTTTTGATATTAAGTGTGAGTGCTTTCAGCATGTATGGATCTGAAAGACTTATGGTGAGATGTGGGAAACAATCAAAATGGATAGGCTCATTATAAAGACTGGATTCAATCATTCCAAGTATACTATCACTGAAGTCAGTGAATCTTGCATCTCGGAGACATAAAAGAATGGAGGTATTAAGACCTTTTCTTGTTAATGGTTTAACAACTATTTGAACTAAACCAATATGAATGTAGTTATGACCATCTTTTCTATAGGATTTAATTTGTTCAGGAGAAAATAATTGACAAGTCTCATGTTCTTTACTAAGAGCATAAGCCTTTTCAGCAGTTTTAACATGATGTTCAGATTTAAAAGAGGTCAAAGACCATTTTTTCTTGTAAATATTGTTGCTTGAAACTTTTGGAATATTCCAATCACAAAAATCAATACTTTCATCAGTTTGAAAATCAAGTTTTTGTTCTTCATTTATAATATCTGGTATAGTTCCTAGGTTGGATCTGGAGCTAGTACTGGCCATTGAATTTGATCTAAACAATCTGCTCATGATAAACACAAAACAAATATTCTATATGCAAAACTTAAATGATTCACCTTCCTCGTGTATTGTCTAAACCCTTTCCCCGCTCATGCCTCTCCTCGGGCCTTACTGTTTGGACCACGCCTTACTGTTTGGTTGGGAGTTTGAACAAGTGAGGACTGATCAACAAATAAGAAATTGCAGATAGGATAAAAGAAATGTGAATACAGGAATAAATTGAGATAGATACCAACTCAATTACCAACTACTTGGCTCTGATACCAAATGGGGCGGAACCAACTCAGACGGTAAAACTGTCCATAGAATCAAGAGTGCGGAAGTAGAATACATATAAAGAGGCTAACAATTCGATGTATTGAATGATAAAGAAATGAGGCTGATTAAAATGGAATATCCATGGATGGCAGATTATAACATAAATGCATAAAACTAAATTGAATATAAGTAATATTTCCATGAAAATAATGAATTAAAATTAATGATGCGAATAAGTTATGAAAATAAGGTTTTATTAAAACTTACTGTAAGATGCAAATTGTTTTGCCTAATGGCAGATGAAGAACTTAAACAACATGGAGCTCGTAGGCATCCTTGATAATACAAATTATAAGTGTTTAATTTTCTACTGTATATATATATATATACATATATTATGTATATATATTAAACTAAAAAAAAAACAAAAATGAGGGTGCGTCGGTGGTGCCTCAGGCACCAAGTTCAAAAAAAAAAAAAAAATATATATATATATATATATATATATAAATGGTGGAATCTTGGTGGACGGCACCATGACAAAAACAAAAAAGAAGAATTATAAAGGTTATGGTGTGTGCTCCTATTAGCAAGTCAAAAAAAAAAAGGGGGTGGTGGTGACAGAATAATTGAAAAGTAGAAAGTAGGGGAAGGATGGTGCATCAGGCACTAAAAAAAAAAGAAAAAAGAGAAGTAACACATCTTAGTGAGATATATGCTTTATTTGTACTTAACATAATGCATTGCATAAAATAAAGCTCGTCTATTGATATCTTTGGGAAATTACAAATATGTACACAAAAAAAAAACAAAAAAAAAACAAAAAAAGGAAAGAAAGAAAGAAGAGGAAGCCTTCACAAAAGTTGCTCACGTGACGCTTCAGTACTTGGCGGAACTCTAGGAAGAAGAGGCACTGGAGGTTGATTATTCAGGGCCCAATACTTGGTCAAACTTCAGATGACGAAAGCAAAAAGTGCCTCTGGAATGCAGCCACAAACCTCTGATGGTGACTTTGAATCCAACTTTCGGAGCCCTGCAGCTGATCAAGCTTCCTCTTCATGCTCGTCGAATAATTATTTGCAAGCATGTGCCAATCTCTATTCTCGCGCTTGAGCTATCTAATCTCTTGTTTAAGATTTGCCACGTTGGTAGTCAATGATTCAACTTGGTGAGTTCGAGCAAGTAGATGTTGACCCATATTAGACACAGAGCCTGCACATTGGACATTGAGAGCCAGAGAGTCTTGGACAACCAACTCATTGGACCATCTTGAAAGCAGCCTATTATCTCTAGGAGTAAGGAAGTTCCTAGCTACTACCGTAGCCATTGTTACATCCATCATCATAGAGTCTTTAATTGTAAGAGGGCCATTCGAAGATAAGAAGGATGGGCGCCTTATATTACCTTAACGAGGCGTGCCTGTATTGCTTCTGAGACTTAAATCTAAGCAAATGTTAGAAGGGTAGGCCATTTTCAAAAAAAAAAAAAAAAATGGTTGGATGGAGTAAAATCTCAGAAATACACCAGAGACAATTTTCATGAGTGGGCAATCTTCAAAGTGTGCATGTTGGATGTGATCGATACTTCTATAAAAGGAGAGGCAACACAACCACCAATTCAAAATTCGAAGAGGCACCACTTTCCGAATTTTAAAAGCCGGATTATCCTACATAAAATCCGTTAACACTTTTCAGATGCGGCCTCAACTTGTCGGATAACACGTGCAACTTTGTCAAAGATCTCTGACAAAGTTGAAAATGCGTGAAGTTCACTATTCCAACTACCACACTTTTGCCGACAAGCGTGGGTGACAAGGCCGCATCCGCACCCCTACTTGCTATTGGAAAATCCCTATATATGTCAACCTTCATCCTCCATGGCAAGACACAATTCCAAAACACCTGACTCTTCCTCCTTGCCAAGAATGCACCTGCAACTAAACCTCTCAACATACTCAGTTTTCTTCCCCCTGAAAACACCTCTTCAACCAGGTCACACCAGAGCAAACGTATCTCATATCATTAGGGTCGAAAGCAAGAGTATCTCATAGCATGCCTTCACCCTGTCCTTTTCTTTGTTCATGTTCTTCTCTGCAGGACAAAGAGAAAGAGAGCGATCAGTTGGCACTTGAAATCAAGCTTCCCGTCAGGAACCAACTGCCTAGAACCACTTCTCTGATTGCTTACCTAGCATCACTCTCGAGTACTCATCTTCAACTGCTGATGTACTTCCAGATAAGATACAAGATGCCTGGAGAACAGATAAGGCAAGCAAAAATGACACATCGAAGCATGTGGAGACAAGCGCAATACATACATGTGCTGATCATCCACCACTTGTTCAAAATCAAAAGTATCTCATATCATCAGGGTCGAAAGAAAAGGTATCTCATATCATGCTTTTTCCCTGTCTTTTCCTTTGCCCTTACTCTTGCCTGCAAGACAAGGAGAAAGAAAGCAATCAGTCGGAACCTAAAATCAAACTTCCGATCTGGAACTGATTGCCCAGAACCTTTTCCTGGTTGCTTACCTAGCATTGCTCTCGAGTGCTCGTCTTCAACTGTTAGTGGGTCTCGAATTTCCTCAGTGAATACTTCAAGGACAGTTGATATGATGTTGGCTATTTACATTGAAGCTGCCAAGCATGGATGAGTCGCTGAGAAGTGATGCTCTAAAGGACCATTTAAATGCAAAAGGTTGTGCACCATTTCTACCATGCAAATGAAACAAGCAAAGAAGAATGTAGCATGATGAGCTGTAACAAATCACTATAGCACAATGCCCTTCTCTGCAAAATCGCATAATCTAGACGGAGGAGTCTAAGTCAAATCCAAGCTCCACATCATTGCTCTAATCGAAGAGCTTGAGAAGTCTCAATGGCCCATCAAGAAATCACAAGTCCGATTCAAAATCAAGTGTCCACCACCTTTGAATCAAATTCAGCTCCACATAAAAGAGTAAATTTAGACATTTGGTGCAAGTCTGGCAGAAGAAACCCCCCAGCTCAGTTTAAGAATAAGCCTGTGGAAAGTCAACAATTGGAGGAAACCTGAAAATCCTCCAACCCAGTTCAAGCTCAAAGTTGTGGAAAGTCAACAAGCACAACAAAATACGTACTGATTCATCCACTACCAAAGCCAAAGATCATATACCACCTTGTAGTCCAATTTCATTCAAGATCAAGCCTTGACGGCCCTTGAAGAAATTTCAAACAAAATTCAAGAACAAGCCTCAACGGCACTTGAAGAAAACTTTCAGCCCAATTCAAGATCAAGCCTCAGTGGCCCTTGAAGAAATTTCCAGTCCATTTCAAGATTAAGCCTTGAAGGCCCTTGGATCAACATCTACATTAAGGGACTTCAAAGTGCATCTCTTACACATGACAAACACATGTATACGACACACCTTGAAGTGGGGGCATTTGTAGACATCGAAATTTCAGTGAAATAAATATTGACTAATGCATTAAAATTACAACCTCCATTCATTTCACCTACATCATTCACCTCCACTCATTTCACCTACATCATCCACTTCACCCAAAAAAAAAAAAAAAAGGGATGGTGGTGGTTCATTCTCAAAGTCTATAAATAGGCTTCTCCATCAAGGGATCAAAGGTGGAATTGACATATACATTTCTCTACTCCCAAATTGGAAGAGAATTCGCCAAATCCTTGAAGCTTTGAAACTCTTAAAGCTTTCAAGCATCCAACCTCCCAAATTCCCAAGAATCCTGAATGATCAAGAAAGCTCTCTTTGTTCTTCGTCAAATCCTCGAAGAAATCCACACAACTGTTTATCAAGATCAAGCCCAGAAGGCCCTTAAAGATCCGTTCATCCTCGTTCATCAAGATCAAGCCCAACAGCCCTTGAAGAAATCCACACAACTGTTCATCAAGACCATGCCCTAAAGGCCCTTGAAGATCCGTTCATTGTCGTTCATCCTAAGATCAAGCCTCGACAACCCTTTGGATCAACAACATCGACAAATCTGCACCACTGTTCATTGCTAGACCAAGCCCTGACGGTCCTTTGGATCAACAGCTCATTCACAAATCTACACCTTACGAAGATAGAATCAGAGGATCAAATTGTAAAAGAGATTGTAACCCTAAAATTAATACAAAATATATTTTAAAGATGTGTTCTTGTTTCATTCATCGCAGGAATATTCGTGTTTACATTAATGTTCTTGGTTAAATATTCATGGTTTAACTGATATGTGCTAAATTATAGGCCAAATGGCAATTAAGCTTGACTTAGAAAATGCTTATGACCTTTTATGTTGGAAATTCATCAAAGCTACTTTAGGGCAATTTAGTTTCTATCGTACTTGGATTGAGAGAGTTATGGAATGTATTTCTTCTAGCTCTTCCTCAATTCTTTTGAATGAACTCTTAATGGATTTATCCTTTTTAGATGTTATTGTTGAGAAACAATTAGAAACTGAGAAAAGGGTCGAGTGAGCTCTGCTATTCGACATCTATTCACGAGATTCTATTCTTGAGAAGAGGCACCAAACAAAATGGTTCAACTTATACCCAATGGATACAGCTTTGTCGGAATTCAGCCATCCGGAATATCTTTACTTTATAAAGAATTATGGGACGCACCACAGCTTGCCTATCAGGGACTAATGGAAGCAATCTATCATAAATTCCCGGGATTATGGTTAATTGACTAAGAGTGTATGAGGTAGGCAAGGAGAGTAGCATTGCTCTAGGTTCAATTCAAGCTCTTCGATAGCCCAAGAACTAAGTAAGCAAGCTACCTTTAAGTAGAAGCCTATTTTATTTTCAGACTACTCACTAAGCCTTAACAAAGCCCTTGTGCAAGGTCACTAGAAGTGGTTTAAAAGGATGGTGTAGGCAAGAACTACTACATCTTTTCGTGGTTAAACTATAACAGATTACACTTTGATCGTCTTATTTATCTGGTGCTGGCAGGTAAGGGCTTACCTATGTCATCCGCTATGCTTGTTTGCGCATATCGACAAACTCTATCTTCCTCATTCCTCTCTAAACGAGTTTAAACGACAAACCTAACTAGAAAAAATCATAATGGAGGAATTGTTAACGTTGGGCACTTTTAGGCCCACAAAATGGTGGAAGCTAGAAAAGGAGCTACTAAAAGCCCAAAGTAAAGTCAAAGCCCAAGGAAGATCAAGAAACCCAAGGTCCAAGGGGTTTAAAGGAAGATGGTCCCGAGCGTTAAAGCCGACCACCTACAAGCTTTGTAGACTAGGTTGTATAAAGTACTTTCTAACCGCCAGAAGCACGTGGGCAACCTAACAACTTTATAGCACAAGATTTTAGGAGTAGGTCTACTCAAACTTCAATCAGGTCACATGGCTACTTGAGACCAAAAGTAGAGGTCTGTGACGGGATATAAAGGTGGCTGGGTTGCTACATAGAGATGCAGGGATGGATAACCAAGGTCGAGCAAGTCTCTCGACATGCATCACTCTAAAAAGGCATGCCAACTTGACCAAGGACATGTCATTTCATTGCCGAATACCTAGTCAATGGGTGAAAAAGTGTCAGCACATTAGTTTACATAAGTGGCGCATTAAATGCCATATTAGGGGAATCCAAGGCTTTCAGTTCATTGAGGGCCTATATAAATGGGTGGGAACCTTTTTTAAGGAGGTCAGACGATTGAGAAAATGGATAGTTCATGTAATTAGCCAAGCGCTATTTGTAGTTTTGAAACCAATACAACTCGAACAACACAGAGGATGTAGCCCAGCTTTGAGGGGTGAACCATTTAAATTGAGTCAATTTCATTTTAGTTCATATCCTAAGCCCATCAGGGCTTAATTATTTTAATTTGTTAACCTGCAAGTTTTGAGTGTTAATAAGAACTAACCTCTTAAAATGTACGGAAGGGCAATGCGAAGAATGAGAATTTTGAGGTGTGCATTTAGTAGAATATTTCCTGGTGCTTCTTTCAAATATCTAGAAACATACAAATTTTAGCTAGATATTGCCAACCACTTCAGCCTAGAACATGCTGTGGGCCAAGTATGTTTCTTATTGTGGTTCATCTACAGATTTTTCGTGGTCTATATCCTCTAAGTTATAGCAGTTTTTAGGAATTTGTTCTTTGTCCTCGGAGTTATACTATTAATGATTGTGACAACTTTTATGGGATACGTACTTGACATGAAAAATAGATTTAGCAAAGTAATAAACATATTAGATAAGAAAAAAGGATAAACAAGCGAAAATTTGTGCTATTCCAGAGGAATTTAGAGCATATGGGTTCCCAGTTCATCCGATGTTTTCAAGACATCCGTTGGTGGTTTCAATAATAAAAATAGGTGAAGGCCGCATCTCTGGGTAAAATTCTATTTCAATTAAAGAATGATATTTCTTTTGTTATTGTAATTAAATTAATATGTGGGTGTTTTCTTTTTGTTTTCCCATATTTCTTTACCTATAATGCATATAAAATTTTGTACATAACTATATATTAAATAAAAGGTTATCTAGAAAAAGGTCAATAGAATCTTTACTAGTTAGTCATATATGTCAACTTTTGTTTTGGACATTAATTAATAAAATATTTATAATAATATACATAGGTCAATGAAGCCTCTTATATGGGTTTAAGCTAGTTGGAAAATAACTATTCTACCTTTCTCTTTAATTTATTACTTTCCTTCTCTCTTCCCCTCTATCTTGTCCTTATCTACTCCCTTCTCTTCACTTCTTTCTTTTTACTCGCTCTCGTCCATTTCCCTCTTTTTACTCTCTCTCTCTCGTCCTTCTTTCTTTTCACTCTCCTCCTCTCTATTGGTGACAATGAGGAGCACCATATCCCAATGACTCAGTCAATCAGCAACTACGCATCGTGATTGACACAATTCCTTCCAGAACCATCAACGACCTCCACAAGATTGTGAAGCGGATCGTCGCAGCAAGGTTTGGGAAAAAGGGGTCGCACATCAGCTGCCATGGAGAGTTTCTAGAAGAAAACTAGTCGAGGCTAGGGTCACAAAAGTTGAACTTGAGTCTCGATGAGGTTTAGAGGATACCATGGAAGGAGCTTGAGGATGAAATTGAGCGGTATCAAATATGCCAAATTTGTGCTTCGACTTTTAGACTCTTTTTGCTATTTAATCTTTTAATTGCATTTGTGTTTGGAATGGTCACACTATTTGCATCTCTTGGAAGTTTGAAGACAATCCATAGGAAAATAAAAATATAAAAATGAACACTACATTACAGAGTCTGAATCCAAATGTAAAAGTAGAACCAGAAACAAACTTCAAATGTAAAAGCAGAACTACGGCGTATGTATAGTCTAAATCCAAATGTAAAAGTAGAAGTAAAAATCAAGATTGTAACGCAGAGTCTAAATTCAATTGTAGAAGATAAACCAAAAACAAATACTGGAACGCAGCATCTAATTCAAATATAAAAAACAAATGTTTGAATTCACAGAGTTGTGCGAGGTGTAAAGTGTAAAAGACGTGTGAGTGATGCATGGACTGGCTATTAAAACATTTGCACGCTGTCAGCTGTAGTGGCATGGATTAGTAAATTTTATTTGATTGAAGTGTTATAGTGTGCTTGAAAATCTCATTGCCTTGTTTATAATTAAATAAATTTAATTGATATATTGCCATTGGCATAACATTTTATCGTTTTTATAGAAAGTCATCCTTAAATAAATGTACCTAATAAAATGACTAAAACCAAAATTAATATTTGGAATATGATCGGTCATTCTAGTCAGTAAGTTCATCATTCCCCCTCGACAATGCAGTCGTGCAACTCATATGGTGGTGACATACTTTCTTAAGCTTGGCGGGAGATTTAATTGGGTTGAATGAGGACTTGAATTTTTGTTTAATGTCATAGCAAAAAATGCAACTGTTTCCATTCGCATTTGATTATTAATACAATTTTATCTTTCGTCCAAAAAAAAAAAAATACAAAGACTAAAATCATAATTCCATGCAAGACTTAAAATAAGCATCTTTATGTGGACAACTCAAAAAATCTTAAGTTATCATGCTGCAAATGCTACAGGCACCTTGTAAAGGCTGCTGTACAGCAACTTGTGAATTTGGAATTCTTTGTAACTGTATGTCAAATACATTATATATCTTAGTTATCATTAAATCAATTCAGCTCACTTTTCGGAGCATTCTAACTGAAGCTAGAACAACTTTTGACATCACTGCCGACATAAAAAGAGTAAACTGCGTTAGAAATATATCGTTTAAGTTTGAATAGATACGCTTGGAATCTATAATATACGTCAAACTCGAAATCATCAGTTCATAGACCTAAAACCCTAAGATTATGACATAGCTTTAAAGCACATGTTATTGTGTTCAAACATTATTGGATTTAGCCATAAACATGTTGAATGGTCGTGGGGTCCTTAAGCTTTCTTACGTGTGAAATTGCCTAATGTTTGTGTCATTAAGCATCAAATCCGGGGAAAAATACGACTGTGATTAAGAATGAAGTGAAACTTATCTAAAAAGAGTTATCACAATAGGATTGAATGAATCGAAAAGAATCAAATAATAGAAATTAACGAGATATATAGAACAGTGGGAGGTAGAAAAAGTGTGTATATAGCATCACCTATATTTTTTCCAAATCCCATCGTATTTTTACTAAGACATAAATATAATGCCGTCAATATATATCAAAACGAACCATATGTAAGAAACAAAATATTTTGTATGTCTTTGTAAGAGAGCATCTTGAAGGTGGAAAGTGAATGATTCGATTTTTGGAGGTGATTAGATAAGGATTAGACATGAATAAAACTTACTAAAAAAAAATAACTCCTTCCTTCTAATCTTTACTATTTTGGATAATATTGGAATAGTCTTATGAATAATCCATCTTTTACCCTCTAGGTGGAGAGATTTTTCCAAGTACCGAGTACGCAAACAATACCCCACATGTCATAATACAACTCTATTTTTTTTTTTTGTTTGTTCTTCTACTTGTATTATAACACGTAAAGTGTACTCGTTTGAATACCGAGCAGTTTGAATAATTTCTCCTCTAGTTGGTCATATTTGTTTAAATTTTTAGCTCAATATAGAGTTCTCTACTCCAATACAAAATCTACATAACCAACGCTCCCTATGGTTACGGGAAAACAGGAGGGGCTGTTATTTTTGCCTACGACCAAATATTTACGCACCCAGATTATCCCTTTTTCCTCCCCTGAAACATACTAGTACGCGACGAATAGAGAGGATTATTTGTAGTCCCATGCATGCTATAATAGAACTGTACTGAAAACCGGTCATTTTTAGCAATTAAAATTTAAACAATTATTATTTGGGTCAATTGTCCATGAATGCGTCTCTCATAGACAAAATATTTTGGAACGTATAATTTTAGAACTATAAAACACGCTTATATATAAGGAGATAACAAGGGAAATTGTGATAGCAGACAATATGACTAATTTTCACGTATTCTTCTTAATCTTTATTTAAATGAGTGCAGAATGATTAATTTGGAGTGCAAAAACAACTCTCGCACCAAAAACTATTTGTTTCTTTTCTACTCCAAAATTAATATTTAGTACTATAATATTTAGTGGTATTGTCACATCCCAGCCCGGGGCGGATCACTTCCCGGGCCCGCTCCACTACCGTAGCACGATATTGTCCGCTTTGGGCTTACCATTCCCTCACGGTTTTGTTTTTGGGAACTCACGAGCAACTTCCCAGTGGGTCACCCATCATGGGATTGCTCTAGCCCCCTTCTCGCTTAACTTCGGAGTTCCGATGGAACCCGAAGCCAGTGAGCTCCCAAAAGGCCTCGTGCTAGGTAGGGATGGGAATATACATTTAAGGATCACTCCTCTGGGCAATGTGGGATGTCACAATCCACCCCCCTTAGTGTGACATCCCGTCCCGGGATTATTAAAACGTACTAGTGAAATGACATTTTAGCCCCTAGTTCGTTTCGTTATTCTGTTGGTGGATGGTGTGGTGTTGGCATGTGTTGGGCCACACACACACACACACACACACATACACTGTCCCTATCTCTCTCCCTCTGTCTTCTCCCTATCTCTCTCTCCCCCGAGCTCCTATTTCCACTGTAAACGTACGGACACACACCAAGAACCATTATACCGTAGCAGACCGAGGAAACCAAGGGTGCAGTTGTGATCGTGAGGTCGAGCGGAGCACGAATATACCATTTTCAGGTAGGAACTTCGACGTTTTCACGTCGATTTCATAAGCTCCGATTTGTGTACTGTTCATGCAAACTTATTCTAGCTTGTTTTTGGACTTTTGAAGCTTGTAATTGTGTTCGTGAGGTCCCAAGGAACCTCGGAGTGTATCGTTGGACGGAAGTGGACGTCAGAAAAGCTTGGTTCGAAGTTGGCCGAGTTTTGAGTTTTGTGACAGGTACGATCGCGTGGTTTTTAGCTTTTAAAAGTTGTATAGCGTGATTCTACTAGTCTAGGGCTTTCTTTTGGTACAAGAATCATAGAAAATGGTTGAAAAATGAAGGAGAATAGTGAGTTTGAAGTTTTCCCAGTTTTCCGGTGACCGGAGTCCGGCGAGGGTAGGCTGGAGAAGAAACAGGAATATTCTGTTAAGTTTAACGGAATATTCCTAACGGCAGTAACGGTATCCGGTTAAGTTTAACGGAATATTCCTGACGGCGTCAATTGACACCGTCAGTGTGCATGGCACGTGGCCGCGCGTGGGGGCGCGTAGGTCCGTGCCTATTTTGGCGCGTGGGGGCGCGTGAGAGGTCCAAAAATTATTTTAAAAATATGGTTGTGATCCTGAGGTTGTGTAGAGCACGTTGGTATATTCATTTGTCCATTTTGAGCAATGTATGAGAAGTTATTACGAGAAGTTGGTTATGTGCTTCAAAGTTAACGTTTTTATAGCTATTTCGCATATAGGTGACACGTACCCCGAGGACGAGCGTGCACACGCGAGGCAGGGGGGCTACGACCCTTCTACATACCAGTGAGTGGGCTTTTGGTTTTCCGTATATACCTATATACTATATTTTTCCCAGAACTTGATTAAATGTTTATTCGTTATGCCATGCATTACATTATCGTTTCGTGCATCGTTGGATACGTTATTAGTTGCATATATTTATGCATATGCATATTGGGTGCTGTGGACGCACAGGTAAGTGCCAGGTAAGCGTCATTCACGTTTATGTTTCAGTAATGGTTTGAGATAGTTAGAGAGCTCATAACCTGCACCCCCGGTGTTAGTGCTCCCGCCCGTGGCCAGGGCACAGTCCTTCACGTGATGTTCACCTCCCGCACCTTATGCTCACCTTGGACTCAAGGTAGGTGCACAGGCCTGTCGTACAGACCACTTTAGGTGGTTCCGACTCGTAGGTGACCCGCGATTATTCGCCCAGTCTTCACGTGATCGTAGCACTTATTTACACCCAGGCCTGTCGTACAGACCACTTTAGGTGGTTCCGACTCGTGGGCAGGTTTAGATATTGAGATTGAGATTTGAGCTCTAGATGCAGCCGTACAGGTCACGTTAGGTGACTCCGGCTGCTAGATTACATGATATTGATTTGATTTATACCTGGGCACTTGCATATCATTATGAGATTTCGGCATGGCATATTATTTGAGCATGTTTGGCATATGTATTATGTGTTTATATTTTCTGGGAAGTATACAGGTTTTACGGCGAGGGGTTAGAAAGTATTTTATAAATGGTTTTTGAAAGCTTTGTTTTTGCCCACTCACACTTTTGTTTTGCGCCCCTCCAGGTTCTAGTTGAGTAGCAGTTCCGGTGGTTTCCCAGAGGGCTTGTTCGACACTTTTGACAGACACCTATCATTGTGGGGTCACCTTCGGGTGAACTATTGTTGCAATTTCTTTTGGACTGCTGTAGACCTGCTCTGAATTGTGTTTCACTTACGCCAGCACTTGTTTAGTACTTTGTTTGCTAGTTTAGTTTTTAATTATTCGTACTTATATATCATTACTTTATTAGCTTCCGCACTTGCACATGGCTACGTCACCTTTGTGTGACGGCCAGCACGCTCCGATCTCGATCGGGGTGTGTCAGTTTGGTATCAGAGCCTAGGTTTGGCAGTCCTGTGTCCTTGTGAGTATTCTAATGATTTTGGTGTCTTCTGTCAGAATTATGCCTCCTCGTCGGGAACCACGTCGTACTTCTGAGTCTAACTTCCCCGATGTTGCTCAGTTGGGGGAAGTTTTTGCTACAGCCCTTCAGTCTGTGATACGCCCTCCCCAGAGGACTCCTCTGGAGACTATGTACAATCTGAAGTTGGATAAATTTAAGGGTAGTGAAAGGCACGAGGGCGCAGAGCGCTGGCTAGAACACATAGAGAAGACTTTCCGTGTGCTGCATAATCAGGGGAACTTGCCTATGGAGAGGTGGGTCGAGACGACCTCATGGTTTCTGGATACGGAGTCGGCAACTTGGTGGGAGCAGGAGCTCCGTAGGTTGACTCCAGATCAGAGGACGGATTGGAATGTTTTTACGGATTTGTTCAAGAGGAGATATGTTCCCCCTGAGTACATTGACCGAAAGAAGCAGGAGTTTACCAAACTGAAACAGCGGAAGATGTCGGCGAATGAGTACTACCGCAAATTTACGGACCTGTCTCGTTACCATCCTGATGTCGCTGGTAATCCGGCGGAAATGCTTCGTCTTTTCCGTTTGGGCACCAGGAAGAAGTGGCGTTCTATGGCGTCTACTGTCCACAGCGAGACTTACCGGGACTTCTATGAGATACTGCTGGGGATCGAGGACTCTGAGAATATGTCGAGCGACACCGATGAAGAGAAGGACAGCAACCAGAAGAAAGATGACAAAGGCAAAGGTCAGGCATCGCTCGGGCCCCGTCAGACTCAGAACTTCAAGAGGGGTGGTGCTAGCTCGAGTTCTTCGAGTGGTGGCTTCAGTGCCACTGGACAGGGTCGTGGAGGTAGATTTTCTGGTGGCGCTAGAGGCCAGAGGCAGGGCGATGGTGGTCGAGGCAGAGCCCCTATTTGCCGCAGGTGTAACAACCGGCATTTCGGCGAGTGTAGACGTGGTAGCAACGGTTGCTTCACATGTGGACAGGTGGGACATAGAGCGGCGAATTGTCCCCAGGGTCAGCAGCAGCAGAAACCACAGCAAACCTTTATGCCACCACCTGCCCCACTCCAACAGATCCAGGGTCCTAGTAGCTACGGCCAGACGGGTCGAGGTGGTGCTTACCACTATCAGGGTGATGCTGTCCCTTATGCTCCGGGGCAGTATCAGTATCCCCAGGATCCCTATTCCCACGGTGGCTATCCCCAGTATTCAGGCGGCTATATGCCGTATCCTCCAGCTCCAGCGGGTGGTTCTCAGTGGTATCAGGGAGGACATTATCAGCAGGGTGAGATTGCCACTAGCAGTGCAGGGTCTTCGAGACAGTCGGGTCAGCCCAGCCAGGGGCGTGGTGCTCAGGGACGCGGCGTTCAGGCTAGCAGAGGCTGCGGCGGGCGTCAGCAGGGACAGGGATGTCTTCACAATATTTCTCTGCAGGACGCTCAGAACAACCCAGACTTGATTATGGGTACGTTGAACATTCTTGGTTGTTTTGCTAGAGTCTTAATTGATTGTGGGGCTACACATTCCGTAATTTCTCATACATTTGCTCAAGTGACGCAACCTCGCCCCACACCTCTAGGGTATGATTTAGAGTTTGCTATGCCTAGAGGAGAGAGATGTGTTGTAGATTGTGTGTACCCAGGATGTCCAGTGATCGTAGAGGGTGTTGCTTTGTCAGCCGATCTTATCCCGTTGGATATTGTGGACTTTGATGTGATTCTGGGCACGGATTGGTTGCACTTCTATCGTGCCAACATTGACTGTTACGGGAAAGTAGTTACGTTTCACCGACCTGGACTACCTGTGGTTACTTTCGTGGGTGAGCAGAGTGGGGTGAGACATGGCGTTATCTCGGCGCTGCGAGCGAAAAAGTTGTTATCTAAGGGTTGTCAGGGATATCTAGCTCATGTGGTGCTAGATGAGGCTGTTCCTAACAGAGTGGAGGATGTGAGAGTGGTCAGACACTTCCCTGATGTATTCCCCGAGGATTTACCTGGTTTACCCCCAGATCGAGATGTGGAGTTCACTATTGAGTTGCTTCCAGGTACTAATCCCATTTCTTTAACTCCTTATCGTATGGCTCCCGCGGAGTTAAGGGAATTGAAAGTTCAGTTGCAGGAGTTAGTGGATAAGGGATTTATTCAACCTCGTACTTCGCCTTGGGGCGCTCCAGTTCTGTTTGTGAGGAAGAAGGATGGAACTTTGACGCTGTGCATCGACTACAGGCAATTGAATCGGGTGACGATTAAAAACCGTTATCCATTGCCTCGTATCGATGATTTGTTCGATCAGCTGAGAGGTGCTTGTGTGTTTTCTAAGATAAACTTGAGGTCTAGTTACTATCAGCTGAAGATCAGTAGGGATGATGTCCCTAAGACGACGTTCAGGACTCGTTACGGTCATTACGAGTTTCTGGTTATGCCCTTTGGGTTGACGAATGCACCAGCTGCCTTTATGGATTTAATGAACCGGGTGTTTCAGCCTTATCTGGATAGATTTGTTATTGTCTTCATTGACGATATTCTGGTGTATTCTAAGTCGAAAGCGGAGCATGTTCGACATCTTACTTTGGTGTTGAAGAGGTTGAGGGAACACCAATTGTATGCTAAGTTTAGCAAGTGCCAGTTCTGGTTAGATCAAGTTGCGTTCTTGGGGCACATCATTTCTGCTCAGGGTATCCTGGTTGACCCTCAGAAGGTCGCAGCTGTGGAGAGTTGGGAGCAACCGCGAACCGTCACTGAGGTGAGAAGTTTCCTTGGTTTGGCGGGGTATTATCGGAGATTCGTTAAGGATTTTTCGGTGATTGCCTTGCCACTGACGAGATTAACGAGGAAGGATGTTAAATTTGAGTGGGATGATAGGTGTGAGCAGAGTTTCCAGCAGTTGAAGCATTGTCTCACTCATGCGCCTGTTTTGGCACTCCCAGACGATAGTGGTGATTTCGAGGTTTATAGCGATGCTTCCTTGAATGGTCTGGGATATGTATTGATGCAGCATGGTAGGGTGATTGCTTATGCTTCGCGGCAGTTGAAACCTCATGAGATGAATTACCCTACACATGATTTGGAGTTGGCTACTATCATCTTTGCGTTGAAGTTGTGGAGACACTATCTTTACGGAGAGAAGTGCAGGATCTTTACAGATCACAAGAGTCTCCAATATCTTTTTACTCAGAAGGAGCTTAATCTTCGTCAGCGGAGGTGGTTAGAGTTGCTCAGCGATTACGATTGCACAATTGATTATCACCCTGGTCGTGCGAACGTAGTGGCTGATGCACTTAGCAGGAAGTCACAGGGCCGTATTAACGCGTTGTACGCTAGTCGTGTTCCTTTTTTGGCTGACTTGCGTGCTACGGGAGTAAGGTTAGAAGCAGAAGATCGAGAAGTGGCACTACTTGCTAATTTCCAAGTTAGGCCAATTCTTATTGATCGGGTACTTGAAGCTCAAGTAGCTGATCAGAAGACTCAAGAACTAATCCAGGCCCGAAATCAAGGAAAGAGGCGAGACCTCAGAGTTCGTGATTCGGATGGCATGTTGATGCTAGAGGGTAGAATGTTCGTGCCTAATAGTGTGGAGTTGAAGAAAGAAATTCTCGATGAAGCACATATCTCGGCTTATGCCATGCATCCAGGAGCTACCAAAATATATCATACCATTCGACCATTTTATTATTGGCCGGGTATGAAGAGGGAGATAGCCGAGTATGTGAGCAGGTGTGCTGTTTGTCAGCAGGTTAAAGCAGAGAGGAAGAAGCCGTTTGGGTTGTTGCAGCCGCTTCCCGTTCCAGAGTGGAAATGGGAAAATATCACCATGGATTTTGTGTACAAGTTGCCGCGTACACAAAATGGCTTTGACGGCATTTGGGTAATCGTTGATCGGCTCACTAAGTCGGCTCATTTTATTCCAGTGAGAGAGAAGTATTCTTTGAGCCGTTTAGTGGAGTTGTTTATCTCGAAGGTGGTGAAGTATCATGGTGTCCCAGTGAGTATTGTCTCGGATCGTGACCCACGATTCACATCGAAGTTTTGGGTGGCTTTCCAGGAAGCTTTGGAAACGAGATTACTTTACAGTACGGCATATCATCCACAGACAGACGGGTAGTCAGAGAGAACTATTCAGACTTTGGAGGATATGCTGCGAGCTTCGGTGTTGCAATTTGGTGATGTTTGGCACCAGCGGTTAGATCTGATAGAATTTGCCTACAACAACAGTTTTCATTCGAGCATTGGCATGGTGCCATTTGAGGCCTTATATGGCAGAGCTTGTCGCACACCGTTGTGTTGGTCAGAGGTTGGAGAAAGAGTGTTAGTGGGTCCGGAGATTGTCGAGGAGACTACTCAGAATGTTCAGGTAATTAAGTCTAACCTGAAAGCAGCCCAGGACAGAAAGAAGAGTCTAGTGGATCGGCATGCTACGGACAGAGTGTATGAGGTTGGAGACTGGGTATTTCTGAAGCTTTCACCGTGGAGAGGTGTTGTGCGATTCGGAAAGAAGGGGAAGTTGAGCCCCAGGTACATCGGACCATACATGGTCACAGAGCGAGTTGGTGAGGTAGCTTACAGGTTGGAGTTGCCTCCGGAGTTGGCTAGAGTGCATAATGTTTTTCACGTGTCTATGCTCCGACACTATGTTGCTGATCCATCTCACGTGATACCTCCTCAACCGCTTGAGATTAATCCAGATTTGACGTATGACGAGGAACCGGTGACGATCATCGATTGGAAAGAGAAGGTTCTGAGGAACAAGACGGTGAACTTAGTGAAAGTTTTGTGGAGGAATCATTCAGTCGAGGAAGCTATGTGGGAGACAGAAGAGCGGATGAGGGATTTGTATCCTCGATTGTTCTTTAACCACTAGGGGTTGTTACTTGGTTGTTTTGAATTTCGGGACGAAATTCTATTAAGGTGGGTAGGTTGTGACATCCCGTCCCGGGATTATTAAAACGTACTAGTGAAATGACATTTGAGCCCCTAGTTCGTTTCGTTATTCTGTTGGTGGGTGGTGTGGTGTTGGCAAGTGTTGGGCCACACACACACACACACACACACATACACTATCCCTATCTCTCTCCCTCTGTCTTCTCCCTGTCTCTCTCTCCCCCGAGCTCTCATTTCCACTGTAAACGTACGGACACACACCAAGAACCATTATACCGTAGCAGATCGAGGAAACCAAGGGTGCAGTTGTGATCGTGAGGTTGAGGGGAGCACGAATATACCATTTTCAGGTAGGAACTTCGACGTTTTCACGTCAATTTCATAAGCTCCGATTTGTGTACTGTTCATGCAAACTTATTCTAGCTTGTTTTTGGACTTTTGAAGCTTGTAGTTGTGTTCGTGAGGTCCCAAGGAACCTCGGAGTGTATCGTTGGACGGAAGTGGACGTCAGAAAAGCTTGGTTAAGTTTAACGGAATATTCCTAACGGCAGTAACGGTATCCTGTTAAGTTTAACGGAATATTCCTGACGGCGTCAATTGACACCGTCAGTGTGCATGGCACGTGGCCGCGCGTGGGGGCACGTAGGTCCGTGCCTATTTTGGCGCGTGGGGGCGCGTGAGAGGTCCAAAAATTATTTTAAAAATATGGTTGTGATCCTGAGGTTGTGTAGAGCACGTTGGTATATTCATTTGTCCATTTTGAGCAATGTATGAGAAGTTATTACGAGAAGTTGGTTATGTGCTTTAAAGTTAACGTTTTTATAGCTATTTCACATATAGGTGACACGTACCCCGAGGACGAGCGTGCACACGCGAGGCAGAGGAGCTACGACCCTTCTACATACCAGTGAGTGGGCTTTTGGTTTTCCGTATATACCTATATACTATATTTTTCCCAGAACTTGATTAAATGTTTATTCGTTATGCCATGCATTACATTAGCGTTTCGTGCATCGTTGGATACGTTATTAGTTGCATATATTTATGCATATGCATATTGGGTGTTGTGGACGCACAGGTAAGTGCCAGGTAAGCGTCATTCACGTTTATGTTTCAGTAATGGTTTGAGATAGTTAGAGAGCTCATAACCTGCACCCCCGATGTTAGTGCTCCCGCCCGTGGCCAGGGCACAGTCCTTCACGTGATGTTCACCTCCCGCACCTTATGCTCACCTTGGACTCAAGGTAGGTGCACAAGCCTGTCGTACAAACCACTTTAGGTGGTTCCGACTCGTAGGTGACCCGTGATTATTCGCCCAGTCTTCACGTGATCGTAGCACTTATGTACACCCAGGCCTGTCGTACAGACCACTTTAGGTGGTTCCGACTCGTGGGCAGGTTTAGATATTGAGATTGAGATTTGAGCTCTAGATGCAGCCGTACAGGTCACGTTAGGTGACTCCGGCTGCTAGATTACATGATATTGATTTGATTTATACCTGGGCACTTGCATATCATTATGAGATTTCGGCATGGCATATTATTTGAGCATGTTTGGCATATGTATTATGTGTTTATATTTTCTGGGAAGTATACAGGTTTTACGGCGAGGGGTTAGAAAGTATTTTATAAATGGTTTTTGAAAGCTTTGTTTTTGCCCACTCACACTTTTGTTTTGCGGCCCTCCAGGTTCTAGTTGAGTAGCAGTTCCGGTGGTTTCCCAGAGGGCTTGTTCGGCACTTCTGATAGACACCTATCATTGTAGGGTCACCTTCGGGTGAACTATTGTCGCAATTTCTTTTGGACTGCTGTAGACCTGCTCTGAATTGTGTTTCACTTACGCTAGCACTTGTTTAGTACTTTGTTTGCTAGTTTAGTTTTTAATTATTCGTACTTATATATCATTACTTTATTAGCTTCCGCACGTGCACATGGCTACGTCACCTTTGTGTGACGGCCAGCATGCTTCGATCTCGGTCGGGGTGTGTCACTTAGGGGCCCGACGTCCTCGTCGGCACATTTCCGGCCAGGGATTGGCTCTGATACCAATTTGTCACATCCCGGCCCGGGGCGGATCACTTCCCGGGCCCGCTCCACCACCGTAGCACGATATTGTCCGCTTTGGGCTTACCATTCCCTCACGGTTTTGTTTTTGGGAACTCACGAGCAACTTCCCAGTGGGTCACCCATCATGGGATTGCTCTAGCCCCCTTCTCGCTTAACTTCGGAGTTCCGATGGAACCCGAAGCCAGTGAGCTCCCAAAAGGCCTCGTGCTAGGTAGGGATGGGAATATACATTTAAGGATCACTCCCCTGGGCGATGTGGGATGTCACAGGTATTCCTCTTCACTTGCAAGCGACATGTTTGATATTCGATTCTTGTCCAAGATGAATTTGAACCATATTATTGCTAGCCCATTGTGAGGCTAAGCGCATAACCTAAAATTTTTAGCCCTTAAAATTTAATTTTTAGCTCAGAAACAGGTTTTCTACTCCAACCCTTCTAGCTTAAATCTTTTAGCCTGAGATTATTAAAGAATAAATTTAGGCTAATTTTTTCTTTTAAAGTAATTAAAAAAAAAATATTATGTACACTATTTTAACCTAAAAATATTTAAATTATGATAAATATTGAAAAATCACTAAATTTGGGTGAATTTTGAGTTAAATAATTTTTTTAATTATTTTAGCCGTTGGATTTAAATTTGGGCCGTTAAATCCTTTTTTTTTTACCATTAGATTTGATTATATTCGATCTGAGCCGTTAGATTCAATAAATCCTGAAAGACATGCATATGTGGGTGAGGTCCCGCTGATGGTGCCCACACCATTTTTTGGGCCAAATCTTGGGGGGAATTTGGTTTTTGTTAGGCTTTTAGCTTTTTGCCCACACATTTAGCATGGGTGGGAATAAAACCTAAAAAATAACATTTAGCCCAGGGTTGAGTTTGGTCTTAGGGGTATGATAATAGCGTTTGTTAAAAAAAAAAAAAAAAAAAAAAAATTTACCATCTTATTTTTCAGATTGTTGTCTCTGAAATGAATAATCTGCATTCAGCTCCACACTCACTGAATTTTGGGAATCGAATTATATGATTGGACACTATACATGAAAGTCGATGAGATCATAACACATGCTATTTTAAAATTTTAATGTGTGCAATTGACGAAACAACTCAAAGCCTCAGAGATAAGTCAAGGTGGCAAATACCCTCCTCAGCATTCTCAGGTCTGTATCCACAGTTCATTTGACCAACAAACCTACCGGCATGTCCTTGATGTACTTTCAACCCACCAAGATGTGCCTCCGGAAACTCCCTTGCATGACTAGCACCTGAATCGCTGCTGCAGCTGTAGTTAGGTACGGGTCGTTGGTTCATGCTACCATGAGCTTGGGCCGCGGAACTTAGCCGCTCTCTGCTTTTCTTGGCTAAAGTGCGCTCGAGTTTGTGAGCATTTTGGTGGCCTCCAAGTGCTTGGGAGCTGTAAAACTTTCTTTGGCAGTAGTTGCATGAAAACATGCGCTTGGGTTCCGATGACGGACTAAAAGAAGAAGATGAGGAAGAAGTAAATGATGGCTCCAGGACAAGCTCCAAGTTCGGTTCGTTGTTGGGTAGGCTTAGATGAAGAGAAG
Source organism: Pyrus communis (assembly GCF_963583255.1). Classification (NCBI taxonomy): domain Eukaryota; kingdom Viridiplantae; phylum Streptophyta; class Magnoliopsida; order Rosales; family Rosaceae; genus Pyrus; species Pyrus communis. The sequence goes on along the minus strand of NC_084806.1, from coordinate 22,939,629 downwards.
TATTTGGCTGAAAATCCATGTGAGAGAGAGAGAGAGAGAGAGAGAGAGAGAGAGAGAGCGAGAGAGAACTAACTCGGGTTAGGGCAGGGGAGTTTGAAGAGAAATGATGAATGTAAAGTATATCACGTGGCTCAAAGCATCACCGATCGATCATGTAGCCATAAATAGTAAATGAAGTGAAATAGAATGGCCCTTATAATGTCAGCAATGTCTCAATGAGTGAGTCTGAGAGAGAGAGACAGTTAGCTGCAAAGATCAGTTGAGAATCGAAGTGTTGTCGCCTCCATCAATGGCACCATTTCAATCCTTGTCGATCCATGCGCAAATTAAATATTTCCACTGTATTCCTCTATAAAAAATTAATTTTAAGTAAAAAATTAGAAGATAATGTCGCAAATGCTTATATTTACGTATTGAATCTGGATTACACATTCAAATTAGCTAACATTTTATATTTTTCTCTTTATGTCAAAAGTAATTCTCTTTGTTTAATATAATACAGTAGTTTCTGTAATTGATGTTAATAATTCGTTTACCCATCTAATCATGGGTCCAATTCCTCTTGATCATTCACCATCTCCTCTTATCTCTAAGCGTTAGAGATCATGCAATATCTTGTCAAGTTTCTATTATAAGTAGTTAATTGGAAACAAGATAAACCATCTTAACTAGACTAAACAAGGCACATGATAATTGATAATCACCATGCAGATTTGATAAAGTTCATACGCATGCCATGGTGCAGTGAACCACCGTTTCGATTATTTATAAAGAGTACTAATTAAGTCCCCTTACACTGAACCCGTTCAATACAAATTATACATGCAACTGATGTGAAAATTATGTTGCCACACAAATTAAACCCTATTTGTAACAATTGTAGTAATGATGTAAGTAGGGATCGTTCTAACCGGGGATTAATTAGAGGTGCTAATCTAATATAAATTGACTTAAAAACACAAAAACTAAACTTAAAGACTCTAACAAGACTACTATGACTCAAAACAGATTTGAAACACTCAAAACTGCCTAAAACAATCAAATTGACTCAAACAGAAACTAAAACGTGAATTGGACGAATTTGGAAGTGTTTGTGACTCCAAATACTTAAAAATACAAAATAAGACAGATTTGAATGATTAAGACTCAACAAAATATGGGGGGATTGTGTTTGGACGAAATTAAACTTAATGGGCAGATTATAAAGAAAACAGATTGTAAGACAAATTTGTGATGAATCAATGGATGATGGAATAGCTAAGGGGTTCTTCTCCACACATGAAATATATGCAATGTAAATCAATTTCCAGTTATCAATTCAATAAGATATGAACCTCGACACTCCAAGTTAATTAGGTCCGCTTAAATCAACCTTCAGATTTCCCTAGAATCATTGAATTGGATGAATATGCATCACAAACAAATTATTCCTAACAAGTTCTCTATATGAATAGCATGATAAAGACACAAGTTAGAATCATTACGTTCTTTGGAAATCATAAGCATCGACAAGGCATTTGTAACTATGAAAAGCATGATACTCCTGCCAGGAATCTACTTAACACGATCGTGACTAGCGACCTTCACTACTTGTGGATATAAATTCATAACTATTAGGTGAAACAAATTTATATCCTAGCACCAAATTCAAGCATGCAAATTAAGCGTGCACTCTCAATCAACATACAAGAATAAGTTCTAAATCAAACGGTTAAGCAAATTGTATTCAAGACTTATGCAACGATAACTGGAAGTAATCAACTTATTTCACATATATAATCATGGTTTCGAATACACCCTTAGCCAAAACGAATTTAGCCAATCATTCTCAAAGCAAAACAGAGATTACATGAATTAGACATTGAAATATAAGATAGAATACACCTAAAATTGTTCAACAACTCAGAATGAAGAGCCAAACAATTGTGTGAAACTGTCTACTTTCCTTTGCTTGTGGCAGATTGGATGATGATGGTTCCTGGGCTGTTTGGATGATATAGAATGGATTTTGGGGGGTGTAGGTTGAGTATGGATGAGTGTTTGATGGTTGGAAGGTGGTGGAGAACTCGGCAAAGAGGGTGGAAGGAGGTGGAGCGGCTGCTTGTATTTTCTGGGCGCTAGAATGGTGTTTTGGGGTGTTTTTCTGCCCTAGGGTGTTAATGGACGAATTTCTGTGATGAATGATGGATGGCTGCCTAGGTTATGTGTTAAGGGGTGCGGCTGCTTAAGGTTTATATATGTATAGCATGGTACAAACCCTAGGAATCATAATTAGGGTTAAACCTAGCAGATACAAGTGATTAGGGCCCTTAGGGCTTGCGGCAAAGGTTGGGAACTTAAGTCCTAGCCCAATTGGTTTCAGATATGGACTTAAACAATCCAAATCCAAGGGAAAAAGGGGCAAATAAAATCAGAATCCAATTAGAAATAGGTTTAAGAATTTTCGTCCAAAATTGGGTCTTCTAGAAACTAAGTGTCTTGTGGCTGATTTTGGGTATTCTAGAAGGCATAAAAGGGGGGGGGGGGGAAGGTGTGGCACCCTTTTAGGGTCAGATAGGGCTTCTAGAAATTAGATTTTTAGGTCCACTTGTAGCTAGGATTAAGGTGGAACAAGATTAGGTTAGGACAAGATAGGATAAGGTTTGGATAAGATAAGGTTGGATAAGGTTTTGGATAATGTTTCCTCTTTTCTTGCACTTTCCTTATCTTCTTTGTCATGAACTTTCCTTTTCTGATTTGTAGCATGATTCTAACCTCTTTTGACTCCAAATTCGTCCATCCACCTTGCACCATATACAAGTTATCCATAATAAGCCCAAAACTGCTCTAAAAGGCTCTAAAATGCATCCTTTCGCCAAATACGTCTTATGAACCTGAAAACACACAAAGAAAGCTTAAATAACTAAGAACTAATAACATAAAAGCACTAAAACAAGCAAATTAAGTCGCATATATATGCTCCTATCAAATTCCCCCACACTTAGCTTTTGCTAGTCCTCGAGCAAAACGGAAAAACAAAACAAAACCTAAACCTTCCAACAATGGTCTCAGGGATTCTTAATGCACATGACATGTTCAAGATCATTACTCACATAGATTTTAGTCATCCTGACGCTTAGGCACATACGTAATCATAATCACTACTTACTAGTTCTCATTTAATCAATTTAAAACAACATTTGAATGTAGTAATATGCCTCAGAGAATTCACTTAATTCCTTACAAGATACTCTCTTATTTTCACACAGAATTTCTGGTTACACACCTACACTAAGTATATGTGAGAAGATTGATGTAAATATGAAACTAAACACCCACATATGTTTATAACAAGGAAAGCACTTTTCTGGAATGTATATGAATATGATCTCATGAAAGGAATGCTACTAATTAGATGCGAGAACCAGGGACACCATATGCTTACATCAATTCCAAACTCCACATTACTGAAAACATAATGATCAAGATTGAAGCATAAGGGTTGTAACGGGTTAAGGGTGATTGGCTAACAATGAAAGGTAAGGATAACAAACGTTCTTTAAGCAATAGCAAGCAAAGTAATGAAATTTGACACTTAGAATCACTTATGATTGCAGAAACTCACTTAGACACACAAGGGGAAAATTCACACAACTCTTAGGGCCATATTCCACGTTTTGGACCCTTTCTTCAACTACCACAAACATGTGAGCATATTTTCACTTATTTCATACTCTTTTTCTTTCTTTTCACAACTTTTTCTTTTCTTTTTCTTTTTTCCACGATTTTTTTTTTTTTTTTTTTTTTTTCATGCCTTATTTCTTTTCGTGGCATATCAACACACACACACACAAATTCCCCCACACTTGTTTTGCATAATCGAAAGGATTCCCTCTAAGTCATGCTTACTATGCTTCACGAACAAGGGTATGGGTGGTCCTAATCTAGGCTATCTAGGGATGATATGGGTAAACAAAGAACAAAGGCTAACAATGGCTCAATGGGGGTTATGACCTACAATATATAGTGCATGGGTTGGCTGTTTGGTTGATGGCTTCACTACACACTTCATCTTGATATATATTATGCAATCAATATCATGCGTTGAATGAAATGGATGCAAGTTCTAGCATTTGGAACTAAGTGACGAAACGCCTTCTAATTAGCAACCAATCAAGAATAATGAGATCATGCAACGAGTTTGAAAACAAGAATCACAGAATAATACTCTCCAAAGAATGTTTAAAGCTCAAGTCTCTCAGGGTTGTAATGTTATTCTAAGTTCCTTCCTTCAAGCATATTACAAAAACTTATTTTTTTTCCTTGGGATTAAACATGAATTCATAAACAACAACTATAATCAAGTATAAACCAAGAATATATCAAACTTCCATCCATGTTTATAACTCTCTTTCACAGCCATGCACATAAAAATCAAATCCTCATCATTGTGTTGGAAGGTATCCTAAGACACAAACACACAAAAACAAACACAAAACTAACTCAAACTGACTCTTTTTAGTTGTTTCAAACTGTTTTTCGGATTTTTTCAAAATAACACATAAAAAGACTTCAAAACATGTTAAAAACACTCAAAAACAGTGGGAAACAAGTTTAGACATGTTAGGTGGTAATACCCTACGAATTTCATGCAAAAATAGCTCAAAACAGAATGTTACCCCCCCCCCCCACACTTAAACTAAACATTGTCCTCAATGTTTAAGACTAAACTAACAGCAAAGGAAAACACAAATAAACACGTCACACATAACATAAAGTAAGCAACAAAGGAAAAGGTTTAGGGACGCAAATCTGAGTTTGGAGCGATTCCCAAGTTCTTCCTTTGTTGATTGCATGGGTTGCCTCCCAAGTAGCGCTTTCTTTTACGTCTTGTAGCCGGACGATGCCCCATTGATCAACCTTCATGGGAACCCACGGCATGGAGAGTGATGTCCTCCACAACCTGCCCTTCAACATTTGCATAATATGGCTCAATGAATGGGAGGGGATAGTGATCCTTCCTGATGGTAGTGTTTTGGTTTCGAAAGTCCATGTAAATGCTCCCACCACCTTGAAATCGGTTGGGCACCTGCACCAAAGAAGGTAACAACTTATTAGTTGAAATGGGAATTGAAATTGGGATTGAAGACTTACAAACATATTGTGGTGAAGGCTCAAACGTGGCCCTATCAACAATGTCACTATGGCTACTTTCGGCCGTATTGGGTGGTTGTAGGGCAATCACTCCAAGTTCCTCTCCAATGGTGGTTCTTGATACATCCTTCTTGATAGGTGTGGATCCTTTCGGCCCTATATCCTTATGCACATCAATGGCAAAACAAGAATGACCATCATTAGGATTCTTAATAGAGTCATAAACATTGAATTTAATTATATCACCACCAAACTCCATTGTTAGTGCTCCCTTGGCCACATCAATCTTTGTTTGGGCTGTTTTCATGAACGGACGGCCTAGCAAGATTGGCAATGATGGAGCATGGCTCAAATCCTCCATTTCTAAGACATAAAAATCTGCAGGAAAGATGAGATGATTGACCTGCACTAAAACATCCTCAAGGACTCCATTGGGATAAACGTTAGAACGATCGACCAATTGAATTATAACGCCATCTTGTTTTAACTCACCAAGGTTCATAGATGCATAAATGGAATATGGCATGACATTAATAAAAGCACTTAAATCTAACATGCATTGTTCAAATCTAGTGTTTCCAATTATGCATGGGATAGTAAAGCTCCCTGGATCCTTACACTTTGGAGGTAACTTTCGTTGCAAAACCGTGGATACATTTTCACTTACTTTCACAACTTCTTTGTTTGAAATTCTTTTCCTAGTTGTGCATAACTCTTTTAAAAACTTTGCATACCTGGGCACTTGCTTAATAGCTTCAAGTAAAGGAATGTTTACTTGGACTTTTCGAAAGGTATCCAAAATGTCCTTGTCGCTTTCTTCCTTCTTCGATTGTGCAAATCTGCGAGGGAAAGGAACATTGGGCAGATTAGTGTTCAAAATCACAACATTTGGGACAACCTTACCTAAGGTGGACGGATGGGAGTGCTTAGATGGCTGCGGCATGGGTGGTGCCACCCTTGCCGTGGGGTAAGTTTACTTCTCTTCTTCGATTTGTATCTTCTCATCTTCCTTGTTTCCCACTTCTTTTCCACTTCTTAGTGGGATAGCTTTTGCAGATTCGAAACCATCCTTGGGATTGACCACCGTAGTGCTTGGTAACTTACCATTTTCACGGAATTGTCCCAAAAATTCGGCCATTTGGCCCATTTACTTCTTTAGCTCATTAACCTCCTTTGCTTGGTTCTGCATTCCCTGCGCCATTGTGGTTAGTAACTGATATGTTTTATCGTCATTCATAGACGTACCTAGGTTGCTTTGGGATGATTGTGCTTGAGGAGGTAGTTGTGGTGCCATTGGGCTTGGAAAGAAACCCGGGGGTTGTCGGAATCCACTTTGTTGGGCATATTGTGGTGCATCTCTCCATCTGAAATTGGGGTGGTCACGCCATCCCTGATTGTATGTATTGGAGAAAGGATCACCCCTTGGTTGGTTTTGATCCCCATAACCCACGGCATTGGCAGATTCCCACCCTCCATTCTCAATTAACTAAGGGCATTGATCAGATTGGTGTTCTTGAATGGAGCATACACCACAGATTGTAGTTCCTTGCGTTTTGGGGCCTTCAACAAACTGCGATAACATAGATGTAAGGTTAGCCATTTGGGATTGTAACTCAGAAATAGAACTTACCTCATTTACATGATGTGGCCGTGGGGTGTCTCTCTGCCCAACACCTTCATATTGTTGTGCATTGAGTGCTCGATTAGCAATGAGAGTTTTGGCATCCCTGGGTGTCTTGTCCACTAGTGTTCCTCCGGCAGATGCATCCAACATTTGCCGTTCAAGTGGTAAGAGACCTTCGTAAAAATATTGAAGAAGTAGCTCCTCCTTCATTTGGTGTTGTGGACATGAAGCAACAAGAGTTTTAAAACGTTCATAATAAGTTGGAAAAGATTCACCTTGGCTTTGCTGAATTCCACTAATCTTCTTTCGAAGAAGAATGACTCGTGATGTCGGAAAGAACTTCTCTAAGAAGGCTCGCTTCATACTCTCCCATGATGTGACAGTTCCGGGAGCCAACTCATACAACCAATCCTTGGCCTTCTCCAACAAAGAAAAAGGAAAAGCCTTCATCTTCAATATGTTGCTGTCCATGTTCACCGGTGTCATACTTGAGCATACGACTTCGAACTCCTTTAAATGCTTATTGGGGTCCTCCATTGATAACCCATGGAACTTAGGTATATGATGTAGCAAACTGGACTTCAACTTCAACTCATCGGTCTTCTCAGGGGCTGCCCTAGGGTATTGGATGCAAAGAGAGGCTGCATTGGCCAAACCCGAGGCAGAAAGCTCCTTGATGGTTCGATTGTCTGCTGCCATGGTTGGTACTTCCTCTTCAAACCTTGCCGTGGCCTCCTCTTCAACCTCAACTTCTTGCTCTTCTAATTCAGGTTCGGGACTAGGAGGAGTAGACTCTTGCAATTTCTTTTTCCTTCTCAAAGTCCTCTCGAAATCACCGTCAAAGTCGAAGATATGCTCACGAACAGGTTGTGAGCTACGGGTCATAAACTAGTACCTACACACAAGAGCAAACAAGGTTAGTAACCAACTTAATAGACTCGGCACAAGTAAGGAAATAATGTGCCTATACACGGCACAAAAACAAAACACACACACACGGTGCAAAATTTAAAAACAAAACGGAAAACAAAACAATTTAAACAGGACTCAAGACAAGGGATTAGCAACTTTGCTAATCCCCGGCAACGGCGCCAAAATTTGATGTGAAAATTATGTTGACACACAAATTAAACCCTATTTGTGACAATTGTAGTAATGATGTAAGTAGGGATTGTTCTAACCGGGGATTAACTAGGGGTGCTAATCTAATATAAATTGACTTAAAAACACAAAAACTAAACTTAAAGACTCTAACAAGACTACTATGACTCAAAACAGATTTGAAACACTCAAAACTGCCTAAAACAATCAAATTGACTCAAACAGAAACTAAAACGTGAATTGGACGAATTTGGAAGTGTTTGTGACTCCAAATACTTAAAAATACAAAATAAGACAGATTTGAATGATTAAGACTCAACAAAATATGGGGGGATTGTGTTTGGACGAAATTAAACTTAATGGGCAGATTGTAAAGAAAACAGATTGTAAGACAAATTTGTGATGAATCAATGGATGATGGAATAGCTAAGGGGTTCTTCTCCACACATGAAATATATGCAATGTAAATCAATTTCCAGTTATCAATTCAATAAGTTATGAACCTTGAAACTCCAAGTTAATTAGGTCCGCTTAAATCAACCTTCAGATCTCCCTATAATCATTGAATTGGATGAATATGCATCGCAAACAAATTATTCCTAACAAGTTCTCTATATGAACAGCATGATAAAGACACAAGTTAGAATCATTACGTTCTTTGGAAATCATAAGCATTGACAAAGCATTTGTAACTATGAAAAGCATGATACTCCTGCCAGGAATCTACTTAACACGATCGTGACTAGCGACCTTCACTACTTGTGGATATAAATTCATAACTATTAGGTGAAACAAATTTATATCCTAGCACCAAATTCAAGCATGCAAATTAAGCATGCACTCTCAATCAACATACAAGAATAAGTTCTAAATCAAACGGTTAAGCAAATTGTATTCAAGACTTATGCAACGATAACTGGAAGTAATCAACTTATTTCACATATATAATCATGGTTTCGAATACACCCTTAGCCAAAACGAATTTAGCCAATCATTCTCAAAGCAAAACAAAGATTACATGAATTAGACATTGAAATATAAGATAGAATACACCTAACATTGTTCAACAACTCAGAACGAAGAGCCAAACAATTGTGTGAAACTGTCTCCTTTCCTTTGCTTGCGGCAGATTGGATGATGATGGTTCCTAGGCTGTTTTGATGATGTAGAATGGATTTTGGGGGGTGTAGAGGCACGGCAAGGGGTGTAGGTTGAGTGTGGATGAGTGTTTGATGGTTGGAAGGTGGTGGAGAACTCGGCAAAGAGGGTGGAAGGAGGTGGAGTGGCTGCTTGTATTTTCTGGGCGCTAGAATGGTGTTTTGGGGTGTTTTTCTGCCCTAGGGTGTGAATTGGCGAATTTCTATGATGAATGATGGATGGCTGCCTAGGTTATGTGTTAGGGGGTGCGGCTGCTTAAGGTTCATATATATATATAGCAGGGTAAAAACCCTAGGAATCAGAATTAGGGTTAAACCTAGCAGATACAAGTGATTAGGGCCCTTAGGGCTTGCGGCAAAGGTTGGGAACTTAAATCCTAGCCCAATTGGTTTCAGATATGGACTTAAACAATCCAAATCCAAGAGAAAAGGGGGCAAATAAAATTAGAATCCAATTAGAAATAGGTTTAAGAATTTTCGTCCAAAATTGGGCCTTCTAGAAACTAAGTGTCTTATGGCTGATTTTGGGTATTCTAGAAGGCATAAAAGGGGGGGCAAGGTGTGGCACCCTTTTAGGGTCAGATAGGGCTTCTAGAAATTAGGTTTTTAGGTCCACTTGTAGCTAGGATTAAGGTGGAACAAGACTAGGTTAGGACAAGATAGGATAAGGTTTGGATAAGATGAGGTTGGATAAGGTTTTGGATAATGTTTCCTCTTTTCTTGCACTTTCCTTATCTTCTTTGTCATGAACTTTCCTTTTCTGATTTGTAGCATGCTTCTAACTTCTTTTGACTCCAAATTCGTCCATCCACCTTGCACCATATACAAGCTATCCATAATAAGCCCAAAACTGCTCTAAAAGGCTCCAAAATGCATCATTTCGCCAAATACGTCTTATGAACCTGAAAATACACAAAAGAAGCTTAAAGAACTAAAATAACTAAGAACTAATAATATAAAAGCACTAAAACAAGCAAACTAAGTCGCATAAATATGCTCCTATCAGCAACTACCGATATGTTATTGGTCAAACTTCTCTGTGTCCTGAAGTTTTTCAAGTACTTTGATGGCTGTTTCCATTTTATGATAAATACTTTCAAAGTTCAATAGCGTCAATACAAAGCATATCTGTTGACTTGTATAGTTTTCTATGATTTAGGATTTTCTAGTTTAGGATAGGTTCTGTGTAATTTGGGAGAAATCTCTTTGTAATCTCTTGTAATTATTCTTCCATATTTGGTTAGGCTTAGGATTGTATATTATATCTCTTCCTGAGAAGAATAAACATATCATTCAAAGCGTTCTCTTCTTGGCACCAGAGCCTAGGTTAGAGAAAAGAAAAAAACAGTGCGCTGTGCGCAGACCCATAACCATCAGCCACGCAGCCAGTTGTGCAGCACCGTCCGACCAGCAAGCGACTTTGTCATTATTGACCTCGAGTCCACTGCGCCGACCCATGCATCCACCTACCACGACTCGTTGCTACATCATGGAGCCATATCCGATTGCCTTAGATCGAGCTTGACCTATAACCCACGAACTTGTACATTGCCGTAACCACCCCTCGGACCTAAAACCACAAAACTCTTTTCACCATACCACCATCTGACGAGTGTCTAGACCTCTACAACCTGCTTTGTACACCACCTCGATTTAAAACCCCAACCATCTGCAATCTGCACCCACACAGGCCTATTGCTGCTCTAGATTGCAGTGAGTTTAGCTGTCAATATTTTTGTTTGTATGAAGAAGACATTGGACAAAGGGCAAAGAGACAAAAGAGAAAGGAAAAATTGGCTTTTTTGCTTTAGGCCCACACAGGCTAGAAAAAGTGATTGGTTTTAGTTAAATTATAACTTCTTAATTGGCTATTTATGGTTGGTGGGCTATCTTGCTTATTGGCCCGTGCTAATTGAAACTGCTTAGGCTCTTTGGATATTTGGGCTGTGTTAATCACCTACTGACGTATTGGTTAAAGTTGCTTAGGAATGGCAGTCTGATGCGATATAAAATAGCACACAAATTAAACCCTCTTTTTTATAGTTGTAGTATGTGAAAGTAGGGATCGTTCTAGGTCGGGGATTAGGAGGGATTGCTAATCTACTCAATTTTAAACTCTAAAACACTAAACTAGACTCAAAAATAGAAAACTAGACTCTAATGACTCAAAACAGCGCAAAACAAGCAAATTGACTCAAAACAGAAACTAAGGGTGACTTTGGATGAATTTTGATTTAACTTGATGCAAAACACTAAAAGAAACAAATTAAACAAGTTCTAACTAAGTAAAACACGAAATATTAAAGGGGGATTAGTTTTGACGAATTTAAAGTAAAAGCAAACAGATTTAAAGACTCTAAACAACTTTGGACGAAATTAGGTGTTTTAATGGGTGAATGGCTAGCTAGAGGGTTCTTCTCTACACATGGCACATATGCATACAAATCGATTTCCAATTATTATTCCAATAAACCATGAATGGCAATGCCCCAAGTTAACCGTGAACAACACTAATTAACTCTTAGATTTTCCTAATTTCATTGAATTGGACTCAGCGACGCAACCAAATTATTTTTATCAAGTTCCCTATATGAACAGCATGCTAGAGATCCATATCAAAGATCATTAAGTTCTATGAAAATCATAAGCATTGGCAAAGCATTCTTAACTATGAAAAGCATGATACTCTTGCCGGGAATTTACTTAACGTGATCGTTACTAGCGACCTCCACTACTTGCAAATATAAGTTTATAACGATTAGGTGAAAATCCCTTATATTTTAGCATCAAATTCATGCATGCACACTAAGTGTGCACCCTCAATCAACATACAAGAATAAGTTATCAATCAAGCAGTTAAGCAAATCACATTCATGTTTTGCGAAACAATAATTGGATGAAATCAATTCATATCACATATATGTTCATGGCTTTGAATTCTCCTCTAGCCAAAACGAGTTTAGCTCCTCATGTTCGCACTTAAACAAAGATAATTAAATTTAAACATTGAAAACAAAAGATTGAATACACCTAGAAACGCTCCAACAATCCAAAAGTCTTGAATGGTAGGTACGACTCCAAGGGTCTTTTCTCCTTTCTCCTTGTAAGGCTGCAGCATAAGGGATTTTTGTGTATATGATGGATGTGTGGTGTGTTGTGGATGAGTGGTTCGAATTGTGGTGATGGGTGGCTGAATGGTTGTTTGATCAATGGGTCCTCATTTTGTGCGGCAGAAACATAAAAATAAAGGGAAAAGGCAAGGCATTAATTAATTAATTTTGGGAAAGATTTGCTTTCCAAATCCAAGAGGGAAAAGGGAAAGGGATATACGGCAGGATCCTAGAGAGAAAAGGAAAGGGATTTGCACGGCAAGGGAAGGGGTTTCTAGATGGAAAGGTGCATCTCCCTTTAGGAATGGGATTTGGCCTTCTAGAATCATTTATTTAAATGTCCTAATATAATTAGGGATCCTGATTGCAACTGGAACAAAAGTAGTGTAAGATTAGGATTTGGCTAAGACAAAATAAGGAAGTTTGGCTCATGTTTCATTCTTTCTTGCTGAGCTCCAAATCTTCTTTGTCTTGAATTAATTCTTCCATCTCTTTAGCATATTCTTAGCCCTTCTTGAACTTCAAATTCGTCCATCCACCTTGCTCCATGCATGTGCTATCCATTCCAAGCCCAAAACTGCTCTAAAATGCTCCAAATTACCTTTTCTTGCCACTTTAGCCAATTGAACCTACAACATACGAAAATAACTTAAATCACTATAATAAATAGAAACTAACTCACTAAATGCAAGGAAATAAGCTAACAAAGTTGCATAAATATGCTCTTATCATAGTCTAGACTTGTACCTCTCCAAATCGATCCAACCGACTCGGACATGAGAATAAGACCATGCGTACCTCATTTCTTGATGCAAAGGTAGGTTTTGAAAATATAGTTGTGAAAGTGTCTGCCTCTACTAATACAGATAACAATGATAAGGCTTTAAAAGTTTCTGCCTTTGTTACGAATAATACATGGATAATTGATTCTAATGCTACTGAACATATGACTTGTGATTCTAAACAGGTACAAACCCTAAAACCATCCACCAAAACTATCGTGAGTGTCACGAACGGTAATCCTGCCCCTATTATTGGGAAGGAACTGTCTCCCTTTCAGATACCCTTAGTCTTGATACCGTGCTTATTGTTCTTTCTCTTGACTATAATTTATTATCTATTGCTCAAATGATTGTCTCCCTGCATTGTCTTGTGATTTTTTGGCCTTCTTTTTGTGTTTTTAAAGACATTCGGTCTCGCAAGACAATTAGTTATAGTATTAGGAAGGGGAAGCTCTACTACTTGGAGCTGACATCGAACAATACCCAAATGTTGACTCAAGCTCTTGCCGTGGAAGGAAATTAGGGGGATAGGAATAAAGCTTCAGAGATTTGGTTGTGTCATTGTCGACTTGGACATGCTTCGTTCGATTATCTGTGGAGGTTGTTTTGTAGCCCATTTGTTAAGCATGATATTTCTAACTTTAAATGTGGTGTTTGTGAAATGGCTAAAAGTCATCATACTTCGTTTCTGCCTAGTTTGAATAAAAGTTCAATCCCCCTTATGATAATTTATTCCGATGTTTGGGGACTATTGATGTGCTAAATAATAGCACTCAAATTAAACCCTCTTTTTGACAATTGTAGTATAGATATAAGTAGGGATCGTTCTAGGCCGGGGATTACGAGGGATTGCTAATATAATGAAAACTAACTCAAAGATACAAAAATCTGCTTCAAAACACTTAAACAAACTCAAAAGACTCTTAACTAAACTTATATGACTCAAAACAAACTTAAAAGACTCAAAACAACACAAAATAATAAAAAAGATTCAAACTAGACACTAGGACTCAATTTGGACGAAAATAGAATTGGTTTTGACTCAAAACACTCAAAAACACTAATTAGGACAAATTTGACACAACTAAATAAAGGGGATTGGGTTTTTGACGAATTTAAGATAAAAACAAGTAACTAAAAGACTTAAATAAACTTTGGACGAATTTGGGGATATGGATGGGTGATTAGCTAGCTAGAGGGTCCTTCTCCACACATGACACACTTGCATACAAATTGATTTCCAGTTGCTTTTCGATAAACCATGAACCTCAACACCCCAGATTAACTGTGACATCACTAATTAACCCTCAGATTTTCGTTAAGTTATTGGATTGGATGACATCATACGACAACCCAAAGCATTCTTCAAAAGTTCCCTACATGACATCATAATAGAGATACAATCAAAGATCATTACGTTCAATGAAAATCATAAGTATTGACAAAGCACTTGTAACGATGACATCATGATACTCATGCTAGAAATTTACTTAACATGATTGTGAAAACAACCTTAACTACTTGTGAATATAAGTTTGTAACGATTATGTCAAACTCCCTTATATTCTAGCACCAAATTCAAGCATGCAAATTAAGTGTGCACCCTTAATCAACAAACAAGAATAAGTTATCCATCAAACGGTTAAGTAAATTGCATTCACAATTTATGAAATCACAACTGAAATTAATCAATTCATATTGCAAATATAATCATGGTTTCAAAGTCTCCTCTAGCCAAAACAAAATTAGCTCCTCATGTTTACAACAAAACAAAGAGAATATAAATTAAACATTGAAAACAAAGATTGAATACACCTAGAAACGCTCCAACAATCCAAGTTTGAATGGCCAAAACGTCCAAGGTTTCTCCTCTCTTCTTTCTCCTTCTTTGTTGCGGCACAAGGGTGTTTGGGCATGAATTATGGTGATGGATGAATAGGTTGGATGGGGGTAGGGGGTGGATGATGGCTGAATGAATGGGGAGAATGAGGAATAATTCGTTTGGATCTATATGGCTGTCTAGAATCTCCCATAAGTGCGGCAGATTATGTATATATAGAGGAAGAAAGGTTAAGGCAATAAGTAATTAATTTGGGAAGGTTTTTAGCTCCAAATCCTCAAGGAAAGAGGGTAACAAATCAGAATTCTAAGAGAAAAGGAAAGGAAAGTTGCGGCACTGACTAGAATAAAAGGGGAAAGAAGATATGTGGCAGATTTTGGAAGAAAAGGGTAAGGATATATACGGCAAGGACTAGGATAGTGCAAGGGATCTTTGGTTTGTGTCCTAAAATACATAAGGTACCTTCAAAGTTGCTGGAACTTAGGGATATTTAGGATTAGGAAAGGTCAAACAAAAATAGGAAACCTTGGCTTAACTTTCCTACTTCAAGTAGGAATCCTTCTTTGACTAGAAATCCTTTTTTGATTAGGAATCCTACTTTGATTAGGAATCCTTCTATGATTAGGAATCCTAACATCTTTAGGTCTTCAATTTCGTCCGTTCCTTTTGCTCCAAGCATATGTTATCCATTCCAAGCCTAATTTTGCTCCAAAATGCACCTTTTTTGATTCCTTAGCCATATGAACCTAAAAACACACGAAAATAGCTTAAACTACTAAAATAACTATGAACTAACAACATAAATGTACGAAAACAAGCTAACTAAGTCGCCTAAATATGCTTCTATCAACTATCTAAAACTGCTGCATTTGGCGGTGCTCATTGGTTTGTTACTTTTATTGATGACTGCACATGTATGACTTGGGTTTGTTTGATGAAGTCCAAAAGTGAAGTTACTTCTTTGTTTCAGCAGAGTTACAAAATGGTACAAGTACAATATAAGTCACAAATACAGGTTCTTAGGAGTGACAATGGTGGCAAATATGTAAACTCTGAACTTCGTGCTTTTCTTGATCATCATGGTATTGTTCATCAGACTACATATCTATATACTCCACAACAAAATGGTGTTGCAGAACACAAAAATTGTTAGCTTCTAGAGGTTGTTCATGCTTTTTTGCTTAAGGCGCATCTTTGTTATCTTTTTAGGGAGAAGCTCTTACCTCAGCTGCGTATCTCATGAATCATGTTCCATCTCAATCAGTTAACTTTCAGACACCGCTCCAGACTCTCTCTTTATATGTTGATGCTCCTACAGTTCCTAATCTTCCACCTCACGTGTTTGGCTTTGTGGCCTTCATTCATCTTCATAAACAACAAAGAAGTAAGCTTGCATCTCGGGCCTTACTGTGTGTGTTTGTGAGGTATGCCTCAAATCAAAAGAGGTATCATTGTTATCACCCTCCGTCGAAAAAATTGTTTGTCATTGTGGATGTTGCGTTTCATGAGAATGATATGTACTTCGTCAATCCCGAGTCTTCACTTTAGGGGGAGAATCAGACAAAAGTTCAAACTCTTGATTATACTATTCCAGATATAGATAGTGTGAATGATTTGGATTTAAGTGGTGATGTCTTGGAAATAAGTGGTGATCATTCACACAACAATAATGATGTGAATGAATTAGAACTAAGTGGTAATGTCTTGGAGAAAAGTGGTGATCATTCACATGGAAACAATGTTGAAAACCTTGAAGGGGACAGTTTACATCGCCAGATAACTCACTGCTTGATAGCTCATTACCAGTTTCCTCACCATCGAACAGTCCTATGTCGCCAGCTACCTCACAATCGATCTTGAGTCCTAATAACCATAATCAATTGTCTTCGACCCCGGATGCACCACCACCACGTTGTGTCCCTAATCATGTTAACCGAGGTATTCCTAAACTTTTTTATGAAGGTGACCCTAAATGCAAAACTAGGTATTCGGTGAGTAAGCCTAACCCTGAGTATAATGTTAGAATCAAATAAGTCATTTGTGCATCAATTTTCTATTGTATATATTCCTAACATTGTGCAGGAGGCTTTAGCTGATCCATGTTGGCAAGCAGCAATGAATGAAGAGTTGAAGCCGTTGAAGAAGAATGCTACCTGGGAGAATACAAACTTGCCACCTGGCAAGAAACTTGTGGGATGAAAATGGGTCTATAGTGTGAAGTACAAAGCTGATGGGACGGTGGATCGCTTCAAGGCAAGACTAGTAGCAAAAGGATACATTAAAAAAATATGGAATTGACTATACAGATACATTTGCCCTTTTGGCCAAGATCAATATAGTCCATGTTTTGTTGTCCTTGGCTGCAAATCTTAATTGGCCATTACAGCAATTCAATGTGAAGAATGCCTTCTTGCATGGGGATTTGACAGAAGAGATTTACGTGGAAGGGAGTAACATTCTAAATATGCATAGACGAAAGGTGCGCAGGCTTTGAAAATCATTGTATGGGTTGAAGCAGTTTCTAAGAGTGTGGTTTGGTAAATTTACCAAGTCTACGAGAGCATTTGGATATAAGCAAAGTAACTGTGATCACACGCTGTTCTTGAAACATTAGAATGGAAAGCTTACAACACTTATTGTATATGTGGATGACATGGTAGTTACCGGTGATGATCCAGATGAGCGTGCAACCTTGCAGAAATATTTAAGTACAGAATTCATGATGAAGGATCTTGGGTCTTTGAAATTGGTATAAGAAGCAAGTGAAGGGGCAAGTCAGGCATCTTCCTGTCACAGAAAAAGTATATTCTTGACCTGTTAAAAGAAATTGGCATGTTAGCATGTGATAGGAGCATATTTAGGTGACTTAGTTAGCTTGTTTTCTTACATTTATGTTGTTAGTTCATAGTTATTTTAGTATTTTGAGCTATTTTCGTGTGTTTGTAGGTCCAAATGGCTAAAGTAGCAAGAAAGTGCATTTTGGTGCATTTTGGAGCAGTTTTGGGTTTGGAATGGATATCATATACTTGGAGTAAGGTGGATGGATGAAATTGAAGACCAAAGGAGGCTAGGAATCTGCTAAAGAGATGGAAGAAATTAATTCAAGCTTTGGAAGAAAAGAAATCAGCCGCAAAGAAGGAAACATGAGTCAAACTTCCTTATTTTGACTTTGTTTCCCTAAATCTTTCCTAAATAAGTTCCAGCTGCCAAAGAGGGTCCCTAATTAATTTAGAACACTTAAATACAAGTTCTAGAAGCCTTAATCCTAGCCAAAGGGGGATGCCGCACCCAACTTAGCCTTTATCCTTCCTTGCCGTGCAAGGGAAACAACATTCCCATTCCTATTTTCCTTGCCGCAAGTTTCCTATCCTTTTTCCCTTGGGATTCTGACTTTAATTCTCTTTTTCCTTGTGGATTTAGGGTCCAATTTTTTCCTAAAACATTGAATTAAAGTTTAGATCCTTTCCCTAAAATATATACCTTGTGCCGCACCCATACACACATCGATTCATTCACATACACAACCAGCCATCAATCATCCTTCTGGACATTCATCTGCAGCCTTCATCACCTTCCATACACCATTCCGCACCTCTTCTTCCACCATTTCTCCCTGCCATTCATCTATCCTTCACCTTAACACATTACAACCCACTTTTCACACCCTTAAACCTTTGTGCCGCAACATAGCAAGGAAGAAGGAGAGGAGAAGCAGCCTTGGACGTTTTTGCATTCAAGTTGGATTGTTGGAACGTTTTTAGGTGTAATCTATCTTTTGTTTTCAATGTTTAATATAAGTTTTCTTTGTTTTGCTGTGAACATGAGAGGCTAAACTTGTTTTAGCGAGGGGAGACTTTGAAACCATGATTATATTTGTGATATGAATTGATTAATTCCAGTTGTGATTTCATAAATTGTGAATGCAATTTACTTAACAGTTTGATTAAGAACTTAGTCTTGTATGTTGATTAAGGAGGCCTACTTAGTTTGCATGCTTGAATTTGATGCTAGAATATAAGGGAGTTTCACGTAATCATTACAAACTTATATTCACAAGTAGTAAAGGTTGCTTGTCACAATCATGTTAAGTTAAATTCCTGGCATGAGTATCATGATGTCATAGTTACAAATGTCTTGTTAATGCTTATGATTTTCACGAAACTTAATGATCTTTGCTTGTGTCTCTATTATGCAGTTCATGTAGGGAACTTGGGAAGAATAATTTGGCTGCCGATGCATTGCCCATCCAATTCAATGACTTAAGGAAAATCTGAGCGTTAATTAGTCATGTCACGGTTAATCTGGGGTGTTGAGGTTCATGGTTTATTGAAAAAGTAACTGGAAATCAATTTGTATTCAAGTGTGTCATGTGTGGAAAATGACGCTCTAGCTAGCTAATCATCCATCCATTTACCCAATTTCATATCAAACTTTGTTTAAGTCTTCAAGTTACTTGTTTTTACTTTAAATTCGTCAAAAACCCAATCCCCTTTACATTGTTGTGTCAAAATAGTTAGAATCTTTCCTATTGTGTGTTTTTAAGTGTTTTGAGTCAAAACGAATTCAATTTTCGTCCAAAGTAAGTCACAGAGTCTAGTTTGAGTTTATTTGATTGTTTTGTGCTGTTTTGAGTCTTTTTAGTTGTTTTGAGTCATATAAGTTTAGTTAAGAGTCTTTGAGTTTATTTAAGTATTTTTAAGCCTAGTTTTGTATCATTGAGTCAGTTTTTATTAGATTAGCAATCCCTCCTAATCCCCGGCGTAGAACGATCCCTACTTACATCTTTACTACAATTGTCAATAAGAGGGTTTAATTTGAGTGCTATTATATATCACATCAAATTTTTGGCGCCGTTGCCAGGGATTAGCAACTTTTCTAATATGTTAGCATGCAAACCCATGACTACTCCGTTGGCAGAAGGAATGAAGTTAAGCATTGATTTAAACCAAGTACTGGTAGATAAAGGGACGTATCAATGGTTAGTGGGAAGATTAATGTATTTGGTACATACTAGACCAGACTTTGCTCCTGCCTTGAGTGTCGTTAGTCAATACATGCATGATCCAAGAGAACAACACATGAATGCAGTTATGAGGATCTTGAGTTATTTAAAAGGAAGTTCATGGAAAGAGATTTTATTTAAGAAGAATTATCATATTAGTATTAAAGGTTATACGGATGCTGACTGGGCCAGTTCGAGTGATGATAGGTGCTCAACATCAGGTTACTTCACCCTTGTTGGTGGAAATTTGGTCACTTGGAGAAGCAAGAAGCAGGGAGTGGTAGCAAAGTTGAGTGCAGAAGTGGAATACAGAAGTATGGCCCTTGGTATTTGTGAGATTTTATGGCTTAAACTACTACTACAAGATTTGGGTGTCAAACATAGTTAATTGATGAAGTTGTTTTGTCATAATAAGGCT
The DNA here is from genome assembly GCF_963583255.1 of Pyrus communis. Lineage (NCBI taxonomy): Eukaryota > Viridiplantae > Streptophyta > Magnoliopsida > Rosales > Rosaceae > Pyrus > Pyrus communis. Next base: position 22,919,462 of record NC_084806.1, on the reverse strand, counting down.
ACTCGTGATATTGCTCATAATCTGGTGCCACATGATTGAACTAAACATGTAGAGGTTGACAAGTTCTTTATTAAAGTGCCTCCAATCAGAACGGAAGATCAAATAGTTGACATTCTCACCGAAGCAGTGTCTAGTGAAAAGTTCTCTAAGTTTCTAGACAAGTTGGGCATGTGTAACATATATGCATCAACTTGAGGGGGAGTGTTGACTTGTATAGTTTCCTATAATTTAGGATTTCCTAGTTTAGGATGGATTTCGTGTAGTCTAGGAGAAATCTCTTTGTAATCTTCTGTAATTATTCTTTCCTTTTTAGTTAGGTTTAGGATTATATATTATACCTCTTCCTGAGAAGAATAAATATATCATTCAAAGCATTCTCTTATGAATCCATAAGATAATTACTACACTTTCTTAAGTTCATAAGATAATTAAATGCATGCATTATGTCTGCTGGTAGCCATTTACAATTTTGGGATTTTTATACTTGCGTCTAGTATGCAGTAAGGTTTAATGGTTTTTCCCACATGACATGGTTGGAGGAGGAATATTATAAAATTGTTTCGAGGACTCGAGCTGGATATCGTGTCTGATCTTGGACTTCCAAGATAATGACAAAGACAATATGAAACTAATAAAATTAAATAACTAACATTGCCTCGATGCAGTGTAACTGTAGTACTTATTTACGATTACGTTCGGCACCAGAGGTTTTCTTTTCAACTATTTCATCTTGTGACATGTTTTTATTCGACAGGTGATTTATTCTTTTTAATGTATGAGAATTATTGATTGACCGATTGATTACACTGACCCTATAAAATTATCGCAATTGAAAATCTCTCTTCTAATGCAACATACGCAAGAAATTACAATTAGAAATTTATTAAAAATTTAGGTACTCTTAAAAAAGTATTTGGAAGGTAAGAATTTTGATATTCATGTGTTAAATGTAGTTAGAAACAGTTTTAGTTGTCAAAAATTATTTTTAGCAACCATTTTAAAACACTTACAAATGGATACTAGACTATAAAATTTATAATATATTATAGATAGTTTTTAAGTTTCAAAAATTGTGGAGATTGCTCTCTTATTTTGAGAGCACTGCTATGTATACTCTTGTTATTCTATTTACTTAGATTGGTTTCATTATTACCATGTAATGGTTGAGTTTACAATTTTCCGCATGGATGTATAGCAAGTTCAACAAACATATTAATATGATGTTATTAATTCACTCCTACAGTAAACATTGTGAGTCTACAACTATATATTTTAGGATATACTAAATTAGTATATCGGTGTCATGCAGATTGGAAACATTAGTCATGCAAGCCGTTTACCTTACAATTATTGCCTCTCTCTCTCTCCCTCTCTCTCTCCCTCTCTCTCTCTCAAAGTCTGTTAACTATAAATTCGAAATGGCAACAAGTGAACGGACCACATGGGTAAAGTGATATAGTTGTGAAGGATGGCAGACAAGTTAACTCCACTATGTATATGCTCCCAAAGAGTGCTAATTAAAATAAATTAATAATCTCCATAGTCATAATCAAAGATAATATAAAATTTGTTTTCCACCAGAATTGTGGTACATAATCTTGCAAGTCGGCAATGATTGCGGTGAACGTTGTCTTTGAATCCCAGACACAACACAGAGCAAGAAACTACACTCCTTTTGGGTCATGTTATATATTCAAATAACCATAATATTCCAAGGGAAAGAACATTAATTCCTTCCTCGAACTACCTACTTAGCTAATGAATCGACGAGATCGGTGTCTCCCCCTCTAGTATTTTATTTAAATGTTGATTATCGTGCTTATTTTTTATTGATGACACATCACATATTTTACAAAATTCATGTTGAATATGTTTGACAATTTATTATAATGTTTAATGTATATTGAATAAAGAAATGAGTGTCAGCTTCTAATTGTTCAAGACTTCAAGTTGTATGTAAAAGATCGATTACATATAAAAAATTTTCCTTTTTTCATTTCGAAGTTAACATTCAATTTTTGCTAAACATACATTAAAAAATGATTTATCTAATTCAATAAGGAGTAAAATTTTCTTTCCTCTGATTTCCCTCTTCTTCCCTCCTCTCCTATCACACTTTTTATTTTTCTTTCTTTCTCTATAAAAAAATTAAGAGTTATTATACAAAATGGTCCCTGAGATTTGTATGATCAATATAAATGGTTCATGAGATTGAAAATCAATAGAAATGGTCCCTGAGATTGTCCACCATCCATGATATTGGTCATTCCGTTAAAAATGATTTTGGGCAATTTTCAAAACTTTGTAACTCAATCGTTTCTTAACCAAATTTGATCCATAATATATCAAAATGAAGATAGGAAAGTTTAGAATACTATTATACCTATTTGGAAGCCCAATGGTTGTCATAGATGGCCGAAAAATAGCCTAAAAGGTGACTGGTCCACAAGAAAACTGAAAAACTTACCGGAAACTGGGTAAACTTTAAACATTCATAACTTCTTCAATACTCAACCAAATCTAGTGATTCAAAAATGAAAATAATACTTCTAGACGAGATGAAGAGAATGGTACCTTTTTCAAAGGCTAACTCGCCGTGGTTTGGTCGGACAACGGCTCGAAAGTGGCTAACCATTTTCAAGTTAGCCACTTTCCAGAATTTTTCCGGCCAAACCACAACAAGTTAGCAGTAAAGAAAGATACCATTCTCTTTTTCTCGTAGAGAAGTATGATTTTCATTTTTGAATCACTCGATTTTGTTGAGTATTGAAGAAGTTATGAACGTTTAAAGTTTACCCAGTTTCCTGCGAGTTTTCCAGTTTTCCTGCGGACCAGTCACTTTTCAGGCTATTGTCCAGCCATCTCCGGCAATCATTGAGCTTGCAAATAGGTATAATCTTATTCTACACTTTCTCATCTTCATTTTGATATATTATGGGTCGAATTTGGTTAAGAATCGATTGAGCTACAAAGTTTTGAAAATTGCCCTAGAGTTTTTAACGGAAGGACCAAAATCATGGATGGTAGACAATTTCAGGGACCATTTCTATTGATTTTCAATCTCAGGGACCATTTCTATTGATCATGCAAATCTCAGGGACCATTTTGTATAATAATCCAAAAATTAATATAAGATGTCGATGTAGCTTAATCGTGACCGTTTAAATTGGAAGGGAAGGAAGGGGAGGAAAAATTCAAAATTCTTTTTTTAAAGTAGAATTTTTATGACAATCCACCAAACAAGAGACTGCTCCCGCGAAGAAAGACTTTTTTTTACGTACTCGTCGTCACCTTATTTCACACATGCATTAAGAATGGCTTTCTCTTCTTCTGCTTCTTCTTTCCTTTCCTTGCCTGCTTGAGACGTAAGGCCTAAACCGTCCCTTAAGGTCTACAAACTTTTCCTTTTCACAATTATGTTCTAAGTTGTCAAGGTCCTTTTATTCTCTTGATCAATCAAGTTAAAAACAAAAACAAAAAAAAATAATAAAAAGCTTGTTAATAAAAAAATTCAAGATGACAACCGAATTATGTGAGAGAGAGAGAGGGGGAGAGAGAGAGAGAGAGAGAGAGAGAGAGAGAGAGTGTGTGCAGAATCCACATGGAAGAAGGGCAAGTACAGACAAGAGTAGTTGACGTGAGGAGCCTCCATCCTGTGTTTGGATATACGGCAAGATCAAACTGAGATGAGAGTGGTAGTGGACATGTTTGTGTTTTGTTGGACGACCTCCGTACAGTCAGATGACTCATGGCTTTTATGCTCTGCCTACACGTGGATAATGACTACTACTTTTCCTTGCTCATCACTTCAATGACGTACATACATAATCTATTTTACTATGTGTTTGGGTTAATATTTGAACATTGGACCTAGATGAAGGACAGCTCAAGAATGCCAACTAAAAGGGGACTTGCCCAAAGCCCAGCTCTTAAGCTAGATTTGCATCCAAAAGCTGTAATCAACCCAGATTCAGTCCTTTTTAGTGACAAGCTATCTCTTGTCTAGTTTAAAAGCTATGCTATCTCCCTTGGTGGTATAGTATCGATTCCCTTGTGTAAACATGTTTACCATCCATCCCTTTTTAGCATATAAACCCCTGTTAATTCAAAGAGAAGTGATTGCAAGAGGTTCAACCTTGCCATACAAGGTGAAATCTTGCCTAAAGCTCTTTGTTTGTTTTCTAAGTTAATAGATCTATTACTTAATGTATTCTCTAGTATGTATTCAAGTCATATCCACCTGCTTTCCTACTTTAAGAGTCTTATTTGTATCTGGATTTGGTTAGTTTAATGAATATGTCTTCATTAAAAGCAATCTAGGACCAAACAAATGACTTAAGGGGCTCTGGACTCCCTTCATTCAAACATACAAGACCATGAACTATAAGTCCTTGTTTACAAGGCAAGAAAAATAACTTAATGTGAACTTAATGATGTGATATAAACTAACACACAAATTAAAACACAAATTAAACCCTCTTTTTGATAGTTGTAGAATGGATAACTAGGGATCGTACTAGGATGGGGATTAGGAGGGACTGCTAATCTACCCAAATTAGACTCAACTACACCTAACTAAACTCTTATGACTCAAGACTGGCTCAAACTACTCAAAACTACACAAAACAAACAAATTGACTCAAAACACTAAAAAGAAACCAGTTTGAACAAATTCTAACTACAAGACACGAAATCTAAAAGGGGAAGTGGTTTTTGACGAATTAATGTACAAGCAAACAGATTTAAAGACTCTAAACAACTTTGGACGAAATGGGGTGTTTTAATGGGTGAATGGCTGGCTAGAGGGTTCATCTCCACACATGACATATATGCATACAAATTGATTTCCAATTATTATTCCAATAAACCATGAATGACAATGCCCCAAATTAATTGTGAACTGCACAAATTAAGTCTCAGATTTTCCTAATTTCATTGAATTGGACTCAGTGATGCAATCAAATTATTCTTATCAAGTTCCCTATATGATCTGCATGATAGAGATACATATCAAAGATCATTAAGTTCTATGAAAATCATAAGCATTGACATGACATTCGTAACTATGAACTACATGATACTCCTACCATGGATTTACTTGACACAATCATGACTAGTGACTTCCACTACTTATAAATATAAGTTCATAACTATTAGGTGAAATTCCCTTATATTTTAGCATCAAATTCATGCATGCAAACTAAGTATGCATCCTTAATCAACATACAAGAATAAGTTATCAATTAACTAAGAAGTCCGAGTAACTTGGGGCGCAAGTAATCAATTAAAAACACTCTTGTTCTACATCTGCTATACTGAGATAGTGGTGGCATGCCTAGCCACTTAGTTAGTTTTGATTGCGAGTCCCAAGGTCTACACCTAAGGCTCCATAGAGGTACCTTTCAGAACTAACTTTGTCCTCTTCTTGTAGCACATCAACAAGGAAGAGCCTGACTACACATCCAAAATGCCAATCCCTTGGGGAGCTGCGCTTAGGTTCGAGTATCCTTCTCAAGCGAAATCTTCGCCCGAACACTATGTTCCATATCTTTCTCTCTTTTTCTCTCTCCCCCTCTTGATACATGCATTTTTTGTGGATGTGGATTTCAGCTTCGTACGCTTAGAGTATATGGTTGAAATCATCAACCCATTAAAGCTTATGAGTTTGATGATACATGCATGTTTTGGAGGTTTTGATGTCGAAATATAAACCCAGCATTATTTTTTGTTTCATGCCCCTTGTTAGTGCTTCCTGGCTGCCTTATGTTTACAGAACGTGGGATTGCTTCAACCCAAGGGTGAAGCTACAAAGGCACAAAGCGGTAAGGCTACCCCTTCCCTCTGTAGAAATTACACCAAGGAGCAGTGGTTCCGCAGCTCTAGTCTCGTCAAAAACTTGCAAACCATTAAGGCCTGTGTGAAGGAGTCCTGCGCAACATCGGCGGTCCTTTCTTTATTTATTTTTTCTTCCAAAATCCCCTTAGTGGAACGGCGTCGTTCCACATAATAAAAAGAAAAATATCAGACGTCTAAATCAAAGTCGTCTCCAGTGCATAAAAAACAAAAAACAAAATAAAATACAAGCCAAAAGGGGGACCACTTGTCCCCCATTAACCCCTCATTCCTCTATTCCTCTCGACAACAATGCAACCCCATGTTTGCCTTTAATGGGGGAGAAGAAATTTAAGGACCTAGGGTTAGAGGCTGAAGAGAAAAGGGCGAGCCTTTGGGAGAATAACAATGAGTAATTCGGCGGGGTTCAATTTTTTTGGGTTTATTTTCGCGGAGTTAATATTCTTCCAAGCAAAAATGTGGTTGGGATGTAGTGAGCTTGGGCTCTTGGGGCCTTCGGCCTTAATTGTGAATATTTGGGCTTCATACATTGTTGGTCCAATTGAAAAATGGACATGGTTACAGATGGAGCAACAAATTTTTTTGTAAGCACGTCTTTAATCAAACAAATCAAGGTACTTAAAAAATACATTTATTGTATATTTTTACTACGTGTTGTGTTATTAATTGGTAGTTAGATTCACACCCGACTCCTTCTCTTTCCTCATTGGATAAAATGTGAATGCAACCAAGCTAATATAGGTGAAGCAAATAGGTTATTCAAAGATATTCTCAAAACACCACTGCATGATAAAATGGGAGATCAATGATTGAGTGATAACTTGGTTGTTTACATTGAGAAAGATGTTTTGGCTATTATTGGTAATGAGCCTATCATGTGACGTTTTCATGACACAAAACATCGCCCGAAACAATTGTAACTTGTTTGTTGTAATGACCCATCCCCAATTATTACGAATTTTATAATTCAAAAATGTGAAATTTCGAAAATGCCTTACGAGGCAAATGCATTGACTTTTTTTGACCGCCTTGTCATGTCACGTAAGATCCATTTTCTTGGCATATCCTCATAGTACTCGTCGCTATGAACGTGTGGGCACAAACGGAACGTAATTTGGAGCTATAACGAAGGAGTTATTAATGATAGGAGCATATTTATGCGACTTTGTTAGCTTGTTTCTTTGCATTTAGTAAGTTAGTTTCTATTTATTATAGTGTTTTAAGCTATTTTCGTGTGTTTTGAGGTTTAAATGACAAAGTTGGCAAGAAAGTGCAATTTGGTGCTATTTGGAGCAGTTTTGGGCTTGGAATGGATTGCATATGCATGGGGCATGGTGGATGGACGAAATTGAAGATCGAAAGAGGCTAGGAATGTGCTTAACATCTGGAATAATTAAATCAAAGACTTGGAGGATAAGGAATCAGCCATGAAGAAGGAAACATTATCCAAATTACCTTATCTTATCCAAACCTTATCCAAACTTATCTTATCTTATCCTAACATAAACTTTTCCTACCTTAATTCTAGCTGCAAAGAGGACTCCTTTTCACATTAAATCGCCTAAATATCAGGTTCTAGAAGCCCTATTTTCGTGCCCTAAGTTTATGTCACATGTAACCCTTCTAGAAGTTCTAGAATCTGCCACAAGGACCATTCCTTATCCTCCTTAGCATCTGATTGTAAGTGTCCTTGTTCTTTGGTGATTTGGAGTCCGAATTCCTCTCATTTTCAGCCCAATTTCGTGCCTTCCCTTCACCCTATAAATACATAATGCCGCAATACTCATAAACCACCACCCTCTACTACAAATTCACACCACACCATCCACCACACATTAAGAGCCTAAATTCAGAAAATCCCCATTGTGCCGTAGCAAGGAAGGAAAGAGGAGCCACCTGGAGTGTTTCTAGGTGTATTCTATCTTTGTTTTCAATGTTTAAGTTTAATTATCTTTGTTTTGCGAACATGAGGAGCTAACCTTGTTTTAGCTAGAGGAGACTTTGAAACCATGATTATATTTGCAATATGAATTGATTACTTTCAGTTGTGATTTCATAAATTGTGAATACAATTTACTTAACTGTTTGATTAAGAACTTATTCTTGTGCGTTGATTAAGAAGGCCCGCTTAGTTTGCATGCCTGAATTTGATGCTAAAATATAAGGGAGTTTCACCTAATCGTTAGGAACTTATATTTATAAGTAGTGGAGGTTGCTAGTCATGATTGTGTTAAGTAAATTCCTGGCAAGAGTATCATGCTTTTCATAGTTACGAATGCCTAGTCAATGCTTATGATTTTCACAAAGCTTAATGATCTTTGATTGTATCTCTATTATGTTGTTCATGTAGGGAACTATTGAAGAATAATTTGGTTGTCGATGCGTATTCCATCCAATTCAATGACTTAAGGAAAATCTGAGGGTTAATTAGTGTTGTTCACGGTTACTCTGGGGTGTTGAGGTTCATGGTTTATTGGAAAAGCAACTAGAAATCAATTTGTATGCAAGTGTGTCATGTGTGGAGAAGGACCCTCTAGCTAGCTTATCACTCATATTTTTCCCTAATTTCGTCCAAAGTTATTTTAGTCTTTAAATCTGTTTGTTTTTACCTTAATTTCGTCCAAAATCCAATCCCCCTTTACTTGGTTGTGTCTTTTAGTTAGAATTTGTCCAAACTTGTGTTTTTAAGTGTTTTGAGTCAAGTTAAAAGTAATTTTTGTCCAAATCATCCTTTAGTGTCTAGTTTAAGTCTATTTGATTATTTTGTGCTGTTTTGAGTCTTTTTAGTTTGTTTTGAGTTGTTAGAGTCTAGTTTTCTGTTTTTGAGTCTAGTTTATTGTTTTAGAGTTTAATTTGAGTAGATTAGCATCCCTTCTAATCCCAACCTAGAACGATCCCTACTTACACATACTACAATCATAGGGTTTTAATTTGAGTGTTAGAATATTTCACATCAATTAACGAACAAAGTTGAGGAAAAAATGGTCATTGACCATAAATCTGGAAGACTCCAGATTTTACTGCAGCAGTGAGATGATGCCACATGTGTGACTGGGATGGAAATGAATGAAGAGAAATGAGAAAGATGGACGAATGGGAGAGAAGAAAAAGGAGAGAAAGGAGGGGGTGTTGCCCAATCCGAAAGGAGGAAAGGAGAAAGTGAACTGATCGGAAAACAGAGAAATGAGAGAAATGAGATAGTTGAGGGAGCAGCCAACCAGACCCTTTACCCTTGACCCGTTACACAGCAGCCTTGATAGTAGCTTAAATATGCTCCTATCAAATTCCCCCACACTTAGCTTTTGCTAGTCCTTGAGCAAAACGAAATAAACAAAACAAACAAAACACAATCTAGACCTTCCAACATGTACCTCAGGGATTTCCAATGAACATGACACATTAAAGAACACCACATACATAGATTTTAGTTATCCCTACCCTCGGGCATATACTTAACCATAGTTACCACACACTAGCTCCCATTTAATCAATTAAAACATGATTTTGAATGTAGTAACATGCCTTAGAGAATCCCCCAATTCCTTACTGGATAGACTCTATTTTCACACAGATTTTCTGACTACACTCCCTACACTAGGTATATGTGAGAAGATTGATGTAAACATGTAGACTAACACTCACATATGTCATAACAAAGAAGGCAATTTCTGGAATTATTAACATGTATAAAACGGATAATCATGGCTTCGAATTCACCTCCAACTAAAAAGAAGTTAGTTCCTCTTGTTCGTAAAACAAGGATAATTAAATTTAAACATTGAACTAAGACTAAGGATAGTAAGAACCAAGAAACGCTCCACACTCCAATGGCATGCACGACACTCCCTTGGATGGCAGATTGCACAAATCCTTCTCTCCTTCCTTCCTTGCTTGCGGCACTAGGGTGTATAGGGTGAATTGTGGTGTTTGATGGCTGAAAGTGTGAATGAATGAATGAGTGAGTGGATGATTTGAATGGTGCGGCATAGGGTTGTATTTATAGGCTAATTATGCACAATTTATGAAGGAAAAGGATTGCACAATCCCATGGGAAAAGGGTTAAGTCTAGGCAGAAACCAAAGGGGAATGGGATAGGTAGTGCACGGCATGGTTTTAGGGGGTTCTGGAAGGATAGGTGCGGCACACAAAGAGTTTATGCTTCTAGCATATGAATTAGGTGTTTAAATGCATAATTAATCCCCTCTAATTAGCTAGAATTAAGTCCTAACCTGATTTGGATAGGATAAGATAGGATAATGTTGGAGTTAGGAAAGGATAAGGTTGCTTAGGATATGATAAGATAAGGTTGGATAAGATTCCTTATTTCTTGCTATTTCCTTATCTTCTTTGCATTAGGACTTCTTCTCCAGATTTTTAGCCCTTCCTAGCTTCACTTTGACTTCAATCTCGTCCATTCACATTGCTCCATAGTTAAGCTATCCAATCCATGCCCAAAACTGCTCCATTTAGCTTCAAAATGCCCTTTCTTGCTCCTTTTGCCATTAGGACCTAAAAACATACGAAAATAGCTTAAAGACTAAAATAAATAGTAATTAACTCACTAAATGCAAGGAAACAACATAACTAAGTAGCATAAATATGCTCCTATCAAGCCTGACCTGAGTTCCAGTAACTTTTCCCGACAGTTTTTCGTCCATAAGTTCGTTTAACCCTCGATTTGAGGAGAACGGAACTCGTGGGTTCTTAAGGGGTCATGGTGAGAACCACCAATCCTGCAAGTTCTGACCACTGCCGCCACCACCAAACCACTCATCCGAAGGCTAAGATCAAACCCCAAACAACCTTGGAAGCAGGGGGGGGGCACTGGAGAAGTCAAATCGAAGCACACCCATTTCTAGGGTTTCTTACGGTTGAAGGGTGATTTCAAGCATTTCCCGGCCGAATTAGACTTTTGCCCATGTATAAAAATTGTTCCCCTCATTAGGATCTAGTTGCTGGTAAAATTTGGGGAATTTTTAGAGTTGTTGAATTTTTCGGTGAGTCGGGGATACCGGCCGCCGTGTGCCCTTCTAGGTTGCAGCCCCATGGCGGCTCGTGTGGTGGCGCTTGGGGGGAAACCTAGGTCCCTCCTTAGGCTTTTTGATGTGCCGAATCTGAATTCGCAGTGTGTTTTCCCAAATTCTATCATTTGGATATAATTTTACTAAATGGTCCCTAATTGTGTTTAGGCGCGTTGACGGGAAGCGATGTCATCCTCGCTAGCTCGAGGGGTTCCCAAGCAAGAAAATATCTATGAGTGGACCCTTTCATAGCTTATACATTTTTAGAAAATATTAGCCTAGCATGCATTGCGTATTTTATGAATTGAGTAGGATTTATATTATGTTTTACGGATTTTCATACGTATGATTTATTTAAATTGCTTTTACGAAACCATTATGATTTAGCGGGTTTATATATTACTAAAGGTTATGAATCATTGGACTTTCGTTATGAAATTCTATGGATTCACGTATATGCTTATTATGGATTTATGAATATGGTTTGTCGTGGATTTATGAAACGAGATTTGACCTTTTGAGCTCTAATGTTTGATACGAGATTTTTAGATGAGTTTTTGCTACTTACCTAGTGGGTTATCATACGGCACATCCGCACACTACGGGTATAGATGTCTATGGCCATAGGATACAGATGATGGAGGGGTGAGATATGATATATTATATTCCCCTAGCTTCACTGCCTAAAGCAGTGTCATACAGCTTCACTAGCCACGGCTAGTGTCGATGTGGATGTAGGCTATTTTATTCAGCTTCACCTTCGAGTGATGGACAGGTTATTCAGCTTCATCTTCGAGTGATGGACAGGTTATTCAGCTTCACCTTCGGGTGATGGACAGGTACTATCTTCGGGCGACTATGATACCCTTAGTTGAGTACATCACGGATACGATTTTTGATGTTTTACGGAAGTTTTACATGGCATGCTAGGGTTTTTCATAAAACCTATATGTAGTATTATATATATGAGTTCTCAACACAAGGGGTTATTATGTTCATAAATAAAATGGTTTTCCTATTATTAGTAGTATTATAATAAATTCTGGTCCACACATCTTTTCTGTTTTTGCACCCCCTCAGGAGTTAGGATCGAGGCACATGATCCCGGTGTCAAGACAATTATGCATAGGTATTCTCTCAAGTCTTCTTAGTATAGGTATTATTCCTTTGTTCATATATTATTCCTAGTAATTATTTCCAGATTATTCTTAGTAGTTGTATGCTCTGAACACGTTCTTACTTTGGCATAATCGTTCTAATTGCATATCTTTTATTTGTATGCATGTTTAAAATGGTTTCGTCACCCTTGGGTGTAGGCCAACACGTGCTTATCTTGGTATTAGAGGGATATTGGGATCGAGGCGTGTCATTTGTATTGATATATTATGAATGACATTGATAATGTTTACTATGAAAAAATATTTGATTATCTACATTTTTTTAGAACCTTTTACGTTTTTAATTTTCGCCCCTCTCCTAGACAATTCCTGGTTTCGCACTGCCTTAACCCCACTTTCTGCATGTTTCATGAGCTTTGGTCCCTTGATAAAGTATATAGGATCGTGCTTGGTCTCAAACAAAATGCAATAAAAGGTTTCAAAATCTATGTATCCTTGTTTAATTTTTTTAAAAAAAAAAAAAAAAAAAACATGCATGTGGTTGAATATCCTAGTTGATAGGGGTGTTGGGTTTCCACCAATGCGTCTTGGGTTTAAAATTCTCCCTACCTTAAATTATTGGAATAGTTTCAAACACTCCCCTAAATTTTGAAGTTTTTCCTGAGAGCATCTCTATTTATAGAGCCAAATGTAATCCGAAAAATACTGGAGCATCTCTAATGTTTGAACAAGCGTTGCCTTAGCCCGTGGTTCCTCAAAACTGGAGACAATATCCTTTAGGGCCTTCACTTACGTTTTTAGATCAGCAAGCTTCTTCTACTTTCTAATTCATGGAGCCTTTTGAAACTTGTCGACGGAGGCATAGATTTGTAGAAGATTTTCCAACTTTGACCTATGATGGGAGTGTGTTTGTTCTCAAAGGTGCACCATACTTGAATGCGGTGCAGGTGCAACATGGTTGCTTTGAGATAGTCATTATAGTGGTAGAGTGATCTGGTCGAGAGGAATATGAGTTCACTCTCAATGAAAGTACCAATTGTTAAAATCGAATTTGCGCATAACCGTAAGAGGTGGAGATGCACAAATCTGAGTAACCTGTAAAAGAACAAATAGTGGGCAAGAGAATAAGTATATCGGTCAAAGGCTCTTCGACGATGAAGTTAGTAAGCAACGTAATACTCAAGCACTAGGTAAGAGAATAAATAGGCTATAGTTGCGTTACCAGAGATGAACCCTAGAAGGGTGTATTTGTACCAGTTGAGGATGAGACATTTTAGGATAGTAGAACCCTGATTAAACAAGGAAATCCCAGATAATATCTAGGAATATGTATTGCACACTCTTAGGTGTGTAATTACTTGTGGGATTATTTATAAAAAACCTGCTAATTCCTTGTCTGATTACGTTTTCGTATCTTGCGAAAAAGATTACGGTCCATCTTAGCGAAATCGTCGGACTTCGCCCACGGATTCCTCAACAGGACAATGAGGACCCAAAGTGTCAATGAAACAACTTATATGTTCCTTTGGGCTACCCTTCTTCCCATCAAAGAGGACAAGGTTAGGAGTCTCATATCCTTTAGGATATGGCATGCAGAGAAGGCTAACTAGGTATGGTGACTTAGGAACATACTTTCAGTCCTCCGAACTCCTATGCAACTTCTCTTTTAGCATGGCAATGACGTCTTCTTGAGTGACAAAGGATAACGTTTCCTCAGAACTTTTGCCAGTAGCAGCAGGCAACTCTTCCTGGGAAGTTTTTTCCCTGGGCGTGCAGTCTTTGTCACTAGCTTTCTCGCTTGACTTTGGGATCGAGTTTTTCAACTCCTTCACAGATGCAGCAATTTCTTTTGGAGCTTCACCCAATGCATGAATGGCTGCGATGATGTCTGGCATGGCATATCTGTCCAGGTTTTCCTAGCTCTCTTGGTGCTACTTTTTGCATTAAGATTCGTGCAGTCAGGAAGCAACCTCACTTGCCTCTTAGACGTTGTTGCTGCTGGTAGCGTTTCTTCTAGATCTTGGAGTCATTGAATCAAGATGCGACCTGCTAGCGAAAGAGTTAGTAGTGAAGAAGCTTGCAATCCATTTTGATTCTTAACTGATCACCAACCAAGCCTCAGAAAGGCACATGACAAAACATCTAACAATGGAGCAATACTTGAAGAAAATCCAAAAACAGCTTGATATGTTTCCCATTTACACCCTTACACGGGTTCCACAAGCAGTTCGAAGTCTCAAGTAGATCGCCGAACAAGACCTCATAGTTAATGATCATTTCAGTTGTCTAGTAGTCCAGTTTTCCCCAGTTACGCTCATAACAACAACTTCTAAGCTCTCCAGTGTGAGAGGGTAAACCAATCCCCCAACACCCATATGGGTTTGATCTCCAGTGTGAAAGGATAAACTAATTGCTCTCAGTGCAAGAGGGTAAACTAATCCCTTGACACCCATATGGGTCTGTTTTCCAGTGCGAAAGGTGAAGGAAAATTTTTGTCCTAGCTAAGAATATGTGAGAACATTTGAACACAAAAGAAAACTATTAACACTTTTAAATAGGCATGCATTAAAAAACAATTCTAAAACCCATGACTTTCAAAGCCTAGTGAATGGTGAACCAAAAGACTATTTAACAATTTAATGAGAAGAGAGAGTTTGAGTTTCATTACCCTTGAAGCTAATCCTTATTTACACAAGGGATTCACCCAAGTGGAAGGCCTTCAAGTCACCTCCTTTGCTCCTTGGATGGTTGCTTCTTTGCTTCTCCTTTACTCCTCGAGGATTTAAGGAGAGGAAATCCAAGAACACCAAAAGTTTGGTGTCTCTAAGTCTCCATATCAAGGATGAGGTGTGAAGATGAAATGGACGACTTAGAGGAAGAAAGATTGCTAGCTATTTTTCTCTAAGTGTGGCCGGCCTCTTTGGAAGACAAAGAGAGAAAGAATTTTTCTCTCTTGCCTCAAAGAAAACCCTTGTGTGGTAAAGCTATAAAGTTCCTTTTATAGCACCTCACATTTGAGTGACAAACTTGCAATTATGCCAAGTTCATTACCACTCACCTTATGGCCGGCCATCCTTTAGTTATTGGGCTAATTACCCTTTTTTTTTAGTTGTCATACAACTTAAACATAATAGGCCTTGTGGACCAAAACCCTTTTTGGGCACCGAGACCCGAAACTAACTTGAAAGCCCAATACGAACCTTTTGTATAATTAATTAACTAATTAATTAATCTTGACCATTCTCAATTAAACCATTTAATTGCTTATCCATCTCATTTATATTCTTCACTTTCATCCTTACTCGGTGTACGATCCATTAGGTTCCAATTAGCGAGGCAATGGGCGATTGTTACTCTTAACGATCGATTTTAAATTGAAACTACATTTCAATTCTTCCTTTGATGAAGATTAGTGTTGCTAATCTTCAGGGCTTCCACAAACCATGAGTGACACCCAGCAGTATATCATGGCTACCCAAGCTAGCTAAGTAGAAGTGGTTCGAGAACCTATCCAGTTACAATTATAATGCAATACGGTCATTCTCTAATACAATACACTTAATCACATTGTTTGAGTGATAGTTTGTTTCATGTCTACTATCCAATGTGATACTTCTCTATATAATTCAATTGAATATAATTGGGAACAAACTTCCTAAGTCATATTCGTATGCTTTGGCCAAAGACTCCCGAATCATATCTCAAAGTATTCGCCCTCCACCATGGAAGGTTAGAGATCCCTTGTTGTGCATTCATATGCCTACATGACTAGATAGCTTAATTCCAACAATGTCGTGGACACTCTTGATGGAATGCCTTTGACATGATCAAAGATCAAGGACCTAACCATTAGACATCTATGATACCTCAGGTCAAAGGACTACCTTGCATATTGCAAATTATGAGTTCTTACATGACATGCATGTTCGAACTCTTTTTTGATCATTGTTCAGTGTACTCGATTACCATTTTGAGTACCTATGTGTTTGTCTCAGTGTCCAACACTAAATGACTTGAGACTAGTCATATTCATGCTTGAATTAACATAACACATACTAACCTTAGCTGATTGTCAATGCCCAATTGGCAATCCTATGGCTAGGAACGTTTTAGGATTGAACATAAGAGAAATGTCTCGTTAATCTAACTTACTTAGATCACTTCTCTCTTAGATTAAATACATTCCTTGGATTCCCTTATTGCTTAAACATAAAATACAATAAATAGTGATTAACAATAAGCTTTGCCCTTCATTAAATATATAATAGTTTAACACAATAAATATTCCAAAAGCTATTAAATCAAATGAGTGGCTTTGTGGGCATACTTCTAACAAGAGGATAAACTAACTGCTCTCTAGTGCGAAAGGGTAAACCAATTCCCCGACACCTATCTGGGTAAGCTTTCCAGTGCGAGAGAATAAACTAATTGCTCTCCAGTGTGAGAGGGTAAACCAATTCCCTGACACCCATATGGGTAAGCTCTCCAGTGCGAGAGGGAAAACCAATTCCCCACACCCATCTGGGCCACACAGCTCAAATGATCGAATACTCGAATACCAACTAAGTAGTAAATGGTCAGGTGGTAGCAGGCGATGGCGAACTCAACAGCTCGACACCCTAAGAGGCTGAAACTCATGGTCATAGTGACTCTAACGGGATTGTTAGCCTTTTTCGAAGCAATGTGCTCAACCGACGGTTTTATGGCTAAAAGTTTTGCAAGACGCTTCAAGAAAGCAAAGTTTCAAGAAAAACAAAGATGGAGTAAAGTGAAAGCAGTTTATTAAATTTCTAGCAAATCGATAAACTTATACGAAGGTCGTCGAAATCCGACACAAGCTAAACAGAGCAGACTACTCATTTAACAGCTTGGATGACCTTGGGCTCTCCAGCAGCCATCCTGCCTTCAGTAACCACTTTGCACTCAGCAGTTTGCTCACCCAACACTTCATCTTCTGTAGCTTTGATCTTGGCAGCACCATCTTCGATTACTCTATCTATGGCAACTGAGAAATCAAAGTCAAGCAGTTTCTTCCTTCTTGACAAGCAGCACAAACATGGCAGCCTAAACCGTGGCCTTTGCCATGCCATTTCCTCAGCCTATGCTGAGCCAACCCTTAGTTCCAGCCAAGTCGAGCACCCCAAGTCGTGGCCCTTGCCACACCACTTCCTCGGCCCTTGCCAAGCTGACTTCTAGCCCATGCCAAGCTGACTCCTAGCCCCTACCTGTCGACGTACCGCACCACCCCAACGGCTGCCCCGCGGCAGCACCACCCAAGAAGAAGACAAAGAAAATTAAATTTTTCTTACCTTGGAGGGGCGCAGAGAAGACAAAGAAATCAACGGAAGACAGTTCTTTACGCGGGTAAGCAAAAAAGAATGCAAGGGGATGAGGAACCAATATCCTCTAGCTTTCTCTCTTTCTTGTAGGGATAAATAATTGTCCTCCGAAGTTGATTTAATCCCCTACTTAATGTAGGCTTAAATAGGTTTTGGTGGCGATTTATTTCCCTTTCCTAGAAGAATCTAATTCTAAGTCTAAGTGGGAATCTGCATCAAAGTTGAAGTTCTCTACACATACTACCCTTTCCTACTAGCAGCCCAGCAGGTATGGGGGCATTTGTGGAGCCAAAAAGAATCAAGAAAATTATGGAGGTAACACACAAACTTTTGGGTGAAAAGGACAAAATTACCCTTGAAGTACACCGGGATTCCCACATGCAAGCAATAGACAATAACGGTTCAATCAAGGAAGAGTAAAAGGTGATCAAAATGGTATTTATTCAAATCCCTCTTATCACTCCTTATCAAAGCCTTATTCAAAAGGTAACTCCCAAAACTTCATATTTAATTTAGGATTAATTATCAAATTAATTGCAAGGTATTGTTTCACACAATATCTTGCAATTATTATCCAAATGCACCATATATGGTCGGCCGCTCCCCTATAAATACCTCTATTATCCCACTAAAAGGCTAAGCCATTTGCTACCCACAAACTCCTAAACACACTATTTTCAGAATTCTAACATTGGTATCAAAGATTCTTCAGCCAAAGCTCCCCCCCCCCCCAATTCATTGTGGGGGCGTGAGGCTTTTGGCCTTAATCTTAGGTGTTATTATTTTGCAGGTACATTTTCGTCAAAGGAGAAGGTGGCGGAAATTTGTGATGTGATAAATAATAGCACTCAAATTAAACCCTCTTATTGACAATTGTAGTAAAGATGTAAGTATGGCTCATTCTAGGCCGGGGGTTAGGAGGGATTGCTAATCTAATAAAAACTAACTAAGGATACAAAACTAGGCTTAAAAACACTTAAATAAACCCAAAGAATCTTAACTAAACTTATATGACTCAAAACAAACTAAAAAGACTCAAAACATCACAAAACAATCAAATAGATTCAAACTAGACTCTAGGACTTACTTTGGATGAAAATTGAATTAGTTTTGACTCAAAACACTTAAAAACACACAATAGGACATATTCTAACTAATTTGACACAACGAAGTAAAGGGGATTGGGTTTTTTTTTTATGAATTTAAAGTAAACACAAGTAACTTAAAGACTTAAACAAAGTTTTGACGAATTTGGGGAAACTATGGGTGATAAGCTAGCTAGAGGATTCTTTTCCACACATAATACATTTGAACACAAATTGATTTCCAGTTCCTTTTTAAATAAACCATGAACCTCAACACCCGAGATTAACCGTGACATCACTAATTAACCCTCAGATTTTCCTTAAGTCTTTGAATTGGATGGACAACGCATCGGCAACCAAATTATTCTTCCCAAGTCCCCTACATGAACTGCATAATAGAGACACAAACAAAGATCATTAAGTTTCGTGAAAATCATAAGCATTAACAAGGCATTCGTAACTATGACATCATGATACTCATGACAGGAATTTAACTTAACATAATTGTGACAAGCAACCTTTACTACTTATGAATATAATTTTGTAATGATTATGTGAAACTCTCTTACATTCTAGCATCAAATTCAAGCATGCAAACTAAGTAGGCCTCATTAATCAACATACAAGAATAAGTTCTTAATCAAACGGTTAAGTAAATTGCATTCACAATTTATGAAATCACAACTGGAATTAATCAATTCATATCACAAATATAATCATGGTTTCAAAGTTTCCCCTAGCTAAAACAAGTTTAGCCTCTCATGTTCACAACAAAATAAAGAAAACTTGAATTAAACATTGAAAACAAAAGATAGATTACACCTAAGAACGTTCCAACAATCCAACTTGAATGTAAAAACGTCCAAGGCTGCTTCTCCTCTCCTTTCTCCATGCTATGCTGCGGCACAAAGGTTTTAGGGTGTGAAAAGTGGGTTGTAGTGTATTAGGGTGAAGGATAGATGAATGGCAGGGAGATATGGTAGAAGAACAAGTGTGGAATGGTGTATGGAAGGTGATGAGGGCTGCAGGATGATGTCTTGAAGGATGAATGATGGCTGGTTGTGTATTTGAGTGAATAGATGTGTGTATGGGTGCGGCAAAGGGTATATATTTGAGGGAAAGGATCTTAACTTTAATTAAATGGTTTAGGAAAGAATTGGACCCCAAATCCTCAAGGAAAAGGAGAATTAAAGTCAAAATCCTAAGGGAAAAAGGGAAGGGATTTGCGGCAAGGAAGAATAGGAAAGGGAATGTGGTTTCCCTTGCACGGCAAGGAAGGAGAAAGGGTAAGGTGGGTGTGGCATCCCCCTTTGGCTGGGATTAAGGCTTCTAGAACTTGTATTTAAGTGTCCTAAATTAATTAGGGACCCTCTTTGGCAGCTGGAACTTATGTAGGAAAGATTTAGGGAAACAAAGTCAAAATAAGGAAGTTTGACTCATGTTTCCTTCTTTGTGGCTGATTTCTTTACTTCTAATTCTTGAATTAATTTCTTCCATCTCTTTAGCAGATTCCTAGCCTCCTTTGGTCTTCAATTTCATCCATCCACCTCGCTCCAAGCATATGCTATCCATTCCAAGCCCAAAACTGCTCCAAAATGCACTTTCTTGCTACTTTAGCCATTTGGACCTACAAACACACGAAAATAGTTCAAAATACTAAAGTAACTATGAACTAACAACATAAATGTAAGAAAACAAGCTAACTAGGTCACCTAAATATGCTTCTATCAAATTCCCCCACACTTACCTTTTGCTAGTCCTCGAGCAAAACAAAATAAACAAACCAAACAAAACACAATCTAGACCTTCCAACATTTACCTAGGGATTTCCAATGAACATGACACACTAAAGAACACTACTCCCATAGATTTTAGCTCTGTTTACACTTAAGCAAACATTTAACCATAGTTACTACTTACTAGCTCACATTTAATCGATTAAAACAACATTTTGAATCTAGTAACATGCCTTAAAGAATTCCCTCAATTCCTCACTAGTTATACTCTCAATTTTCACACAGATTTTCCGACTACACTCCCTACACTAGGTATATGTGAGAAGATTGATGTAAACATGTAAACTAGCACTCACATATGTTATAACGAAGAAAGCAGTTTTTGGAATTATTATGATGACATGTATATGATCTCATGAATGAAATGCTACTACTTAGAAGGAGAACCAACGACTCCATATGCTCATACCAATTTCAA
This sequence comes from Pyrus communis, assembly GCF_963583255.1. Classification (NCBI taxonomy): domain Eukaryota; kingdom Viridiplantae; phylum Streptophyta; class Magnoliopsida; order Rosales; family Rosaceae; genus Pyrus; species Pyrus communis. The sequence goes on along the minus strand of NC_084806.1, from coordinate 22,898,832 downwards.
ACTCCACATATTGAACACATAACATCAAGATAGAAGTCAAGGGTTGTAATGAGGCTAAGGTATTGGCTAACAAAGAAAGGTAAAGGATAATCAAAGGTTCTTAAAGCAATAGGAAGCAAAGTAATGAAATTGACACTTAAACTCACTTTTGATGGCAGAAATTAACTTAACACAAGGGAAGAGTTCATACAACACTTAGGGTCAAATTCAAACTTTTGGACCCTTTCTTCAATCAACCAATACTTGTGAGTTCATTCTCACTTATTTCTTAACTCTTTTTCTTTCTTTTCACTACTTTTCTTCTCTTTTTTCTTTTTTTTTTCCTTTCTTTTCTCTCTTTGCCGTGCCCTTTTAAATTCTCCCACAATTGTTTTCTGCAATATGTAAGTCAAAAGGAATTCCTTCTAAGTCATGCTTCACTATCCTTTAAGAACAAGGGTATGGATAATCCTAATCTAGGCAAGGTGAGGATAATGTGGTTAACAAAGAAAATAGGCTTGTAAGGCTCAAAAGGGTTAATCCTACAATCCATATGCAAAAAGGTTAGGCTTTTTGGCTTTGGTTTAACTAAACAACTTCATCTTATTGTATGTTATGCAATCAATATCATGCTTTGAATGAAATGGGCATGAGTTCTAGTATTTGGAACTATAATGATGAAACGCATTCTAATTAGAAACCAAGCAATGAATAATGAGATCATGCAACGACTTTAGAAAACAATAATCCACATATTTATAACTCTCCAAAGAACGTTTTAGGCTCAAGTCTCTCAGGGATGTAGCGTTAGTTTGAGTTCCTTCCTTCAAGCATGTTACAAAACTGATTTTTTTTTTTTTTTTTTTTTTTTGTGATTACATGTGAATTCGTAAACTATAACTATAACCAAGAATAAACCAAAGAATAAATCAAACTTCTATCCATGTTTGTAACTTTCTTTAATAGCCATGCAATTAAAAACCAAATCCTCATCATTGTGTTGAAAGGTACCCTAAGACACAAACAAACACACATAAACAACTCTAAAACAACTCTTCTTTGGGTTTTCAAAACTGTTTTTCAAATTTTTATTCAAATTTTCGTAAATATGGTCAGAATAAACAACAACTTTAGTGCCAAGTAAATATGAACGAAATTTATCTAAAGCAAAGACAACAACAAGAAGTTCTTTTTCAGTGGTAGAGTAGTTCAATTGAGCATCATTTAAGGTCCGGGATGCATAATAGATGACATGTGGTTGCTTGTTCTTCCTTTGGCCTAAAACAGCCCCTATTGCATAATCTGATGCATCACACATTAGCTCAAAAGGTATGCTCCGATCTGGTGGAACTATGATTGGTGCCGAGGTAAGCAAGCCCTTGAGGTGGTTGAATGCCTTCTCACACTCCTCATTAAACTCGAAGGACACTTCCTTTTGTAGGAGACGGCAAGGGGGTTGTGCAATCTTTGAAAAATCCTTGATAAATCGCCTATAGAATCCTGCATGTCCAAGAAAAGAACGAACCTCTCTCACCGAAGTAGGAGAGGGTAAGTAGCGTACAAGATGTATTTTTGATTTATCAACCTCAATTCCTTTTTCAAAGATTATGTGACCCAAAACTATGCCTTGTTTTACCATAAAATGACATTTTTCCCAATTTAAAACAAGGTTAGTTTCAATACATCTTTTCAAGATTAAAGTGAGATTATGTAAACAATCATCAAACGAGTCACCAAAAACACTAAAATCATCCATGAATACCTCAATAATCTTCTCAACATAATCAGAAAATATACTTACCATGCATCTTTGAAATGTGGTTGGTGCATTGCACAAACCAAATGGCATGCGACGATAAACAAAAGTACCAAATGGGCAAGTAAAAGTGGTCTTTTCTTGATCATCTAGAGCTATAACAATTTGATTATATCCCAAATAACCATCAAGGAAAAATAAAAAGAATGACCCACTAACCTTTCAAGCATTTGATCAATGAATGGCAAAGGGAAATGATCTTTCCTTGTGGTGGCATTTAGCTTTCTATAATCGATACAAACTCTCCAACCTGTTTGGATACGTGTGGGCACAAGCTCATTCTCTTCATTCTTCATCACAGTGACTCCAGACTTCCTTGGAACAACTTGGACCGGTGAAACCCAACAACTATCCGAGATGGGATAGATCACGCCACAATCAAGGAGTTTGATAATCTCCTTCTTCACGACTTCCATCATTGGAGGGTTGAGTTGGTGTTGAGCTTCTCGAGATGGTTTAGCCCCCTCCTTTATGAGTATACGATGCATGCATGTAGTGGGGCTTATTCCCTTGATATCGGCCAAGGTCCAACCAATGGCTGTTTTGTACTCCTTTAGCACCCTCACCAACTTGTCTTCTTCTTGTGTTGTGAATGAGGAAGCCACAATGACGGGCAAGGTCTCTTGTTCACCCAAGAAAACATACTTCAAGTGGTTTGGTAATGGTTTAAGCACAAGGGAAGGTGGTTGTATCATTCAAGGAAGTAACTTATTAGTTGAAACAGGAATTGAAATTGGGATTGGGGACTTACCATGTTGCCGTGGCAATGACTCTAGGGCAACCACCACTTCAATTACATCATCACAAAGGGGCACGACATGAAATTCCAGATTGGTGTCGTGGGTTTGAATTGGTGCTGCCATTTGGGTTTTGAGTCCTATTCCACTTGTAATTACCGTTTCAAGTGCATGCTCATGTAATTGTTCAAGATGTTCCTACGCCAATGAATCAATGATATCAATAGAAAAACATGAATGATCATCATTAGGATATCTCATAGTTTCAGAAATATTAAAATCAATAACTTCCCCATCAAATTCCATCGTTAAAGTCCCTTTGAACACATCGATCTTAGTGCGGGCTGTTTTCATGAATGGTCTCCCAAGAAGGATCGGCAAAGATGTGGAATGGGCCGTATCTTCCATCTCAAGCACATAGAAATCAACCCAGAAGATCAAGTTATTAACTTGCACCAAAACATCTTTCAAAACTCCCTTTGGATATGCATTAGAACGATTAGCTAATTGAATAATCACACCATCATTTTTCAACTCTCCTAGGTTCATGGATGCATAAATAGAGTATGGCATGACGTTAATTGAAGCTCCTAAATCTAACATAGCATGTTCAAACTTAGTTTGGCCAATAACATAAGGGATTGTGAAGCTACCTGGATCTTTGCATTCTGGAGGTAATTTCCTTTGTAAAATAGCAGAAACATTTTCACTTACCCTCACCACTTTTTTATTCGAAACCTTCTTCTTTGTTGTGAAAAGCTCCTTCAAGAATTTGGCATACTTTGGAACTTGCTTAATTGCATCAAGAGTGGAATGTTGACTTGGACCTGCCTAAATGTCTCAAGAATGTCTTTGTCATTCTCCTCTTTCTTTACTTGCATAAATCTGCGAGCGAAGGGAACATTGGGTGGAATAGGGTTAGAATTAATGGAATTTGAACCCAACTTACCAATATTGGACGAATTGGATGAATTGGATGAATTGGGGTCTCTAAGTGGTTGCGACAAGGTTGTTTCTACCCTTGTCGTGGCTTGGCCTTGTCCCTCTTCCTCTAATTGCAGCTTCCCATCCTCTTTTTGACTTGATTTGTATGGTTTTGGGTCAGTGCCAACTTTTTTACCACTTCTCAATGTGATGGCTTTGGCAGATTCAAATCCTCCCTTTGGGTTGACAATGGTTGAACTAGGGAGTTTGCCTTGGTCTCGAAATTGTCCTACAAACTCCGCTATCTACCCAATTTGCTTTTCCAAGTGGTCTACCCTTTTTTCTTGATTTTGCATTGCTTTGTTTTGATTTTCTTGCTCCTGAGACAAATTGGTAAGTAACTTAATAAGTGTATCATTATCCAAAAACATATCTGAATTGGTTTGGGCAGGTTGTGTTTGAGATTGATTTGGTGTGAATGTCTTTGTATAGAAGCCCGGGGGTTGCTGCCTAAATCCTCCTTGTTGTTGGGGTTGTTGAGGCTCCTCCCTCCACTTGAAATTTGGGTGATCTCTCCAACCCGAATTGTATGTGTTGGAATATGGATCATTCCGTGGCTTATTTTGGCTTGGAAATCAAATAGCATTTACACTTTCCCATCCCTCATTCTTAATCAATTGAGGGCACTTTTCAGAGGAGTGTCCTTGGATAGAACATATGCCACATACATTTGGTCCTTGCATCCTCATTCCTTCGGCCATCTGAGACACAATAGAAGTAAGATTAGCTAGTTGAGATTGAATTTCGGATACGGAACTTAACTCATTGACTTGCTGCCGTGGGGGGTCCCTTTGCCCAATTCCTTCGTATTGTTGTGCATTCAAAATGCAGTTTGCTATTAGTGTCTTTGTTGCCATAGGGGTTTTGTTAACCAATGCACCTCCCGCTGAAGCATCGAGCATTTGCCTTTCAATTGGAAGAAGGCCTTCATAGAAATATTGAAGTAGAAGCTCTTCCTTCATTTGGTGTTGAGGACATGATGCGACAAGGGCCTTGAAACGCTCATAATACGCTGGAAAAGACTCTCCTTGGCTTTGTTGGATTCCTCAAAAGAATGACTCTTGAAGTAGGGAATAATTTCTCTAAAAACGCTCTCTTCATGCTCTCCCAAGAAGTGATGGTTCCAGGTGCCAATTCGTATAACCAATCTTTAGCTTTTTTCCAAAAGAGAGAATGGAAAGGCCTTCATCTTCAGAATATTGCTATCAACATTGATTGGAGTCATGCTTGAACACACCACTTCGAACTCTGTTAAGTGCTTGTTTGGATCCTCCATGGACAACCCATGGAACTTTGGAATGTGGTGCAGCAAACTAGACTTCAATTTAAACTCATCGATTTTATCTTGAGCTACCCTAGGATATTGAATGCATAGGGGTGCGACATTGTCCATTCCCGAGGCGGAAAGCTCCTTGATTGTTTGATTGTCCGCTGCCATGACTTGTGCTTCTTCTTCCTCTTTTGTCGTGGCCTCTTTTTCCTCCTCAAAATCAGATTCCGAGCTAGAACTTGGTGGGTTAAGTTCTAGCTTCTTCCTCCTCCTTCTCAAAGTCCGCTCAAAATCGTCGTCAAAGTCCAAGATGTTTGCAAGAACAAGTTGAAAGCTACAAGTCGTAAACTAGTACCTACAAACAAGAAAAGAAAACAAGGTCAGCAGCTAAAACAAAACAGATGAAAAAGAAACAAAAAGAAACAACGAAGGATTAGCAAAGTTGCTAATCCCCTGCAACGGCACCAAAAATTTGATGTGATAAATAATAGCACTCAAATTAAACCATCTTATTCACAATTGTAGTAAAGATGTAAGTAGGGATCGTTTTAGGCCGGGGATTAGGAGGGATTGCTAATTTAATAAAAACTGACTCAAGGATACAAAACTAGGCTTAAAAACACTTAAATAAACTCAAAGACTCTTAACTAAACTTATATGACTCAAAATAAACTAAAAAGACTCAAAATAGCAAAAAACAATCAAATAGACTCAAACTAGACTCTAGAACTTACTTTGGACGAAAGTTGAATTAGTTTTGACTCAAAACACTTAAAAGCACACAATAGGACAGATTCTAACTATTTGACACAACGAAGTAAAGGGGATTCGGTTTTTTTTTTTACGAATTTAAAGTAAAAACAAGTAACTTAAAGACTTAAAACAAAGTTTGGACGAATTTCGGGAAACTATGGGTAATAAGCTAGCTAGAGGATTCTTTTCCACACATAATACATTTGAACACAAATTGATTTCCAGTTCCTTTTTAAATAAACCATGAACCTCAACACCCCAGATTAACCGTGACATCACTAATTAACCCTCAGATTTTCCTTAAGTCTTTGAATTGGATGGACAACGCATCGGCAACCAAATTATTCTTCCCAAGTTCCCTACATGAACTGCATAATAGAGACACAAGCAAAGATCATTAAGTTTCGTGAAAATCATAAGCATTGACAAGGCATTCGTAACTATGACATCATGAACGATTATGTGAAACTCTCTTATATTCTAGCTTCAAATACAAGCATGCAAACTAAGTAGGCCTCCTTAATCAACATACAAGAATAAGTTCTTAATCAAACGGTTAAGTAAATTGCATTCACAATTTATGAAATCACAACTGGAATTAATCAATTCATATCACAAATATAATCATGGTTTCAAAGTTTCCCCTAGCTAAAACAAGTTTAGCCTCTCATGTTCACAGCAAAACAAAGAAAACTTAAATTAAACATTGAAACCAAAAGATAGATTACACCTAAGAATGTTCCAACAATCCAACTTGAATGCAAAAACGTCCAAGGCTGCTTCTCCTCTCCTTTTTCCTTGCTATGCTGCGGCACAAAGGTTTTAGGGTGTGAAAAGTGGGTTGTAGTGTATTAGGGTGAAGGACAGATGAATGGCAAGGAGATATGGTAAAAGAAGAAGTGCAGTATGGTGTATGGAAGGTGATGAGGGTTGCAGGTTGATGTCTTGAAGGATGAATGATGGCTGGTTGTGTATGTGAGTGAATAGATGTGTGTATGGGTGCAGCAAAGGGTATATATTTGAGGGAAATGATCTTAACTTTAATTAAATGGTTTAGGAAAGAATTGGACCCCAAATTAAAGTCAGAATCCTAAGGGAAAAAGGGAAGGGATTTGCGGCAAGGAAGAATAGGAAAGGATTTGTGACAAGGAAGAATAGGAAACGAAATGTGGTTTCCCTTGCACGGCAAGGAAGGAGAAAGGGTAAGGTGGGTGCGGCATCCCCCTTTGGCTGGGATTAAGGCTTCTAGAACTTGTTTTTAAGTGTCCTAAATTAATTAGGGACCCTCTTTGGCAGCTGGAACTTATGTAGGAAAGATTTAGGGAAACAAAGTCAAAATAAGGAAGTTTGACTCATGTTTCCTTCTTTCTGGCTGATTTCTTTACTTCCAAATCTTGAATTAATTTCTTCCATCTCTTTAGGAGATTCCTAGCCTCCTTTGGTCTTCAATTTCGTCCATCCACCTTACTCCAAGCATATGGTATCCATTCCAAGCCCAAAACCGCTCCAAAATGCACCAAAATGCACTTTCTTGCTACTTTAGCCATTTGGACCTACAAACACACGAAAGTAGCTCAAAATAATAAAATAACTATGAACTAACAACATAAATGTAAGAAAACAAGCTAACTTAGTCACCTAAATATGCTCCTATCAATTTGCATCCACAGTTAGCTTGCTAGGGAAAGGAAGAAACTGGGCTAGTCTCTTTCTCAAACTTACCCATGTGGAATATAAAGGTTAAGGGCCTGGACTTTTGTGTTCACATGCAACCCAAAGTCTTCCACAATCTTTACTCCACGGAGGCCCAATGAACTTTTGTAACCATCCACACCACAATTTACTTAACAAGCCGTGGACATGTAACTTGGGCAGGGCCGGCCTAGGCCTAGTGCGTGCTGGGCGACTGTCCGTGGCCCAAAAAACTCGCAGGCACCAAAATTATTTCGGGGGTTATATTTATACATAATTTCATAAGGGTATAGATTTATAAAATTTGGTTAAATAAGCAAGAAGTTTTACTAGAACCAGTGGTTTATGTTGTTTAAAATTAACATGGTCTCGAGTTCAAATCGCTATATGTTTATTTACTTTCTATGTTTTATGTAATTCTTTTTATAAAGGTATAAATTTATAAAATTTGGTCAAATGATTAAGAAGTTTAACTAGAAGTGGTGGTTCATGATGTTTAAAGTTAACAAAGAGGTATTGGGTTCAAAACGTTAAGTGTATTTTTTTATTTTTCATTTTTATGAATTTCTTTTCATAAGAGTACAAATTTTTAATTTTGGAATTTCTTTTCGTAAGAGTATAAAGGTTTAAAATTTTGGTTAAATGATCAAGAAGTTTAATCAGAAGCAATGGTTTATGTTGTTTAAAATTAACGAAAGATCTTAAGTTTGAAATGCTATGTGTTTTTTTTTTTATCCTTTCAAATTTTTACCAATTTCTGGTTGGTTGTTAATTTCTTTTTAATTGCTAGCTAATAGCTATGTCATATCCTGGCCCGGGGCGGATCACTTCCCATGCCCGCTCCACCACCGTAGCACGATATTGTCCGCTTTGGGCTCCAACCACGCCCTCACGGTTTTGTTTTTGGGAACTCACGAGCAACTTCCCAGTGGGTCACCCATCCTGGGAATGCTCTCGCACCCTACTCGCTTAACTTCGGAGTTCCTACGGAACCCGAAGCCAGTGAGCTCCCAAAAAGCCTCGTGCTAGGTAGGGATGAGAATATACATATAAGGATCACTTCCCCTGGGCGATGTGGGATGTCACAATCCACCCCTCTTAGGGGCCCGACGTCCTCGTTGGCACACCACGAGCAAGATTAGGCTCTGATACCAATTGTCACACCCCGGCCCAGGGCAAATCACTTCCCGGGCCCGCTCCACCACCGTAGCACGATATTGTCCGCTTTGGGCTTACCATTCCCTCACGGTTTTGTTTTTGGGAACTCACGAGCAACTTCCCAGTGGGTCACCCATCATGGGATTGCTCTAGCCCCTAACCCGAAGCCAGTGAGCTCCCAAAAGGCCTCGTGCTAGGTATGGATGAGAATATACATATAAGGATCACTTCCCCTGGGCAATGTGGGATGTCACAAGTATGACCTGAGTGCCTACCATCGTGAGGTTTATGTTGATCTGTCGTGCGCTACTCACTTAACTTCAGAGTTCCTACGGAATCCGAAGCCAGTGAGCTCCCAAAAGGCCTCGTGCTAGGTAGAGATGGGAATATACATTTAAGGATCACTCCCCTGGACGATGTGGGATGTTACAGCTATATGGGTTGCAATTTTTAGACATTCATTCCAATTCAAGTCCTTCAACAAAGAGTAATCTGTAGACCAAATTTGCAACACATATGATGTGTCACTAATAAGAAATAAGCACTTTAGTCAACACTTATGTAATAATCCAATAATCAACAATCACATCATACAATTTACAAAATTTGGTTTAAAAATTTGGTATCCCTAGCATTAGCCTTCAAGATATTAATGAATGCATGTTTCATTCATTGCCTATATATATCAAATAAAGATTCGAAAATATGATAGAAAGGAAACACCTCACGAGCTATATAAAAACACTTTAAAAGTTCAGATAGAAGGGAAACAAAACTCGTCATTTGTCTACATGTAAGCCCGGAGTTTTTTGGTTCCCTTGTCTCAATACAAAATAAATTAGTTTTTTCCGTGTCTAAATTATTGAGTTTGAAGTGTTTTTTTGTAAGCATAATTTTATCGAACCCTTATGTATGAAAACAAAAAATTATTCTAGAATGAAGTTAGAGCACATTTTTGGAGTCGCCCTGGGCCTCAAAACTCTCAAAACCAGCCCTGGACTTGGGGTTATCTTGCATGAATAGTGATTAGCATGATAAAGCTTCGCGCGACGAATATGCATGAGTTTGCACGAGCGTGGCTTGATTAACGTAGCATGGCATGATTACGAACATAACTATGATTCCGCACCTTTGCATGTATTTGGGCTCAGTTTGCGACTTGTATAACAATTGGGCCTTGAGACTTGATTGGATTTGCATGTAATATTTTTAAGCCTCAACAATCTTCTACTTGTAGAAGTGGTTTTCGTGCTGATCACCTCATGCCGAAGTAGAGTCCAATTTGTACTATACTTCCTCGCTGCCGAACCGTCCCGAAACATTGATTAGGATTCGGCTATCCTACCTTGTGCTAGACTTGGTCTCGAAATAGTCTGGCGCACTTAAGGTATTCATTCTGGGCTGAAAATAAAGCCCTACTCGGCCCAAACCCAATATCTTGCACCCAAACAGGTTTTCTTTAGGAAAACGTCGTGGTTAAAGTTCCAAAACTAAGATCTAAGCCAAGCCGAATACTATGGTTCTCAAGCTCGGCTTATGGAACATTTTTCGTACTCAAGCTCAATAAAGGATCGTAAACGTATCTCAAGCCTGGCTCAAATTTTCAAGCTTGAGCTTGAGTCGACTCAGCCCGTTTATGTAATTAACAAACTCAAGCGTTCACTTAATAAAATTTGAAAATTAATGAACAACAGCCGAAAATAAACTCAAAATACTTGGGAATGGTTGCATGTCCAACATAAAATTAAGGAAAAAAAAATTGATAATATGAGAAGCTTCGACTCTTAGCATGTTACTGAAACTTTGTTGGTATCCTTCACTCCAAAGAGACTTCTTGTGTTGAGTGTTCATCGTCCTCGAAAAAAGATATTTTTGTAATTAAAGATATACTTTCATGCATGCCTGATAACCTAATAAAGTTATAAATGAAATGGAACCTTCGAACTCGTCTTTCTTTACGGGGAAACAGTTTTCTTATTTCCCTTTTTCTGTTTTTATTTTTCCTTTTGGCTGAAAACGTCAAATCCTGTTTCTTGCAAAGTTAATATACGCGCAACTTGAGCTGGTGCGATTGACAAATAGTAACTTGTCACAGATGATGTTTCGAATTTTCAAGATGACTCAAAGGTAGCATAAGGAAAAGGTACCACCAAGTTTTGACGCGTCATCCAATATCCAGCTAAGCTCATAAATTGACCACGAGGCTTGCTTTTGCTCAGGGACTTTCATTTCCAAGTCATTGCGACTTGGTCAAGGACTCAGCAGAAAAACCTATAGTTAATGAAATATTAGCTTGTCAACCCATTCACTTAATTAAAATTACCAAAATCCATTTTTTTTTTTTTTAGTAATCAGAATTCATTTTTCTTTCTTCTGATAAAGTACTAACTGTTTTTTAAGACTCGTTTAACCGAGAGAGTTATCTAAACGTGCACGCTTGTACTAAATATGTAAACTTGATATATATTCCTTCTGTATTCTAAACTTTAGATCAGTTGATGGGTCGAAATTAGAACCTTTGTAAGTTCGACTTTAGTTTCCCTGCCTGCTTGTTGGTTTGTAGGGTGTGGACACTGTAGAGTGCGGATGCAAGTGTATATTATGTCTTGCTGCCTAATCTGCACCTATATGCATCCTTTATGTAATGAATAGAGGCGTGGATGAGGTTATTGAAGAATCAACTGATTGTTTGTTGTTTGATGATGCTTTTTATTAGTAGCTCTCTTTTCTTGTTATTTAATGCATGCTATTTGCAAATTAATGAATTTTGTTAATTGCTTTAGTTATATGTTTTGCTTTCTCATGTCAATATGTTGTTATAAAATATTTTAGTATTTTCTTAAAAATTTTACGTCAAGGATGGTGCCGTTTATTCCTTTTTGCACAGAATCCCGTTTATCTCTGCCAAAATACTGGTAATTACAAGAAAAGCTGTAAACGTGATAACATTCTTGTCCCATGTATATGAGAACAGATATATAAGCAAATAAATCACTAAAACATCTTTTGGCATTCAAAATCCAAAGATATATTTACTTTGATGTCTTGGATTGTTGACCAGAACCCCTCTGTCTTGGATTAATTGTCGATAATTCCCATACCGTTACAAACTGTGGTTTGTGGTCCGAACCATGGATTGAACCTAAAACCAACTACTTAGAAGTAAAAAAAAAAAATACCGCTCTTTAATCCTCATTTTCTAGTTACAAATTCAATGGAAGGCCTTTTTTTTTTTTTTTTTATGGGAAAATCATTCAATACATTTAAATTTTAGCAACAATTATGGATACAAGCATAATAACATTTGAAAGAGAAAACGCCCCAGGAAAGAGGACCACCAATCTCCTCGTCAGATTACAGTTTAAGCATCATTCAATGGAAGGCGTATTTGATGATTTTAAGTTTATGTTAACGTGAAACAAAAATACTATCAACTACACGTTCAAACTAAATTTATGTTATATTAAAAAAAAAGTATTGCACAAAAAAACAAAAATAATAAACTACGAGCTTGGTGAAAGAATACTTTTTTTAATAGTAAATTCATGAGCAAAAGGGTTTTGGGACTTTTTTTTGCACGCCGTTATGATTTAGTGCTACTCTTTTTTTACTTATGGAATATCTGACTCTCACGAATAATAAATTCGATAAAAAAATGCCCATTGTTCTGTTACCCCACCCATCTCAATATTATTTATATGAAAAATTAAAATAAAATAAACGAGAATATGCATGGTGAGAATAAATAGTATGAAAAAGTCACTTTCCTTTTCTCGCGAAAATGACAATAATATCTCATTTGTGGGTTGATTTCTGGCCAATTTTGCGCAACTGTTTATACACTTTCAAAGCTAAAATAATATTAATTCAATGAAAGTATTGTGAACCAATTAATATCCAATTAATATATTCTCACTTTCCTTTTCTCGCGAAAATGACAATAATATCTCATTTGTGGGTTGATTTCTGGCCAATTTTGCGCAACTGTTTATACTCTTTCAAAGCTAAAATAATATTAATTCAATGAAAGTATTGTGAACCAATTAACATAATCTAAACACAAAGCCAACAGAAAAAACAAGAGTATCCAATCAAATAATCTTTTCTTGACCAATACTTTTTTAACGCGTTCTTTCATTTCTATACGCATCATTCACCAATTGCTAAGCAACTTCGCATATATACATCCTGCGTATATATAAACACGCATATATAAACACGCATATATCTATATTTACACCAATTGCAACTTAATTATTAACACACTTCCCTTCACATTCATTAACTTAAAACATTGGTCTATCTCGTTCTCCAATTTAAAATGCACATGTACAAGTGGTCTTTCTTGAGCCGCCTAAGGAAGGTTGTGAGGAAGGTAAGCTTCCTACTAAACCTCAACGTGAATCGCTGGCGAATTGTTTCGATGATCGGCCGTACTGTTTCTAGCAACCAGCAATTGATGAGCTTCAACGGCCACCCAGGGCTGAAAGAAGCGTGTGGCGATGAGACCAGCTCCGAGGAGGACTCGGGGTCTTCTAGGGGACATCTTCAGAGGACAATAAGCTATCCATCGGATCAAGATGATATTGATCAAAGAGCAGAGATGTTCATAGCGAATTTCCGCCGCCAACTTCGGGTGGAGAGACAAATTTCGTTAGAGCTTCGGTATGGCAGAGGAAATAGTTTTGACTTGAAGTCTCCTTGATCACTTTGATTAGTGGTGATGGTGGAGGTAGCCTGTGATTTTTTTGAAGAAGGCCTCCACTGAAATTATGTAATCTTAAAAGGGGTTTGTTTTTATTTTTGGTCTTCTTAATTTCCCTTTTTTATTTTGGGGTGAAGGACAAACAGCATACATTTTTTGATACTTTTGTATATGTAAACTTATGCTACTATATTTTTATTCTTTTGAACTTTGGAGAAATTTTCCGAGGCATTTTTAGGGATGATATTTGGGATTATTTTGTACTTGTGGCTGATATGAAGCTTGTCATTACAGTTTTTGTTCATATTTTTGGAGAAATTCGTAAACTTGGATCTAAGGTAGATTACCAAGGTAATTAAATGTTGAAATATCTCATATCGACCGTATCTATGAGAAAAGAAGAGTTTAAATATCTTAACTCCACTCCAACTAATATCAAGGTCTTTTGTGATAAAACCCCACACTTGACGGATTGTGCAGGTGGTAATTAATAAGTTGAGGACAATATTGGTGTTGTTGGAAGTGGGGCCGTCATGTCTCTCTGATAATTCTACATCCTATTAGAGCTAGGGAGCGGGCCCGCACTACCACGTGATGGGTGGGTCCCCTTGGCTTGTGCGATAATGGTGGGTCCCTTCGTCCCATGTGTAGGGTGAGTCCCCTTGGCTCCATGTGGTTGTCAATGTGTAGATTAATACAAAGGCCTTTTGTGATAAACCCCACACCTGACGGACTGTGCATGTGGGGTATTAGCTTGTTTTCTTGCATTACATTTGCATTTACATCTGGAAGAATTAAATTGAAGACTTGGAAGATAAGGAATCAGCTACAAAGAAGGAATATTATCCAAATTACCTTATCTTATCCAAACCTTATCCAACCTTATCTTATCTTATCCTATCCTAATCTTTTCCTACCTTAATTCCAGCTTCAAAGAGGACTCCTTTTCACATTAAATCACCTAAATATTAGGTTCTAGAAGCCCTATTTTCGTGTCCTAAGTTTATGTCACATGTAACCTTTCTAGAAGTTCTAGAATCTGCCACAAGGACTATTCCTTGTCCTCCTTGGAATCTGATTGAATGTGACCTTGTTCTTTGGTTATTTGGAGTCCTAATTCCTTTCCTTTTCAGCCCAATTTCGTGCCTTCCCTTCACCCTATAAATACATGATGCCACAACACTCATAAACCACCACCCTCTACCCCAAATTCACACACACCATCCACCACACCTCAAGAGCCTAAATTCACACAAATCCCCATCGTGCGCAGCAAGGAAGGAAGGAGGAGCCACCTGGAGTGTTTCTAGGTGTATTCTATCTTTGTTTTTAATGTTTAAGTTTAAATATCTTTGTTTTGCGAACATGAGAAGATAAACTTGTTTTAGCTAGAGGAGACTTTGAAACCATGATTATATTTGCAATATGAATTGATTACTTTCAGTCGTGATTTCATAAATTGTGAATACAATTTACTTAACTGTTTGATTAAGAACTTATTCTTGTGTGTTGATTAAGAGGGCCTGCTTAGTTTGCATGCATGAATTTGATGCTAGAATATAAGGGAGTTTCACCTAATCGTTATGAACTTATATTCATAAGTAGTGGAGGTTGCTAGTCACAATCGTGTTAAGTAAATTCCTGGCAGGAGTATCATGTTGTTCATAGTTACGAATGCCTTGTCAATGCTTATGATTTTCACAAAACTTAAGGAAAATATGAGGGTTAATTAGTGTTGTTCAGGGTTAATCTGGGGTGTTAAGGTTCATGGTTTATTGGAAAAGCAACTGGAAATCAATTTGTATGCAAGTGTGTCATGTGTGAAGAAGGACCCTCTAGCTAGCTTATCACCCATATTTTTCCCTAATTTCGTCCAAAGTTATTTAAGTCTTTAAATCTGTTTGTTTTTACCTTAATTTCGTCCAAATCAATCGCCCCTTCAATTAAGTGTGTTAGATTAGTTTGAAACGTGTTCAAATCTGTTCAATTTAGTGTTTTGCGTCTTAATAGTCTAAAATTCGTCCAAATAACTTTTTAGAGTCTGTTTCGAGTCAATTTAACTTAGTTTGTGTGTTTTGAGTCTTTTTAGTTTGTTTTGAGTCATATAAGTCTAGTTAAGTGTTTTTAAGTTTTGTTTTGTGTTTTTCAATTAGTTTAGAGTAGATTGGCATCCCTTCTAATCCCCGGCCTAAAACGATCCCTACTTTCATATACTACAATCACAGTGTTTTAATTTTGAAGGAAGATTTGTGAAAAACAAGTTCATTTGAGCAACATCAACAACATGCAATTAACAATTTAAAAGGCGGAATCATGTTTATATGCACTCAAAAACAAAACTTAACCCATGAACTTCAAAGCCTAGTAGATAGGTGAACCAAGACTCAACTCAAAACAAAGTGAGTTGAGAAATCAATACCTTTGTAGATTCCTCTTTGCATAAGCAAAGGCTAATCACCCAAAGAGAGGGCCTTCATTCCTTGCATCTTAGATCCATGGATTTGGATGGATGAAAAGGTTTCTCCAAGTTCCCCAAATTGAGAACCTCTAAGTCTCCACACCAAGGCATATTGTAGAAGAAATGAGTGACCTTGGAGGAGTTTGATTGCTAGATGATCCCTCCAAGGTGGCCGGCCTCTTTTAGAGCAAAGGGAGTTTGTGTTCTCATCTTTACTCCTAAGAAAACCCTAAGGATGAAATGGCTATAAAGATGTCTTTATACCACCTCACAATGGAGTGGCAAACTTGCAATTAAGCCAAGTTCACTACCCTCCTCTAAATGGCCGGCCTAAGGGGATTTATTGGGCTATTTGAGCCTTTTTGAATCATTATTCATTAAGTTGTCATACAACTTAAGTCAATGGACTTGATGTTCGAAGCCCATTGGGCCTTAAGGTCCAAAACTATCCCGAGGTCTTTAACGAACTTATTCGTTTGATTAATTAACATATTAATTAATCCTTACCATAAATAATTAAACCATTTAATTATTCTTACTCATCTCCGTTGAATCTTCAATCTCTACCTTACACGGTGTACGATCCATTAGGTTCCTTTTAGCGAGGCAGTGGGCGATTCAAACTCTTTCAAATCGATTGTGAATTGAAACTTACTTTCAATTCTCCCGTTAGTGATAATACACTTTTAGGGCTTCCACAAACCATGGTTGACGCCTAGCAGCATGTCATGGTTACCCAAGCTAATCAGAAGAGGTGGAGAACCTATTCAGTTTTAGGATTACAAATGCAATACGGTCTTTCTCTAATACAATACTCTTGACCACATTGTTTGGTTTGATAGTTTATTCATGTCTACTATCCAATGTGAGTCTTGTGCTTATATGATTACCTTGAATGTGCTTTGGAACACATTCCTAAATCTCATTCATACTTTGGCCAAAGATTCTTAATCATATCATAGAGTATTCTCCCTCAAACAGTTTGAAGGTTAGAGATCCCTTGTTGCGCATTCACTTGCCTCCATGGCTAAGTGGCTTAACCCCAACGATGCCGTGGACACCCTCCTGATGGAGTGACTTTGACATAATCAAAGATTAAGGACCTAACCACAAGACAACTGTGATGCCTCAGGTCAAAAGACTAATTTGCATTATCCCAACCATGAGTTCTCATGTGACATGAATATGAGAACTCTTCGTTGATCGTGTTCAGTGAACTCATTCTCTATTGAGCACCTACGTACTTGTCTTGATGTCACACACACCAATGACTCGAGACTAGTCACTCTCCCTGAGAGAAGACATAGCACGTACTGATCTTAACGGACTGTCAATGCCCAATTGACAATCCTATGATCAGGAACTTTTAGGATGTGTCAACGAAAGAATGGTCTCATGAATCTAACTTCTTTAGATCGCATTCTTCCAATCACATATTCCTTGGACTTATCGTTTAAGCATATAACATTTATATGAGACGGCTCAAACAATAATGTTTGCCCTTAAAATTAAACTAGATTAGTTTAACATGTGAAATGTCCATAAAGTATCATCATATGATTGGTTTTAGGGCACATTTCCAACAAATTTGAGTGTTAGAATATTTCACACCAAATTTTGGCGCCGTTGCCGGGGATTAGTAAAATTGCTAATCCCTCTGTTTGTTTATTTTTCTTTTGATATTTGATTTAGTTTTATTTCATTGATTTCAGGTACTAGAAAAGCAAGACATGGCAATTGCTAATCTTCAAGCTCAAATAGCGAATCTTACATTTATGTTGTTAGTTCATAGTTATTTTAGTATTTTAAGCTATTTTCGTGTGTTTATAGGTCTATATGGCTAAAGTAGCAAGAAGGTGCATTTTGGAGCCTTTTGGAGCAAAATTGGACTTGGAATGGATAGCATATGCTTGGAGCAAAAGGAATGGACGAAATTGAAGACCTAAAGATGTTAGGATTCCTAATCAAAGAAGGATTCCTAGTCAAAGAAGGTTTCCTACTTGAAGTAGGAAAGTTAAGCCAAGGTTTCCTATTTTGGTTTGACCTTTCCTAATCCTAAAAGCCCCTAAGTTCCAGCAACATTGAGGACTCTTATGCATTTTAAGACACAAACTAAACCTTCCTTACACCCTTATTGCTCTTGCCGTGCCTTGCCTAAACCTGCCCTTTCCTTGTCGTGCAAGAGGAGTGTTTATTCCCTATTTTGTGTCACAAGATCACATTCCTCTTTCACCCTATTCAATGCCACACCTTACGTTCCTATTCTGTCCTAAATCATTGCCTAATTTCAGCCTTAAATCACATTCCCTTTCTTATCCTTCCTAGCCGCAAATTCCTTCCCTTTTTCCCTTTGGATTTCTTATTTTAAGTCTCATTTTCCCTATGGATTTGGGGTCTAAATCTTTCCTAAACTATGTAATAAAAGTTAAGATCCTTTCCCTCAAATAAATAGCCTTTGCCGCACCCATAAAGAACCTTATTCACTCACTCACACAATCTGCCATCCATCATCCTTAGACACCATCCTTTGCCGCAACCTTCATCCACTTTTACACCATTCCCATACTTTCATACCTTCAACCACACACCTATACACCATTCCTATCCCTTGCCGCACTCCACTACCAACTTAAATCCATTCCTAACCCAGAAACACATCCAAAAGCACCCCTAAACCCTTGTGCCGCAGCATAGCAAGGAAGAAGAAGAGAAGAAGAAGCCTTGGATGTTTTTGCATTCAAATTGGAGTGTTGGAACGTTTTTAGGTGTAATCTATCTTTTGTTTTCAATGTTTAATTCAAGTTTTCTTTGTTTTGTTGTGAACATGAGAGGCTAAACCCGTTTTAGCTAGGGGAGGCTTTGAAACCATGATTATGTTTGTGATATGAATTGATTAATTCCAATTGTGATTTAATAAATTGTGAATGCAAATTACTTAACCGTTTCATGGATAACTTATTCTTGTATGTTGATTAGGGAGGCCTACTTAATTTGCATGCTTGAATTTGGTGCTAGAATATAAGGGAGTTTCACATAATCGTTACAAACTTATATTCACAAGTAGTTAAGGTTATTTTCACAATCATGTTAAGTAAATTCCTAGCATGAGTATCATGATGTCATAGTCACGAATGCTTTGTCAATACTTATGATTTTCATAGAACGTAATGATCTTTAATTGTATCTCTATTATGATGTCATGTAGGGAACTTTTGAAGAATGCTTTGGGTTGTCGAATGATGTCATCCAATACAATAACTAAAGGAGAATTTGAGGGTTAATTAGTGATGTCATGGTTAAGCTAGGGTGTTGAGGTTCATGATTTATTGAAAAAGCAACTGGAAATCAATTTGTGTTCGAATCTATCATGTGTGGAAAAGAATCCTCTAGCTAGTTAATCATCCATAGTTTTTCCCAAATTCGTCCAAATCTTATTTAAGTCTTTTAGTTACTTGTTTTTATCTTAAATTCGTCAAAAACCCAATCCCCTTTACTTTGTTGTGTCAAATTTGTCCTATTGTGTGTTTTTAAGTATTTTGAGTAAGCACAAGTCATGGCAGCGGATAATCGAACAATCAAGGAACTTTCAGCCTCGGGATTGGACAATGCCTCACCTCTATGCATTCAATATCCTAGGGCAGCTCAAGACAAGACCGATGTGTTTGAATTGAAGTCTAGCTTGTTGCATCACATTCCAAAGTACCATGGGCTATCCATGGAGGATCCAAACAAGCACTTGAAGGAATTTGAAGTGGTATGTTCAAGCATGACCCCAATCCAAGCATGTTGGAGCTAACAAGTACGAAGCAGTGGTAGGATGAACTTGTCGTCAACTGCATCAATAGATGGCGTTCATTAAGTCTGGATTGCAAAGATCAGCTTTGTGAAACCTCTGTCACTGAGATGTGTGTTCAAGGCATGTACTGGAGGTTCCATTACATCTTCCAAGGCATAATCGAGAACATTTGAGGAGTTGGCAACTCATTCCCACGACATGGAGCTGAGTATTGCTAATCATGGGAAGAAGGAGTTGCTCACCGACTTCAAGAAAGATAAGGTGTTCGCCCCAAAGGTAGACAAGACTAGGAAGAAGCCCACCAAGGAAGCCTTTAGCATCAACACTATCCCCCATCAAGACCTCCTCCATGCCTTTCAAGATCTCCTCAAAAAATAAAGCAAGTGTCCCGAAGAGATGAATCACGTTAACAATCTTAGGTATTGCAAATACCATCGTATCGTGAGTCATCCAATTGGCAAATGCTTCGTCCTCAAGGAGCTCATCAGGAAACTGGCACAACAAGGGCAAATTGAGCTTGACCTTGAAGACATGGCCGCAACTCACACAATGATGATTGTGTTTGGATCTTGATGTGAAAATTAACTTGACACACAAATTAAACCCTATTTGTGACAATTGTAGTAGATATGTAAGTAGGGATCGTTCTAGAGCGGGGATTAACTAGGGATGCTAATCAATACAATTAAGACTCAAAAACACTAAACTAGACTCTATAGACTTAATACTAACTTTAGACACTTAAAACAGCAACCAACAATCAAAAAGACTCAATTTTAGACTCAACAAGTGTTTTGGACGAAAATAGGACATGACTTGATCAAAAGACTCAAGGAAAAGAGGTTTTGACTTAAATATGAAGACTAAATGAAAGGGGATTTGTTTTTGATGAATTTTAAGATTTAAAATGAAAACGTTGTAGAAAATACTTTGGAAAAACGAATTTAAGTGAAATTAATGGGTGAAAGGCTAGTTAGAGGGTCCTTCTCCACACATGATATATGCATACGAACCAACTTCCAGTTATTATTCCTTTAGACTATGAATGACAACGCCCCAAGTTAGTTGCATCGCACAACTAACCCTCAAGTTTTCCTTATTTCATTGAATTGAATGAAAACGCATTACAACCAAATTATCTTTTTCAAGTTCTTTATATGAAACGCATAACAAAGATACATATCAAAAGTCATTAAGTTTTGTGAAAACCATAAGTATTGGCAAGGCATTCATCACTATGAACCGCATGAGACTTATACCAAGGATTTACATAAGGCGATTGTGACTAGCAACCTCCACTACTCGTGAATATAAGTGAATAACTATTACGTGAAACCCCCTTATATTCTAGCATCAAATTCAAGCATGCAAATTAAGTGTCAACCCCCAACCCACATACATAAACCAGTTTTAATAACTTAGATAAGCAAATCACATTCATGCCTTAAGAAATAATAACCGGACGTAATCAATTCATATAAAACATATAATCATGGCTTCGAATTCACCTCCAACTAAAAAGAAATTAGTTCCTCATGTTCATCATAATTGAAAACCAAATTAACCTACACATTAAACTAAGACCAAGGATAGAAAGAACCAAGTAAACGCTCCACACTCCAATGGCTTGCACAGCACTCCCTTGGATGGCAGATTGCACAAGTCCTCCTATCCTTCCTTCCTTGCTTGCGGCACTAGGGTGGTATAGGGTGAATTGTGGTGTTTGATGGCTGAAAGTATGAATGAATGGATGGATGATTTGAATGGTGCAGCATAGGCCTGTATTTATAGGCTCATTATGCACAATTAGTGAAGGAAAAGGTTGCACAATTCCATGGGAAAAGGGTTAAGTCTAGGCAGAAACCAAAAGGGAATGGGATAGGTAATGCATGGCATGGTTTTAGGGTCTTCTAGAAGGATAGGTGCGGAACATTTGTAGGGGGGAAGATAGGGTGTTCTAGAAAGAGTGTTTAGGCAGATTCCTAAACCTAAAGGGACAAGGACATATGATATAGGTGTAGAGGAAGGATTGCAACTCCTAAACCTACAAGGAATGGTCCACATGCGGCAAACAAATGGATAAGGCTTCTAGAAACTGAAATAGGTGTTTAAATGTGTAACTAATCCCTCCTAAATAGCTATATTTAAGGCATAACCTGATTTGGATAAGGTAAGATAGGATAATGTTAGAGTTAGGAAAGGTTGGATAAGATAGGATAAGATAAGGTTGGATAAGATTCCTTATTTCCTGCTACTTCCTTATCTTCATTGCATTTGGACTCCTTTCTCCAGATTTTTAGCCTTTCCTAGCCCTTCTTGACTTCAATTTCGTCCATCCTCTTTGCTCCATGGTTAAGCCATCCAATCCATGCCCAAAACTGCTCCATTTAGCTTCAAAATGCCCTTTCTTGCTCCTTTTGCCATTAAGACCTAAAAACATACGAAAATAGCTTAAAAGACTAAAATAAATAGTAATTAACTCACTAAATGCAAGGAAATAACATAACTAAGTAGCATAAATATGCTCCTATCAAATTCCCCCACACTTAGCTTTTGCTAGTCCTAGAGCAAAACGAAATAAACAAAATAAACAAAACACAATCTAGACCTTCCAACATGTACCTCAGGGATTTCCAATGAACATGACACATTAAGGAATACCACATACATAGATTTTAGTTATCCCTACCCTCGAGCATATACTTAACCATAGTTACCACTCACTAACTCCCATTTAATCAATTAAAACATGATTTTGAATGTAGTAACATGCCTTAGAGAATCCCTCAATTCCTCACTGGATATACTCTCTATTTTCAAACAGATTTTCTGACTACACTCCCTACACTAGGTATATGTGAGAAGATTGATGTAAATATGTAAACTAATACTCACATATGTCCTAACAAAGAAGGCAATTTCTGGAATTATTAACATGTATATGATCTCATATGCTCAAACCAATTTTAAACTCCACATATTGAAACACATAACAATCAAGATTGAAGTCAAAGGGGTTGTAACGGGGCTAAGGTATTGGCTAACAAAGAAAGGTAAGGATAAACAAAAGTTCTTAAAGCAATAGTAAGCAACACTTAGAATTCACTTTTGAATGCAAAAAACAATTTTTAACAGCACGGGAAGATTCACACAAAACTTTGAGCCATATTCAAACTTTTTGGACCCTTTCTTTAACATTCAACACTTGTGAGTTCATTCTCACTTATTTTCAACTCCTTTTCTTTCTTTTCTTCTTCTTTGTCACGTTTTTTTTTTTTTTTTTTTTTTTTTTTTCTTTCGTGCCCCTCTTCTTCTTTTGGCACACTAACACAAGTTTATAGGTCTCCAAATGAAAATCCCCCACCCCCACACTTGTTTTCTTGCAAACTGTAGATCAAAAGGAATTCCCTCTAAGTCATGCTTTCCTATCCTTTAAGAACAAGGGTATGGATAGTCCTAATCTAGGCTAGGTAAGGATTATGTGGTTAACAACGAAAATTAGGCAAAGTAAGGCTCAAAGGGGTTAAACCTACAATACATATGCAAAAGCGTAAGGCTTTTTTGGCTCTGGTTTAACTAAACAACTTCCTCTTATTATTTGTTATGCTAATCAACTTTATGCTTTGAATGAAATGAGCATGAGTTCTAGTATTTGAAACTATAGCGATGAAACGCATTCTAAGTAGTAACCAAGCAAAGAATGATGAGATCATGCAACGACTTTAGAAAACCAAAAACATCTCAGATTAATAACTCTCCAAATAAAGTTTAGGCTCAAGTCTCTCAGGGTTGTAGCGTTAGTTTGAGTTTCTTCCTTTAAACATGTTACAAAAACTGATTTTTCCCTTTTTGTGATTACATGTGAATTTGTAAATGTCAACTATAACCAAGCATAAACCAAAGAGCATATCGAACTTCCATCCATGTTTGTAACTTTCTTTAATAGTTATGCAATTAAAAACCAAATCCTCATCATTGTGTTGGAAGGTACCCTAAGACACAAAGAAACACAAAAACAAAAACGACTCTAAAAACAACTCTTTTTGGGTTTTTTAAACACTCTTTTTCGATTTTTTTTCAAATTTTCTGATTTTCTGTTTAAGAGACATAAAAACACTTCAAAACACACTAAAAACACTTAAAAATAGTGAAAAACAACTTTAGAAATGATAGGTGATAAAATCCCACGAATTTTCATGAAAAACACTTTATTTACCACCCCTACACTTAAACCAAACATTGTCCTCAATGTTTTAAGCATAGACTCACAAACAAACAAACAAATAACACACTAACAAACATGACAAAAATGGCAAAGTAAAAGCAATAAAGAGTAGGGTTTAGGAACGCAAATCTGGTTATGGAGTGTTGGAGCTTCCTAGTTCTTCTTTATTTGCATGGGTTGCCTCCAAAGAAGCACTTGCTTTAACGTCTTCCAGCCAGACGATTCTCCCTCTTAAACTTCAATGGTACCCATGACATGAAAGCTTGCACCATCCACGACATGCTCTTCAAACTTCTCATAGTATGGCTTCAAACGATGTCCGTTCACTTTGAACTCTTGCCCGGTCTTTAAACTTTGAATTAGAACAAGGTTAGTTTCAATGCATCGTTTTAAAATCAAACTAAGATTATTCAAACAATCATCAAATAAATCACCAAAAGCGCTGAAATCATCCATAAAAACCTCAATAATTTTCTCAACATAATCCGAAAATATGCTCATCATGCATCTTTGAAATGTGGCAGGTGCATTGCATAAACCAAATGGCATGCGACGATAGGCAAATGTACCAAAGGGGCATGTGAAAGTGGTTTTCTCTTGATCTTCCAGAGCTATCACAATTTGATTCTAACCTGAATATCCATCAAGAAAACAATAAAAAGCATAACCTGCTAACCTTTCAAGCATTTGATTAA
Organism: Pyrus communis; assembly: GCF_963583255.1. Classification (NCBI taxonomy): domain Eukaryota; kingdom Viridiplantae; phylum Streptophyta; class Magnoliopsida; order Rosales; family Rosaceae; genus Pyrus; species Pyrus communis. Next base: position 22,874,564 of record NC_084806.1, on the reverse strand, counting down.
TGAATGGCAAAGGAAAATGATCCTTCCTTGTAGTGGCATTCAGCTTCCTATAATCAATACACACCCTCCAACCTGTTTAGATTCTAGTAGGAACAAGTTCATTTTCGGCATTTGTCACCACAATTAGTCCGGATTTCTTTGGAACACATTGACCCGGAGACAGCCAACGACTATCCGAAATTAGATAGATTACTCCACAATCCAAGAGCTTGATTATCTCCTTCTTCACAGCTTCCATCATTGGAGGGTTGAGTCGGCGTTGAGCCTCTCGAGATGCTTTAGACCCCTCCTCCAAAAGTATATGATGCATGCACGTGGTAGGTCTTATTCCCTTGATGTCGGCCAAGGTCCAACCAATTGCTGTTTTGTACTCCTTTAACACCCTCACTAACTTACCTTCTTCTTGTGCCGTGAGTGAGGAGGAGATAATGACGGGCAAGGTCTCTGGGTCTCCCAAGAAAACATACTTCAAATGGCTTAGCAATGGTTTAAGTTCAAGGGAAGGTGGCTGCACAACTGAAGGAATGGGCTTATTAGTCGAAATTGGAATTGAAATTGGGTTTGAAGACTTACCAGATTGTAGTGGCAATGACTCAAGGACAACCACTATCTCACTCATATGTACATTAGGGGGCACGGCATGGTGTTCTCCATGCATGCCGTGGGTGCCCAATGGTGCTGGTTCCTTGTTTTTGAATTCCTTTCCTCTTGTAATGACCAATTCAAGTGCATCTTCATTCAATTGTTCAAAATGGTCATGCGCCAACGAATCAATTACATCAATAGCAAAACATGAATGATCATCACTAGGGTACTTGATAAATTCAGAAAGATTGAAATTAATAACTTCCCCATCAAATTCCATTGTCAAAGTCCTATTAAACACATCAATCTTAGTGTGGGCAGTTTTCATGAATGGGCGTCCAAGGAGGATTGGCAACGAAGGGGAATGGTTTGATTCTTCCATTTCAAGCACGTAGAAATCTGCCGGAAAGATTAAATGATTGACCTGCACTAAAACATCTTCCAAAACACCCTTTGGATAGGCATTAGATCTATCGGCCAATTGAATAATCACACCATCATTTTCAAACTCACCAAGGTTCATAGATGCATAAATTGAGTAAGGCATGACATTAATGGATGCACCTAAGTCTAGCATGCCATGTTCAAAACGATTATTGCCAATAACACAAGGAATCGTAAAACTACCCGGATCTTTGCATTTAGGGGGCAATTTACGTTGCAAGATGGCTGAGACATTTTCACTTACCTTGACAACTTCTTTGTTCGAAATTCTCTTCCTAGTAGTGCAAAGTTCTTTTAAAAATTTAGTATACCTGGGAACTTGCTTAATTGCATCCAAGAGTGGTATATTGACTTGTACTTTTCTAAATGTCTCCAAAATGTCCTTCTCAACCTCCTTCTTCTTCGTTTGCATGAATCTACGAGGAAAGGGTACATTTGGAGGAGTAACAATAGAATTCATCGAATTTGGAACCTCTTTACCCTTGGAAGCCGAATGGGGATGTTTGGGTGCCTACGGCATGGGTAGTGCAACCCTTGCCGTGGCTTGCTCTTGTTCCTCCTCCTCGAATTGCAACTTTTCGTCCTCAGTTGGGGCTGATTTAGATGGTTATGAGGTCGTTCCAACTTGTTTTCCACTTCGCAACATGATTGCTTTGGCAAATTCGAATCCTCCTTCTGGGTTGACAACGATTGAACTAGGCAACTTGCCTTGTTCTCTAAATTGGCCCATGAACTCCGCAATCTGCCTTACTTGCTTCTCTAATTCATCAACCTTTTTGTCCCTATTTTGCATTCCCTGCGCCATAGAAGTTAGTAATTGAAAATTTTGATCGTTATCTATGGATGAACCTCATTTGGGTTGGGTAGGTTGTGCTTGGGGTTGTGTGGGTGCATACGGCCTTTGGTAGAATCCCGGAGGTTGCTGCCTAAATGCGCTTTGGTGTTGGGCTTGTTGGGGCTCCCTCCATTTGAAATTTGGATGATCTTTCTAATCGGGGTTGCATGTGTTAGAGAAATGATCACTCCTTGGTTGGTTTTGGCTCCCATAACCCACAACATTGGCAGATTCCCACCCTCCGTTCTCGATCAATTGAGGGCACTTATCCGTGAGATGTCCATTCATTGAGCACACACCACAAACAGCCACACTTTGCACCTTTGGTATTTCAACCACCTGCGAAAGAAGAGAAGTAAGATTAGCCATTTGATTTTGAAGTTTGAAAATAACACTTACCTCATTAACTTGTTGCTGCCATGGTATGTCTCTTTGACCAATGCCTTCATATTGTTAAGCATTTAAAGCTCGGTTGGCAATGAGAGTCTTGGCGGCCATGGGTGTTCTGTCCACTAAAGTACCTCCCGCTGAGGCGTCTAGCATTTGGCGTTCAATTGGTAGAAGCCCTTCGTAGAAATTGAAGAAGAAGCTCCTCCCTCATTTGGTGTTGTGGACATGAAGCAACAAGAGTTTTAAAACGTTCATAATAAGTTGGAAATGATTCACCTTGATTTTGCTGAATGCCACTAATCCTTTTGCGTAAAAGAATGACTCGAGAAGTTCGGGAAAACTTCTCCAAAAATGCCTGTTTCATACTTTCCCATGATGTGATAGTTCCAGGGGCTAGTTCATACAACCAATCTTTAGCCTTTTCCAAGAGAGAAAAGGGAAAAGCCTTCATCTTCAAAATGCTCCCATCAACATTCACCGGGGTCATACTTGAGCAAACAACCTCAAACTCCTTCAAGTGCTTATTAGGATCTTCCATGGACGACCCATGGAACTTAGGAATATGGTGCAATAAGCTAGACTTGAGTTCAAACTCGTCGGTCTTGTCTGGGGCTGCCCTTATTGAATGCATAGCGGCTTGGCATTGTCCAATCCCGAAGCGGAAAGCTCCTTGATTGTCAGCTGCCATAACTTGTTCTTACTTAAAAATCTAAGCCGTGGCCTCCTCTCCCACTTGTATTTCGTCTTCTTCAAGATCTGGTGCAGGTTGAGGTGGTGGAGGCTCTTGTTGATTCTTCTTCTTTCTCAAAGTTCACTCGAAATCGTCGTCAAAGTCTAAGATATTCTTATGAACCTGTTGAGAACTCCGAGTCATAAACTAGTACCTAAAAACAAAACAAAGTCAGCAACTAAAACAAAAAACACACGAAAATAAACAAAAAGAAATAACAAGGGATTAGCAAAGTTGTTATCCCCGGCAACGGCGCCAAAATTTGATGCAAAAATTAACTTAACACACAAATTAACCCTCTTTTGACAATTGTAGTATATAAGTAAGTAGGGATCGTTCTTAAATCGGGGATTTGGAGGGATTCTTAAACACTTTAAACTGACTTAAATAGATAAAAATAAGCTTTAAAACACTTAACTAAACTTAAAAAGACCCAAAACAAGTTCACAAGACTCAAAATAAGCTAAAAACACTCAAAACTGCCTAAAAAACACAAACTGGGCAGATTTGACCCTAAACACAAAATGGACGAAATTTGGTTCTAACTTGACTCAAAACTCTTGAAGACACAATCTAAAACATATTCTAACCAGTTAGACACTCTAAAATAAATGGGGATTCGGTTTTGGACGAAAATAAAACAAACAAAGCAAGAAATTAAACTAGGCAGATTTGCACGAAATTGGTGGAATTAAGTGGATGGTGGGCTAGCTAGGAGGTCTTTCTCCACACATGACATACTTGCATACAAAACAATCTCCAGTTGCTTATTCAATGAACCATGAACCTTAACACCCCAGGTTAATTAGGTACGCTTAAATTAACCCTTAGATTTTCCTTAAGTCATTGAATTGAATGGAATTAGCGCATTGCAATCAAATTATTCCTCAAAAGTTCTCTACATGAAAGCGCATAATAGAGAAACAATCAAAGACCATTAAATTCTATGAAAATCATAAGTGTTGACGAGGCATTCGTGACTATGAAAGCGCATGATACTTATGCCAAGAATTTATTTAACATGATTGTGACTAACAACCTTTACTACTTATGAATATAAGTTCCCAACGATTAGGTGAAGTTTCCTTATACCCTAGCATCAGATTATGCATGCAAATTAAGTGTGCACTCTCAACCCACATACATAAACAAGTTTTAATTCAAATAGATAAGTAAATTGAATTCACAATTCATGAAATCACAACTGGAAGTAATCAAATCATAATGCAAACATAGCCATGGTTTCGAAATTCCCCCTAGCCAAGAGGGGATTAGTTCCTCATACTCACAAAGCAAAGATTCTTGAAATTAAACATTGAAAAACACAAGAAAGATTACACCTAAAATGTTCCAGCAATTCCAAGTCGAATGGCATGCACGGCTAGGGCTTTCCTTCTTCTTCCTTGTTGCGGCACAAGGTGTGGGTGGTGGTTTTGGGGGTTATGAATGATGTATTCTTGCTTGGGATGATGAATGATGGCTGATTATGGTGGTATAGTGCGGCAGGTTGTATATGGAAGTATATGGAGTGAATGAATGATGGAGAATGGAGGCTAGGGCTTGTGGCAAGGATTTTTTGAATGGCATAAGGGGTTCATCCGAATTTGTGGCTGAAAATATGTTTATATAGTCCTAGGGTTAATTAGATTAGGGTTACACTTAGCAGATTTATTGGATTAGGGCCCTAGGGTTCGGCAATAAGTGATTAAATCCCCCTAAGAGGGGGTTTGGCCCAATTAGTTTCATAAAAGGATTTGTGTAACCCAAATCCACATGGAATGAGGCCCTAAAAATCAGAATCAATAAGGGATAGGGCCTAGAGGGTGCGGCACATATTGGAGGGAAGGAGGGAATAGCTTGCAAGGCAAGGCAAGGCCTTCTAGAAAGGAATAGGCACCACCTTTGTGGGGTTTCTAGAAATAATGTGCTTTGTGGCTGATTTGGGACTTCTAGAAGAGAATGCTTCTAGAAATAGGTTCTAGAAATATCTATTTAGGTCCGCTTGCAACTAGGATTAAGGCATGATAAGGTTAGGATAGGATAAGATAAGATAAGGTTTTGGATAATGTTTCCTCTTTTGAGCTAATTCCTTATCCACTTTGTCTTGAGTTTAGTTCCTTCATCTTCTCATCAGATTTCTAGCCTTTTGAACTCCAAATTCGTCCTTGCATGTTAGTCCATATACAAGCTATCCACTTAGTGCCCAAAACTGCTCCAAAATGCACCAAAATGCACTTTCTTGGTACTTTAACCCTTTGGATCTACCAACACACGAAAATAAGTTGAAATACGACATTAACTAAGAAATAATAACACAAATGCACAAGAATAAGCTAGCTAAGTCGCCTAACTATGCTCCTATCAGTATATGTGAGAAGATTGATGTAAACATGTAGACAAACACTCACATATGTTATAACAAGGAAAGCATTTTCTGGAAATATGACAATGACATAACCAAGATAGAAGTCTAAGGGATCTCATGAATGGAATGATACTACTTAGACATGAGAACCAAGGATACCATATGCTCAAACCAATTATAAACTCCACATATTGAAACACATAACAATCAAGATAGAAGTCTAAGGGTCGTAACAGGGCTAAGGTATTGGCTAACAAGGAAAGGTAGAGGAAACAAACGTTCTTAAAGCAATAGTGAGAAAAGTAATGAATTAGGCACTTAGAATTCCCTTTAGATTGCAAAAATCAACTTTGAACACCCAAGGGGAAGTCACGCAAAACTTAGGGCCATATTTAACTTTTTGGACCCTTTCTTCAACAATCAACACTTGTGAGTTCGTTATCACTTATTTTCAACTCCTTTTCTTTCTTTTCTTCTTCTTTCTCTTCTTTTTCACATTTTTTTTTCTTTTTTTTCCCATGCCTCCTTTAAGACTTTGGCACGCACATACACACAAAAATCCCTTCCCCCACACTTGTTTTCTGCAATAATGTCACTAAAAAAGAATTCCTTCTAAGTCATGCTCCACTATACTTCAAGAACAAGGGTATGGAAAGTCCTATTCTAGGGTAGGTAAGGGGGATGTGGTTAACAAAGAAAATAGGCTAAAAAGGGCTCAAAGGGCTAATCCTACAATACAAATGACAAGGGTGGATTCGGCTATTTGGCTATAGTGGTGACTACTAAACAACTTCATCTTGTTATTTGTTATGCTAATCAATTTCATGATTTGAATGAAATGGGTATGAGTTCTAGTATTTGGAACTATAGTGATCAAACGCATTCTAAGTAGCAACCAAGCAAAGAATAATGAGATCATGCAACGACTTTAGAAAACAAGAATGCACAGATTAATAACTCTCCAAATAAACGTTTAGGCTCAAGTCTCTCAGGGATGTAGCGTTAGTTTGAGTTCCTTCCTTCAAGCATGTTATAAAAACTGATTTTATCCTTTGTGATTACATGTGAATTCGTAAACTATAACTATAACCAAGCATAAACCAAAGAGTAAATCAAACTTCCATCCATGTTCGTAACTCTCTTTAACAGTCACACATTAAAAACCAAATCCTCATCATTGTGTTGGAAGGTACCCTAAGACACAAACAAACACACAAAAACAACTCTTTTTGGCTTTTTCAAAACACTTTTTTTCAATTTTTGTTTCAAATTTTTGGATTTTTACTTCAAAACACACCAAAACAGCTCAAAATGCACTAAAAACACTTAAAAACAGTGAGAAACAACATTAGAAGTGATAGGTGATAGAATCCTACGAATTTGCATAAAAACACTTGTTTACCCCCCCCCCCCCCCCACACTTAAATCAAACAGTGTCCTCAATGTTTCAAATGAAGACTCACACAAAAGCAAACAAATAACAAACAACTAAGCATGATAAAATAAAGCAACAAAGAGAAAGGTTTAGAAACGCAAATCTGGGTTTGGGGTGGAAGTTCCATCTTCTCCTTGTTGAATGCATGGGTTGCCTCCCAAGAAGCGCTTGCTTTAACGTCTTCCAGCCGGACGATACCTCCTTTTAGGCTTCATTGGAGCCCACGACATGGAACGGTATATCCTCCACAACATGCTCCTGAAGGTGCTTATAGTATGGCTCTATGAATGGAAGGGGATAGTGATCCTCCCTGATTGTGGTGTTTTGGTTCCTAAAGTCCATGTAAATGCTCCCACCACCTTGAAATCGATTGGGCACCTGCACCAAAGAAGGTAACTACCTATTAGTTGAAATGGGAATTGGAATTGGGGTTGGAGACTTACAAACATATTGTGATGGAGGCTCAAAAGTGGCAGCCCTATCAACAATGTCACTATGGCTACTCTCGGCCAGATTGGGTGGTTTTAGGGCAACCACCCCAATTTCCTCTTCAATGGTGGTTCTTGATGCATCATTCTTGATACGTGTGGATTGTTCCTGCCCCATATCCTTATGCACATCAATGGCAAAACAAGAACGAACATCATTAGGATTTTTAATTGAGTCATAAACATTGAATTTAATTATATCATTACCAAACTCCATTGTTAATGCTCCCTTGGCCACATCAATCTTTGTTTAGGCTGTCTTCATGAATGGTCTTTGATAGGAGCATATTTAGGCAACTTAGCTAGCTTATTCTTGTGCATTTGTGTTATTATTTCTTAGTTAATATAGTATTTCAACTCACTTTCGTGTGTTTGTAGGTCCAAAGGGTTAAAGTACCAAGAAAGTGCATTTTGGAGCAATTTTGGGCACTAAATGGATAGCACATGTATGGGCCAACATGGATGGACGAATTTGGAGTTTAAGAGGCTAGAAATATGATGAGAAGATGAAGGAACTAAGCTCAAGACAAAGTGGATAAGGAAGTAGCTCAAAAGAAGAAACATTATCTAAAGCCTTATCCAACATTATCCAAAACATTATCCAAAACCTTATCTCATCTTATCCTATCCTAACCTTATCATGCCTTTATCCTAGTTGCAAGGGGACCTAAATAGATATTTCTAGAACCTATTTCTAGAAGCATTCTCTTCTAGAAGTCCCAAATCAGCCACAAAGCTCATTCTTTCTAGAAACCCTACAAAGGTGGCGCCTATTCCCTTTTAGAAGGCCTTGCCTTGCCTTGCAAGCCATTTCCCCCTTCCCTCCAATATGTGCCGCACCCTTTAGGCCATATCCTTGATTGATTATGATTTTTAGGGTCTCATTCCTTGTGGATTTGGGTTACACAAATCCTTTTATGAAACTAAGTGGGTCAAACCCCCTCCTAAGTGGATTTAATCACCTATTGCCAAACCCTAGGACCCTAATCCAATAAATCTGCTAGGTGTAACCCTAATCTAATTAACCCTAGGACTATATAAACATAAAATCAGCCACAAATTCGCATGACCCCTTATGTTATTCAGAAAACTTGTTGCTGCAACCCCTAGCCTCCATTCTTCATCCTTCATCCACTTCATACACCTTCATACACAACCTGCTGCACTCTACCACCATAATCAGCCATTATTCATCATCCTAAACAAGAACACACCATTCAAAACCCCCAAAACCACCACCCACAACTTGTCCCGCAACAAGGGAGAAGAAGGGAAGCCTAACCGTCCATGCCATTCAACCTGGAATTGCTGAAACGTTTAGGTGTAATCTTTCTTGTGTTTTTCAATGTTTAATTTCAAGAATCTTTGCTTTGCGAGTATGAGGAACTAATCCCCTTTTGGCTAGGGGGAATTTCGAAACCATGGCTATATTTGCATTATGATTTGATTACTTCCAATTATGATTTCATGAATGGTGAATTCAATTTACTTATCTATTTGAATTAAAACTTGTTTATGTATGTGGGTTGAGAGTGCACAGTTAATTTGCATGCATAAATCTGATGCTAGGGTATAAGGAAACTGCACCTAATCGTTGGGAACCTATATTCATGAGTAGTTAAGGTTGTTAGTCACAATCATGTTAAGTAAATTCTTGGCATAAGTATCATGCGCTTTCATAGTTACGAATGCCTCGTCAACACTTATGATTTCCATGGAAATTAATGATCTTTGATTGCTCCTCTTATGCGCTTTCATGTAGAGAACTTTTGAGGAATAATTTGATTGCAATGCGCTAATTCCATTCAATTCAATGACCTAAGGGAAATCTGAGAGTTAATTTAAGCGTACCTAATTAACTTGGGGTGTTGAGGTTCATGATTCATTCAATAAGCAACTGTAGATTGTTTTGTATGCAAGTATGCCATGTGTGGAGAAAGACTTCCTAGCTAAACCATCATCCACTTAATTCCATCAAATTCGTGAAATCTGCCTAGTTTTAAATTCTTGTTTTGTTGATTTTATTTTCGTCCAAAACCAAATCCCCATTTATTTTAGAGTGTCTAACTAGTTATAATAGGTTCTAGATTGTGTTTTCAAGAGTTTTGAGTCAAGTTAGCACCAAATTTCGTCCAATTTTGTTTTTAGAGTCAAATCTGCCCAATTTGTGTTTTTTAGGCAGTTTTGAGTGTTTTCAGCTTATTTTGAATCTTGTGAACTTGTTTGAGTCTTTTAAGTTGAGTTAAGTGTTTAAAAACTTTGTTTTATCTATTTGAATCAGTTTAAAGTGTTTAGCAATCCCTCCTAATCCCCGGTTTAAGAACGATCCCTACTTACTTATATACTACTATTGTCAAAAGAGGGTTAATTTGTGTGTTAAGTTAATTTTCGCATCAGTCTTCCAGGTAGGAGTGGCAAGGGTGGAGAATGAACCAAGTCTTCTATTTCAAGCACATAAAAATCAGCCAGAAAGATTAAATGATCAACCTATACCAAAACATCTTCCAAGACACCCCTTGGATAGGCATTAGATCTATCGGCCAATTGAATAATCACACCATCATTTTTTAACTCACCTAGGTTCATAGATGCATAAATTGAGTAAGGCATGACATTAATAGATGCACCTAAGTCTAGTATGGCATGTTCAAAACAATTATTGCCAATAACACAAGGAATTGTAAAACTACCCAGATCTTTGCATTTAGGGGGCATTTTACGTTGTAAGATGGCTGAGACATTTTCACTTACCTTGACAACGTCCTTGTTCGAAATTCTCTTCCTAGTGTGATGCGAGAATTATACGCACACAAATTAAACCCTCTTTTTGTCAATTGTAGTATAAGTATAAGTAGGGATCGTTCTTAACCGGGGATTAGGAGGGATTGCAAATCACTTGGAAACTGACTCAAAAACGTAAAATAAAGTTTAAAACACTAAACTAAACTCAAAGAATGCGAAGCTAAACGCTTAAAACACTAAAACAAACCAAAAGACTCAAACATCACCCAAAACACTCAAAACTGCCTTAAAAACACTTTCTGGGCAGTTTTGAGCACTTTGGTGAATTTGGACGAAATTGTGTAACAAATTGAATCAAAACTCTTATAAACACAAACTAAGACACTTTCTAACTAATTTGACATTAAAGTAAAGGGGGATTTAGGTTTTACGAAAATTGAAATAACGAAACAAATTAATAAACTAGACAGAATGTAAATATGAATTTGTGATAGAATAGAATGGCTGGATGCTAGCCAAGGGGTTCATCTCCACACATGTTAGACTTGCATAATAAAACGATTTCCAATTGCATTTCAATAAACCATGAATTCTCAACACCCCGGGTTAATTAGGTCCGCTTAAATTAACCGTCAAGTTTTCCTTAAGTTAATGAATTGGATGATTGCATACGACAACCCAAAGCATTCCCCACAAGTTCCCTACATGAATTGCATAATACAGATACAAGCAAGAATCATTAAGTTCTTTGAAAACTATAAGTGTTGACGAGGCATTCGTTACTATGATTGCATGAAACTTATGCCAAGAATTTATTTAACGCGATTGTTTATAAGCAACCTCCACTACTTGTGAATATAAGTTCATAACTATTAGGTGAAACTCACTTATATTCTAGCGTCATATTCATGCATGAAAATTAAGCGTGCACTCTCAATAAACATACATAAATAGGTTATCAATAAAACAGTTAAACAAATTGAATTCACAACTTATGAAACGTAATTAGAAGTAATCAAATCAAAATGCAAGTATAAACATATATTTCGAATCACCCCCTAGCTAAGGGGGGTTTAGTTCTTCATAACATTGAAATCAAAGAAACACCTAAACATTCCAACAACTCAAACTTGAATTGTATGAACGTTTAAGCACTCTTTTCTTCCATTCCTCAAACATACAAAACAAAGAGAATTGAATTTAAACATTGAAATCAAAGAAACACCTAAACATTCCAACAACTCAAACTTGAATTGTATGAACGTTTAGGCCCTCTTCTCTTCCTCTTTATTGTAGCACAAGGTCTAAGGATAGTTTGATGGTGTGAATGGTTTGGGGAGTGATGGAAATGAAAGAGGAGTGGTGTTTGGATTTGTAGGGAAACTCACGGCCAAGGGGATGTTTCTTGGTGTGAATGGATGAGTTTCTGAAATGTGGAAGAATGAATGAGAATGTATGAATGTTGTGTGAAGTGTGTATGGTATTTATAGGGAGAAAGAGAGGGAACATGATAGCTAGGAACTTGGTGGAAATCTGAAATGGTGATGGGAGATGCATGTGGCTGATTTATGCATGTGATTAAAGGGTGGGAATGCATGTGGATTAAAGAGAGAGAATGTGGTGTAATGATGAAGTGGAATAAGTGCATGTGGATGTGGCTGATTTGATTTTTGGAAGATGCATGTGGATTAAAGATGAGTGAATGATTATGGGTGCATGTGGATGAATGTGCATGTGCAAGGTTGTTGTTGTGATAGGTGATAAGTGTATGGTTATGATAAGTGTATGATATGATAAGTGAATGATATGATAAGTGAATGATATGATAAGTGAATGATAAGATAAGTGAATGATATGATAAGTGGATGATATGATAAGTGGTGAATGATATGTAATGATATGTGGGAGTATGGCTGAAATGAAGAAGTGGAATGTTGGAATGTTATGCACGGCTAAGGATATAGGAAAGGTTTAAATGTCCTAAAACTAAAGGGAACAAGGTTCCAACACTTTGGTCTTCAATTAGGTCTTCAATTTCGTCCAACACTTTGGCTCCAAGCATAAGCTATCCATCCTAAGCCCAAAAGTGCTCCAAAAGTCTCCAAAATGCATCTTTTTGCTCCTTTAGCCCTTTGGACCTACAAACACACGAAAATAGCTTAAAGTACTAAAATAACTAAAGAAACATAACGTAAATGCACGAGAACAAGCCATTTAAGTCGCATGAATATGCTCCTATCATAGTGGTGCAAAGTTCTTTTAAAAACTTGGCATACCTTGGAACTTGCTTAATTGCATCCAAAAGTGTTATATTGACTTGTACTTTTCTAAATGTCTCCAGAATGTCCTTTTCAGCCTCCTCCTTCTTCGATTGCATGAATCTACGAGGAAAGGGTACATTTTGAGGAATAACATTAGAAATAATCGAATTTGGAACCTCCTTACCTTTGGAAGACGAATGGGAAGGTTTCTACAATAGGGTACGGTTCCTCCTCATGTATCACACGGCTTAGGTGGTCAGCCACCACATTTTCACTTCCCTTTTTGTCCTTGATTTCGATGTCAAACTCTTGAAGAAGTAGCATCCATCGAATTAGCCGTGGTTTGGCTTCCTTCTTGGTGAACAAGTACTTTAAAGCTGCATGATCAGTGAAAATAATAACCTTAGTACCAAGCAAATATGATCGAAATTTATCTAAAGCAAAGAAAATGGCAAGAAGTTCTTTTTCAGTGGTCGAATAGTTTAATTAAGCGTCATTCAACGTCCGGGATGTGTAGTAGATAACATGCGGCTTCTTGTCCTTCCTTTGGCCAAAAACAGCCCCTAACGCATAATCAGATGCATCACACATGAGCTCGAATGGAAGGCTCCAATCCGGTGGCACAATGATGGGTGCCATGGTTAGCATGTCCTTGAGGAGTTGGAAAGCTGCTGTGCACTCCTTGGTGAAGTCGAAAGGTGCACCTTTTTGTAGGAGGCGGCATAGAGGTTGGGAGACCTTCGAGAAATCCTTGATGAACCTTCTATAAAAACCTGCATGTCTAAGGAACGAACGAACCTCCCTAACCGAAGCAGGAGAGGGTAAGTGATGCACAAGATCTATCTTTGACTTATCTACCTCAATACCTTTTTCAGAAATAATATGACCTAAAACTATGCCTTGTTTAACCATGAAATGACATTTTTCCCAATTTAACACAAGGTTAGTTTCAATGCATCGTTTTAAAATCAAACTAAGATTATTCAAACGACCATAAAATGAATCACCAAAAATGCTGAAATCATCGATAAAAACCTCAATAATTTTCTCAACAAAATCTGAAAATATGCTCATCATGCATCTTTGAAATGTGGAAGGTGCATTACATAAACCAAATGGCATGCGACGATAAGCAAATGTACCAAAGGGGAATGTCAAAGTGGTTTTCTCTTGATCTTCCGGAGCTATCACAATTTGATTATAACCTGAATATCCATCACGAAAACAATAAAAAGCATAACCCGCTAACCTTTCAAGCATTTGATCAATGAATGGCAAGGGAAAATGATCCTTCCTTGTGGTGGCATTGAGCTTCCTATAGTCAATACAAACCCTCCAACCTGTTTGGATTCGAGTAGGAACAAGCTCATTTTTCGCATTTGTCACCACAGTTATTCCGGATTTCTTTGGAACACATTGAATCGGAGACACCCACCGACTATCTGAAATTGGATAGATCACTCCACAATCCAAGAGCTTGATTATCTCCTTCTTCACAACTTCCATCATTGGAGGGTTGAGTCAGTGTTGAGCCTCTCGAGATGCTTTGGACCCCTCCTCCAAAAGTATACGATGCATGCACGTGGTCGGGCTTATTCCTTTGATGTCGGCCAAGGTCCAACCAATTGCAGTTTTGTACTCCTTTAACACCCTCACTAACTTACCTTCTTCTTGTGCCATGAGTGAGGAGGATATGATGACGGGCAAGGTCTCTTGATCTCCCAAGAAAACATACTTCAAATGGCTTGGCAATGGTTTAAGTTCAAGGGAAGGTGGCTGCACAACTGAAGGAATGGGCTTATTAGTCGAAATTGGAATTGAAATTAGGTCCGAAGACTTACCGGATTGTAATGGCAATGACTCAAGGGCAGCCACTATCTCAATCATGTCAACACTAGGGGGCATGGCATGGTGCTCTCCATGCAAGCCGTGGGTAGGCAATGGCCCTACTTCTTTGTCTTTGAGTTCCATTCCTCTTGTAATGACCAATTCAAGTGCATCTTCGTTCAATTGTTCAAAATGGTCCTGCGCCAACGGATCAATTACATCAATAGCAAAACATGAATGATCATCAATAGGGTACTTGATAGATTCAGAAAGATTGAAATTAATAACTTCCCCATCAAATTCCATTGTCAAAGTCCCATTAAACACATCAATCTTCGTGCGGGCAGTTTTCATAAAGGGGCGGCCAAGAAGAATTGGCAACGAAGGGGAATGGTTTGATTCTTCCATTTCCAGCACGTAGAAATCCGCCCGAAAGATTAAATGATTGACCTGCACTAAAACATCTTCCAAAACACCCTTTGGATAAGCATTAGATCTATCGGCCAATTAAATAATCACGCCATCGTTTTTTAACTCACCTAGGTTCATAGATGCATAAATTGAGTAAGACATAACATTAATAGATGCACCTAAGTCTAGCATGGCATGTTCAAAATGATTATTGCCAATAACACAAGGAATTGTAAAACTACCCGGATCTTTGCATTTAGGGGGCAATTTACGTTGCAAGATGGCTGAGACATCTTCACTTACCTTTACAACCTCTTTGCTCGAAATTCTCTTCCTAGTAGTGCAAAGTTCTTTTAAAAACTTAGCATACCTTGGAACTTGCTTAATTGCATCCAAAAGTGGTATATTGACATGTACTTTTCTAAATGTCTCTAAAATGTCCTTTTCAGCCTCCTCCTTCTTTGTTTGCATGAATCTACTAGGAAATGGTACATTTGGAGGAATAACATTAGAAATAATCGAATTTGGAACATCCTTACCCTTGGAAGTCGAATGGTGCAGTTTGGGTGGCTGCGGCATGGGTGGTGTTCCCCTTGCCGTGGCTTGCTCTTGCTCCCCCTCCTCGAATTGCAACTTTTCGTCCTCCGTTGGGGCTGAATTAGAGGGTTGTGAGGCCGTTCCAACTTGTTTTCCACTTCGCAA
Organism: Pyrus communis; assembly: GCF_963583255.1. Classification (NCBI taxonomy): domain Eukaryota; kingdom Viridiplantae; phylum Streptophyta; class Magnoliopsida; order Rosales; family Rosaceae; genus Pyrus; species Pyrus communis. Next base: position 22,859,349 of record NC_084806.1, on the reverse strand, counting down.
CATGATTGCTTTGGCAGATTCGAATCCTCCTTTTGGGTTGACAACGGTTGAACTAGGCAACTTGCCCTGCTCTCTAAATTGGCCCATGAACTCCGCAATCTGCCCTACTTGCTTTTCTAATTCATCAACCTTTTGGTCCCTATTTTGCATTCCCTGCACCATAGAAGTTAGTAATTGAAAATTTTGATCATTATCTATGGACGAACCTGATTGGGTTGTGTAGGTTGTGCTTGGGGTGGTGTGGGTGCATACGACCTTTGGTAAAATCCCGGAGGTTGCTACCTAAATGTGCTTTGTTGTTGGGGTTGTTGTGGCTCCCTCTATTTGAAATTTGGATGATCTCTCCAACCGGGGTTGTATGTGTTAGAGAAAGGATCACTCCTTGGTTGGTTTTGGCTCCCATAACCCACGGCATTGGCAGATTCCCACCCTCCGTTCTCAATCAGTTGAGGGTACTTGTCCGTGAGATGTCCATTCATGGAGCACACACCACAAACAACCACACTTTGTACCTTTGGTATTTCAACTACCTGCGAAAGAAGAGAAGTAAGATTAGCCATTTGATTTTGAAGTTCGGAAATAGCACTTACCTCATTAACTTGTTGCTGCCGTGGTATATTTCTTTGACCAACGCCTTCATATTGTTGAGCATTCAAAGCTCGGTTGGCAATGAGAGTCTTGGCGAACATACGTGTTTTGTCCACTAAAGCTCCACCCGCTGAGGCGTCTAGCATTTGACGTTCAATTGGTAGAAGCCCTTCGTAGAAATATTGAAGAAGAAGCTCCTCCTTCATTTGGTGCTGTGGACATGAAGCAACAAGGGTTTTAAAACGTTCATAATAAGTTGGAAATGATTCACCTTGATTTTGCTGAATGCCACTAATCCTTTTACGTAAAAGAATGACTCGAGAAGTTGGGAAAAACTTCTCCAAAAACGCCCTTTTCATACTCTCCCATGATGTGACAATTTCGGGGGCTAGTTCATACAACCAATCTTTAGCCTTTTCTAAGAGAGAAAAGGGAAAAGCCTTCATCTTCAAAATGCTCCCATCAACATTCACCAGGGTCATACTTGAGCAAACAACCTCGAACTCCTTCAAGTGTTTATTAGGATCTTCCATGGACAACCCATGGAACTTAGGAATATGGTGCAATAAACTGGACTTGAGTTCGAACTCGTCAGTCTTGTCGGGGGTTGCCCTTGGATATTGAATGCATAGAGGCATGGCATTATCCAATCCCGAAGCGGAAAGCTCCTTGATTGTTCGGTTGTCCGCTGCCATAACTTGTTCTTCCTCAAAAACCCTTGTCGTGGCCTCCTCTCCCACTTATATTTCGTCCTCTTCAAGCTCAGGTGCAGGTTGAGGCTCTTGTTGATTCTTCTTTCTTCTCAAGGTTCGCTCAAAATCGTCGTCAAAGTCTAAGATATGCGCATGAACCGGTTGAGAACTCCGAGTCATAAACTAGTGCCTAAAACAAGAAAACAAACAAGTCAGAAACTAAAACCAATAACAAACCAATAACACACGAAAATAACTAAAAAGAAATAACAAGGGATTAGCAAAGTTGCTAATCCTCGGCAACGGCGCCAAAATTTGATGCGAAAATTAACTTAACACACAAATTAACCCTCTTTTGACAATTGTAGCATATAAATAAGTAGGGATCGTTCTTACACCGGGGATTAGGAGGGATTGATAAACACTCTAAACTGACTCAAATAATTAAAACTAACCTTGAAAACACTTAACTCACTTAAAAAGACTCAAAACAAGTTCACAAGACTCAAAATAGGCTAAAAGCACTCAAAACTGCCTAAAAACACAAACTTGGACGAAAATTGGTTCTAACTTGACTCAAAACTCTTAAAAACACAATTAAAACATATTTGAACCAATTAGACACTCTAAGACAATTGGGGATTTGGTTTTGGACGAAAATCAAACAAACAAAACAATAATGTAAACTAGGTAGATTTGGGCGAAATTGATAGAATTAAGTGGATGGTGAGATAGCTAGGAGATTTTTCTCCACACATGCCATACTTGCATACAACACAATCTTCAGTTGCTTATTCAATGAATTAGGAACCTCAACACCCCAAGTTAATTAGGTACGCTTAAATTAACTCTCAGATTTCCCTTAGGTCATTGAATTGAATGGAATTAGCGCATTGCACTCAAATTATTCCTTAAAAGTTTTCTATATGAAAGCGCATAATAGAAAGACAATCAAAGATCATTAGGTTCTATGGAGATCATAGGTGTTGACGAGGCATTCGTAACTATGAAAGCGCATGATACTTATGCCAAGAATTTACCTAACATAATTGTGACCAACAATCTTAACTACTCATGAATATAAATTCCTAACGATTAGGTGAAGTTTCCTTATACCCTAGCATCATATTTATGCATGCAAATTAAGTGTGCACTCTCAATTCATATACATAAACAAGTTTTAATTAAAACAGATAAGTAAATTGAATTAATCATTCATGAAATCACAACTGAAAGTAATCAAATTATCATGCAAATATAACCATGGTTTCGAAATTCCCCCCTAGCCAAAAGGGGATTAGTTCCTCATGCTTGCACAACAAAAATTATTGAATTTAAACATTGAAATCATAAGAAAGATTACACCTAAACGTTTCAACAATTCCAGGATGAATGGCATGCACGGCTAGGCTCCTCTTCCTCCTCCTTGCTGCGGCACAAGGTATGTGTGGTGGATTTGAGAGTTTTGGATGGTGTGCTCTTGTTTAGAGGGATGGAGGATGGTTGATTATGGTGGTAGGGTTGCGGCAGATGTGTATAGAGGTGTTTGGAGGTTGAAGAATGGATGATAGGGGTTGCGGCACAAAGGTTCTGAATTGCATAGAGGGTGGTACGAATTTTTTGCTAATTTTATGGTTATATAGTCCTAGGGTTAAGTAGATTAGGGTTCCACTTAACAGATTTAGTGGACTAGGGCCCTAGGGTTCGGCTATGGGTGATCAAATCCACCTAGGAGGGGGTTTGGCCCACTTAGTTTCATAATATGCTTGTGTAACCCAAATCCAAAAGGGATTAGGCCCTAGAAATCAGAATCCAAAGGGAATTAGGCCTAGGAAGGTGCGGCACAAGTGAGGGAAAGGATGGATTGGCTTGCAAGGCAAGGCAAGGCCTTCTAGAAGAGTTTGATGCGCCACTTTTGTAGGATTTCTAGAAAGAATGGGTTTTGTGGCTGATTTGGGCCTTCTAGAAGAGGATGCTTCTAGAAATAGGTTCTAGAATTATCTATTTAGGTCCCCTTTCAACTAGGATTAAGACATGATAAGGTTTGGATAGGATAAGATGAGATAAGGTTTGGATAATGTTTTGGATAATGTTGGATAAGGTTTTAAATAAGGTTTTGGATAGGGTTTCCTCTTTTGAGCTACTTCCTTATCCACTTTGTCCTTAGCTTAGTTCCTTCCTCTTCTTATCACATTTCTAGCCTCTTGAAGTCCAAATTCATCCATCCATGTTGGCCCATATGCAAGCTATCCACATAGTGTCCAAAATTGCTCCAAAATGCACCAAAATGCACTTTCTTGATACTTTAACCCATAGGACCTACAAACACACGAAATTGAGTTGTAATACGACATTAACTAAGATATAATAGCACAAATGCACAAGAATAAGCTAGCTAAGTCGCCTAAATACGCTCCTATCAAAGAAGTCCTAATGCAAAGAAGATAAGGAAATAGCAAGAAACAAGGAACCTTATCCAACCTTATCTTATCCTATCCTAACCAACCGTATCCTTTCCTAACTCCAACATTATCCTATCTTATCCAATCCAAATTAGGTTAGGACTTAAATCTAGCTAATTAGAGGGGATTAGTTATGCATTTAAACACCTAATTCAGATGCTAGAAGCATAAACCCTTTGTGTGCCGCACCTATCCTTCTAGAACCCCCTAAAACCATGTCGTGCACTACCTATCCCATCCCCTTTGGTTTCTGCCTAGACTTAACCCTTTTGCCATGGGATTGTGCAATCCTTTTCCTTCAGAAATTGTGCATAATTAGCCTATAAATACAGCCCTATGCCGCACCATTCAAATCATCCACTCACTCATTCATTCATTCACACTTTCAGCCATCAAACACCACAATTCACCCTAGTGCCGCAAGCAAGGAAGGAAGCAGAGGAGGACTTGTGCAATCTGCCATCCAAGGGAATGCCGTGCATGCCATTGGAGTGTGGAGCGTTTCTTGGTTTTTTCTATCCTTAGTCTTAGTTCAATGTTTAAATTTAATTATCTTTGTTTTATGAACATGAGGAACTAACTTCTTTTTAGTTGGAGGTGAATTTGAAGCCATGATTATATGTTTTATATGAATTGATTACGTCCGGTTATTGTTTCTTAAGGCATGAATGTGATTTGCTTATCTAAGTTATTAAAATTTGTTTATGTATGTGGGTTGGGGGTCGACAAATAATTTGCATGCATGAATTTGATGCTAGAATATAAGGGGGTTTCACGTAATAGTTATTCACTCATATTCACGAGTAGTGGAGGTTGCTATTCACAATCATGTTAAGTAAATTCCTGGCACGAGTCTCATGATGTTCATAGTTATGAATGCCTTGTCAATGCTTATGATTTTCACAAAGCTTAATGATCTTTGATTGTATCTCTATTATGCTGCTCATGTAGGAAACTTTTGAAGAATAATTTGGTTGCTGATGCGTATTCCATCCAATTCAATGACTTAAGGAAAATCTGAGGGTTAATTAGTGCTATTCATAGTTAATCTGAGGTGTTGAGGTTCACAGTTAATCTATGTTTGAAACGTTGAGGACAATGTTTGGGTTAATTGTTGGGGGGGGGGGTAAATAAGCTGTTTTTGCATGATTTTTCTGGGATTTTATCACCTATCTCTTTTAAAGTTGTTACTCACTGTTTTTAAGTGTTTTTAGTGTGTTTTGAGGTGCTTTAATGTATCTTCAACAGAAAATCCGAAAATTTGAACAAAAAAATCCAAAAAAGTGTTTAAAAAACCCAAAAAGAGTTGTTTTTAGAGTCATTTTTGTTTTGATGTTTGTTTGTCTTAGGGTACCTTCCAACACAATGATGAGGATTTGGTTTTTAATTGGATGACTGTTAAAGAAAATTACAAACATGGATGGAAGTTTGATATGCTCTTTGGTTTATGCTTAGTTGTAGTTATCATTAACGAGTTCACATGTAATCACAAAGAAAAAAAAATCAGTTTTTGTAACATGCTTGAAGGAAGGAACTCAAACTAACGGTACAACCCTAAGAGACTTGAGCCTAAACTTTGATTGGAGAGTTATTAATCTGTGGATTCTTGTTTTCTAAAGTCGTTGCATGATCTCATTATTTCTTTGCTTGGTTGCTACTTAGAATGCGTTTCATCACTATAGTTCCAAATTCTAAAACTCATGCCCATTTCATTCAAAGCATGATATTGATTGCATAACATATAACAAGATGAAGTGGTTTAGTTAAAACCAGAGCCAAAAAGCTTTACCCTTTGCATATGTATCGTAGGTTTAACACCTTTGAGCCCTAGTTAGCCTTATTTTCTTTGTTAACCACATTATCCTTACCTAGCCTAGAATAGGAATATCCATAACCTTGTTCTTAAGGGATAGTGAAGCATGACTTAGGGGGAATGATGTGATAAATAATAGCACTCAAATTAAACCCTCTTTTTGACAATTGTAGTAAAGATATAAGTAGGGATTGTTCTAGGCCGGGGATTAGGAGGGATTGCTAATCTAATGAAAACTGACTCAAAGATACAAAAATATGCTTAAAAACACTTAAACAAACTCAAAGACTCTTAACTAAACTTATATGATTGAAAACAAACTCAAAAGACTCAAAACAACACAAAACAATCAAATAGACTCAAACTAGACTCTAGGACTTAATTTGGACGAAAATAGAATTGGTTTTGACTCAAAATACTCAAAAACACACAATAGGACATATTTGACACAACAAAATAAAGGGGATTGGGTTTTTGACAAATTTAAGATAAAAACAAGTAACTAAAAGACTTAAGCAAAGTTTGGACGAATTTGGGAAAGGCTATGGATAATTAGATGGCCAGAGGATTCTTTTCCGCACATGATACATTCGAACACAAATTGATTTCCAGTTGCTTTTTCAATAAACCATGAACCTCAACACCCCAGATTAACCGTGACATCACTAATTAACCCTTAGATTCTCTTTTAGTTATTGGATTGGATGACATCATTCGACAACCCAAAGCATTCTTCAAAAGTTCCCTACACGACATCATAATAGAGATACAATCAAAGATCATTACGTTCTATGAAAATCATAAGTATTGACAAAGCATTCGTAACTATGACATCGTGATCCTCATGCTAGGAATTTACTTAACATGATTGTCAAAACAATCTTAACTACTTGTGAATATAAGTTTGTTACGATTATGTGAAACTCCCTTATATTCTAGCACCAAATTCAAGCATGCAAATTAAGTAGGCCTCCCTAATCAACATACAAGAATAAGTTCTCCATCAAACGGTTAAGTAAATTGCATTCACAATTTATGAAATCACAACTGGAATTAATCAATTCATATCACAAACTTAATCATGGTTTCAAAGCCTCCCCTAGCTAAAACAGGTTTAGCCTCTCATGTTCACAACAAAACAAAGAAAACTTGAATTAAACATTGAAAACAAAAGATAGATTACACCTAAAAACGTTCCAACACTCTAACTTGAATGCAAAAACGTCCAAGGCTTCTTCTTCTCTTCTTCTTCCTTGCTATGCTGCAGCACAAGGTTTTAGAGATGATTTAGGATGTATTTCTGGGTTAGGAATGGATTTGGGTTGGTAGGGGAGTGTGGCAAAGTATAGGAATCATATGGATGTGTGGTTAAAGGTATGGACGTATGAGAATGGTGTAAGAGTGAATGAAGGCTACGGCAAAGGTGGTGTGTGTGAGTGAAGGATGACAGATTGTGTATATGAGTGAATATGGTCCTATATGGGTGCGGCAAAGGTTTATGGAAGGTCAATGAAACTTAGCTATTTTGTCCAAGAGCCTTAAAGGTCAGAATCTCCTCTAAATAAGTAAATAAAATCAGAAATTAAAGGTAATAGGAAGGTGACATACGACAAGAAAAAGGGAAGGAAAGAGAATGTGTTTTATGGCTGAAATTAGACAAGGATTTAGGATAGAATAGGAATGTAAGGTGTGGCATTGACTAGGGTGAAAAAGGAATGTGATCTTGTGACACAAAATAAGGAATAAGCACTCCCCTTGCACGGCAAGGAAAGGACAGGTTTAGGCAAGCCACCGCATGGACAATAAAGGTGCAAGGAAGATTTAGTTTGTGTCCTAAACTGCATAAGAAACCTTCAATGTTGCTGGAACTTAGGGCTTTTAGGATTAGGAAAGGTCAAACCAAAATAGGAAACCTTGGCTTAACTTTCCTACTTCAAGTAGGAAACCTTCATTGATTAGTGATAGGAGCATATTTATGCTACTTAGCTATGTTGTTTCCTTGCATTTAGTTAGTTAACTACTACTTATTATAGTCTTTTAAGCTATTTTCGTATGTTTTTAGGTCCTAATGGCAAAAGGAGCAAGAAAGTGCATTTTGGAGCTATTTGGAGCAGTTTTGGGCATGGATTGGATAGCTTAACTATGGAGCAAAGTGGATGGACGACATTGAAGTCAAGAGAGGCTAGGAAAGGTTACAAATCTGGAGAAAAAAGTTCAAAGACAAAGAGGATAAGGAAAGAGCAAGAAATAAGGAACATTATCCAACCATATCCTATCTATCCAATCTTATCTTATCCAACCTTATCTAATCTTATCCTATCCTAATCTTTTGCTACCTTAATTCCAGCTGCAAAAAGGACTTAATTTGACATTAGAACACCTAAATATATGGTTCTAGAAGACCCTATCTCCTCCTAAATAGGTGCCACACCCTTTACCCTTTCTAAAAGTCCAATTTCTGCCACAAAACACATTGTTTCTAGAAACCCTACAAAAGTGGCGCCTCCCCCTCTTCTAGAAGCTCTAGAATCTGCAATCCTTTTCCCTTTCTTCCTTGGTCTTTGCCATGGAATCCTACTCCTTTTACCCTAGGATTATGCAAACCTTTTCCCACCTAATTCATACCACACCCTAATCTGATTTCCCTAAGGTTTAAGCCCTATAAATACAAATGTTTGCTGCACCATTCAAAGCATCCATTCGCTCATTCATTCATTCATACATTCAGCCATAAAACACCATAATTCACACCACATCACCCTAGTGTCGCAAACAAGGAAGGAAGGAGAAGAAGACTTATGCAATCTGCCATCCAAGGGAGTGCCATGCATGCCATTGGAGTGTGGAGTGTTTCTAGGTGTATTCTATCCTTAGTTTTAGCTCAATGTTTATATTAATTTGGTCTTCAATTATGACGAACATGTGGAACTAATTTCTTTTTAGTTGTGAATCCGAAGCCATGATTATATGTTTTAAATGAATTGATTACATCAAGTTATTGTTTCTTAAGACATGAATGTGATTTGCTTATCTAAGTTATTAAAACTTGTTTATGTGTGTTGGTTGAGGGTCGACACTTAATTTGCACGCATGAATTTGATGCTAGAGTATAAGGGAGTTTCATGTAATAGTTATTCACTTATATTCACAAGTAATGGAGGTTCCTATTCACAACCGTGTTAAGTAAAACCTTGGTATGAGTTGATGCGAGATTTATACGCACACAAATTAAACCCTCTTTTTGACAATTGTAGTAAGTATGTAAGTAGGGATCGTTCTTAACCGGGGATTAGGAGGGATTGTTAATCACTTGGATTTGACTCAAAAACGTAAAAACACAATATAAAACACTACACTAGACTCAAAGAATGCAAAACTAAACTTTAAAACACTCAAACAAACTAAAAGACTCAAAACAGCACAAATACACTCAAATCTGCCTAAAAACCACTTTCTGGGCAGTTTTGAGTATAAACACAAATTTGGACGAATTTGTGTAACAAATTGAATCAAAACACTTAAAAACACAAACTAAATTGATTTCTAACTAATTTGACATTAAAGTAAAGGGGGATTTAGGTTTATACGAAATTAAATTAAATGAACAAATTGCAATTAAAACAGAATGTAAATATGAAATTGATGAAATGGAATGAATGGATGATAGAATAGCTAAGGGGTTCATCTCCATACATGTTACACTTGCATAATAAAATGATTTCCAATTGCATTTCAATAAACCATGACTTCTCAACGCTCTAAGTTAATTAGGTCCGCTTAAATTAACTTTCAGATTTCCCTAGATTCATTGGATTGAATGGAATACGCATTACAACCAAATTATTCCTAATCAAAGTCCCTAACTATGGAATACGCATGATAGAGACATTCAACAAAGATCATTAAGTTCAACGGAAATCATAAACATCGAAGAGGCATTCGTTACTATGGAATACGCACGAAACTTATGCCAAGAATTCGTTTAACGCGATTGTTTATAAGCAACCTCCACTACTTGTGAATATAAGTTTGTAACGATTAGGTGAAACTCACTTATATTCTAGCGTCATATTTATGCATGAAAGTTAAGCGTGCACTCTCAATAAACATACATAAATAAGTTATCAATCAAACAGTTAAACAAATTGAATCCACAACTTATGAAACACAATTAGAAGTAATCAACTCAAAATGCAAGCATAAACATATATTTCGAATCCCCCCCTAGCCAAGGGGGGTTTAGTTCCTCATACGTACAAAACAAAGAGAATCAAAGAAACACCTAAACATTCCAACAACTCGAACTTGAATTGTATGAACGTTTAGGACCTCTTCTCTTCCATTCCTCATTCGTACAAAACAAAGAGTATTGAAATTAAACATTGAAATCAAAGAAACACCTAAACATTCCAACAACTAAAACTTGAATTGTATGAACGTTTAGGACCTCTTCTCTTCCATTCCTCATTCGTACAAAACAAAGAGTATTGAAATTAAACATTGAAATCAAAGAAACACCTAAACATTCCAACAACTCAAACTTGAATTGTACGAACGTTTAGGCCCTCTTATCTTCCTCTTCGTTGTAGCACAAGGTCTAAGGATAGTTTGATGGTGTGAATGGTTTGGGGAGTGGTGAAAATGAAAGGGATGGTGTTTGGATTGATAGGGAACTCACGACATAAGGGGTTTGTTGCTTGGTGAATTTCTGAATGTATGGAAGAATGAATGAATGTTGTGTGAAGTGTGTATGGTTTTTATAGGGAGATGAATGGATGGGAGAGGGAACATGACAGCTAGGTTTGGATGGGAGAGGGAACACAGTTAGGTTATGATGATGAATGCATGTGGCTGATTTATGAAGAGTGAATGCATGTGGCTGATTTGTGGTGAGTGGGAATGCAATCTGAAATGGAAGAGCATGTGGATTAAAGGGGGAATGCATGTGGGTGAATGTGTGGCTGCATGGTTGAATGATTAAAGGGTGCATGTGGGTTGGAAATGCATGTGGAATGGCTGGAATGAAGGGTGAATGTGCATGTGCTTTGACAGCTAGGTTGAATTAATTAAAGGGAGTGCATGTGGCTGCAATGGATTAAAGAATGGGAGATGGAATGGGATGCACGGCAATGATGGTGTTTGGTGCTGAAAATGAATGTGTTTGCATGTGAATTAAAGCTAGGGTGAATGATGATGAATGCATGTGGATTAAAGAGTGAATGGTGGCTGCAAAGTGAATGAATAATGAAATGGGAAAGCATGTGCAAGGTTTTGGTGTGAATGATTGAATGTGCATGTGGCTGCAATGGATTAGGAATCCTTCAATTTTGTCCATTCCTTTTGCTCCAAACATAAGCTATCCATTCCAAGTCCAATTTCGCTCCAAAATGCTCCAAAATGCATCTTTTTGCTTCCTTAGCCATATGAACCTAAAAACACACGAAAATGGCTTAAACTACTAAAACAACTATGAATTAACAATATAAATGCACGAAAACAAGCTAAGTAAGTCGCCTAAATATGCTCCCATCAAATTCCCCCACACTTAGCTTTTGCTCGTCCTCGAGCAAAACAGAAAAACAAAACAAACAAAACGACACTAAACAAGTAAAACACAACCTCAACCTTCCAACAATTGTCTCAGGGATTTCCAATGCACATGACAAGTTAAAAATCATTATTCCCACAGATTTTAGCCATCTTTACACTTAAGTACATTCTTACTCATAGTCACCACATACTAGTTCGCATTTAATCAATTAAAACACATTTCGAATGTAGTAACATGCCTTAGAGAATTTCCTCAATTCCTTACTAGAATGCACTCTATTTTCACACAGATTTTCTGACTACACACCCTACACTAGTTATATGTGAGAGATTGATGTAAACATGAAAGACTAGTATCTCACATATGTTATAACAAAGAAAGCATTTTCTGGATTTACGATAATGACATGAATATGATCTCATGAATGGAATGCTACTACTTAGAATGAGAACCAGTGATTCCATAAGCTCATATCAATTCCAAACTCCACATTATTGAAACACATAACACTCAAGATAGAAGTCAAAGGGTTGTAACGGGGCTAGGGTATTGGCAAACAAAAAAGGGATATGGAAAACAAAGGTTCTTAAAGAAATAGCGAGCAAAGCATTTGAATCATCTTAGAATTCACTTTTGAATGAAAACTCAACTTTTGAACAAAAAGGGAGAACACGCTCTTTTTTCTTTCTTTCTTTCTTTTCTTTTCTGTTTTTCTTTTTTTTTTCATATGTTTTTCACAATTTTTTTTTCTTTTCTTTTGACTCTCAAAACATACATAAACACTTAAGAACAAAACATTCTCTCCCCCACACTCATTTTCTTTCATAATGTACTCAAAAGGAATTCATTTAAGTCATGCTCACTATCTTTTAAGAACAAGGGTGTGGACAGTCCTAAACTAGGCTAGGTGAGGATAATGTGGGTAAACAAAGAATAAAGGCTAAACAAGGCTCAACGGGGTTAAAACTTACAACAAATACGAAATATGGGAAGTAAGGCTATTTGGCTATGGTGGCAACTACACAACTTCATCTTGATATATGTTATGCAATTCAATGTCATGCCTTGAATGAAACGGATATAAGTTCTAGCATTTAGTTCTATCATGATACAATTGCATTCTAAGTAGCAACCAAGCAAGGAATAATGAGATCATGCAACAACTTTAGAAAACAAAGAATCACAGATTATAACTCTCCAAAGAAGGTAATAGCTCGAGTCTCAGAGGGTTGTAGCGTTTGTTTGAGTTCCTTCCTTCAAGCATGTTACAAAAACGAATTTTTCTTTTATGATTGCATGTGAAGTCATACATTATAGCCATAACCAAGCAAATACCAAGAGTAGATCAAACTTTTCTCTATGTTTATAACTCTTTTTAACAGTCATGCAATTACAAACCAAATCCTTATCATTGTGTTGGAAGGTACCCTAAGACACAAACACACAAAAACGACTCAAAACACTCTTTTTAGGCTTTTCAAAACATGTTTTTCAAATTTTTATGTGATTTTCGAAGTTATCAAACAAAACATACTAAAAACACTCTAAAACAACTTAAAAACACCTTAAAACAGCAAGGAACAACATTTGAAGTAATGGGTGATAAAATCCGACGAATTTACATTAAATATACTTAGTTACCCCCCCCCCCCCCACACTTAAATCAAACATTGTCCTCAATGTTTTTAGCATAGATTCACACAAAACATAAGTAAACACATAAAAAGCACTTAAACATAATAAACATGGCAGAATGTAACTGACAAAGAGAAGAATTTAGAGACGCAAATCTGGAATTGGAGTGCTTTCTCGGTCTTCCTTTGTTGAATGCATGGGTTGATCTTGGTGATTCCACATCTTAATCTTGAACTGGTTTTCTCCCATCGTTGATTTTCCACAGGCTACTCTTGAACTGGGCTGGAGGATTCTTTTGGTCTCCTCCACTCGTTGATTTTCCTTTGTGCTACTCTTGAACTGGGCAGCAGGATTCTTTTAGTCTCCCCCAAAGGTCTGAGCTTCCTCCTTTTATCTGTTTCTTTGTTCAATCTTTCCAATTCGTATTGAAGAGGGTTAGAGGATAGCTCAGCATATGCAGTTGTTGCTTGTCTCCACATGCTTCAATGTATCATTTTCACTTGCCTTACTTGCTCCGTTGAAGATGACTACTCGAGAGCAACGCTAGGTAAGCAACCAGGAATAGATTCCAAGCAGTTGGCTCCAGATCGAAAGACTGACTCCAAGTGCCGGCTGATTGCTTCTTTCACTTTGCCATGCGAGTAAGAACAAGGACAAAGAAAAAGACAGGGAAAGAGCATGATATGAGATACTTTTGCTTTTGACCTTGATGATATGAGATACCTTTGCTTTTGAAGAAGCGGTGAATGAATCAGCACATGCTTCAATCTGCCGTTTCCTCCTGGGTCATCTGTACTCCAGGCATCTGGTATCATCTTTGGGGAAGAAGAAAAAAAATGAGTGATTCGAAAGGCTTTGCTGGGAGTGCGCCCTCAGAGGTGAGGAAGAGTTGGGCAATTTCTTCAGGTCTGCCTTGCCATAAAAGATGAAGGTCGACATATATAGAGATAATAGCAAGTGGTGGTACTGTTCTTTTACCCTTGTCGACAAACGTTTTGATCCCGCAAATCCGGCTTTTTGAAATAGTGGTGCCTCTTCGATTTCTGAACGACGCCTCTTCGATTTCTGAACGACGCCCCTTCGATTTCTGAACGACGCCCCTTCGCTTTCTGAACGACACGTAGTAGTGCGGATGCGGCTCCTTTTGACAAAGCTGCACGCGTTTTCTGAAAAGCAGAGAAAGCGTCGCCGAACTTTGCGCTTGTCGGCTAAAGATGTGTGGTTGCAATGATGGCCTCCACGTGTATTCGACTTTGTCAGATATATTTTGACAAAGTTGAACGCGTTTTCTGAAAAGCCGTGGGAGTGTTGCCGTAATTTACGCAGGAAATTCCGTCTTTTTGAATCGGTGGTCGCGACGCCTTGGCTTTTTATAGAGGTATCGATCACCCCAACATACACACTCTGAAGATTGCCTATTCTTGAAAATCGACTCCGGCCCTTTGAGAATTAACTCCATCACCCCTTCTCTTTGAACACCTTTGAAAAAATGACTAACTCATCGAACCTTTTCTTAGATTTGAGTCTCAGCAGCGATCCGGTTGCGCCCCGTCAAGGTAATGTATGGCGCCCTTCTTTTTTATCTTTTAACGGTCCTCTTACAGGTGAAGACTCCATGATGACGGATGCAACAACAGCTACGATAGTAGCTAGGAACCTCCTTACTCCTAAGGATAGTAGGCTGCTTTCAGGACGGTCCGATGAGTTGGCCGTTCAAGAGTCCCTCGCTCTCAGTGTTCAGTGTGCAGGCTCTGTGTCCAACATGGGCCAACGCCTACTTGCACGCTCCCGTCAGGTTGAATCGTTGATGGCAGAGGTGGAAAGTCTTAAGCAGGAGATCAAACAGCTTAAGCACGAGAATAAAAGTTTGCACGTGCTTGCCAACAATTATTCAACGGGCATGAAGAGGAAGCTTGATGAGCTGCAAGAATCTGAAGGTCGGATTCAAAGTGACCGTGAAAGGTTTGCTGCTTATCTTCAGAGGCACCTTTTTCCTGGGTCATCTAGCGTTCCACCAAGTATTGTGGCCTCTTCTTCGATGCCTCCCGCTTCGATGCCTCCCGCTCCGAGAGTTTTGCCAAGTAGTGGGGCTTCAAGCAAACAACCTTTGTGAAAGTTACATTCTTTTATTTTTCTTTTCTCTTTTTTTTTGTTTTTTTCTTTTTGTTTTGTTTTTTTTTTTTTTTTTTTTTTTTAAAATCAAATCAAACGGCATGGAATTGGTCCTTGAATGGAAGGTGATACTTGAAGTGAACCGGCATTGGTTTGAATTCTAGTGTAGGTGCCTGATTCATAAAAAACAGCAAGTTAGTATAAAATGTAATGGAATTTGGAAAAGATGACTTACTTGTTTTGTCCGACAAGAACTCAATGACAAACACCACTCCTTTGAAAGTTTCAGGGATATTGGACTTGGCCAAATTGCATGTGATGGTTATGACTTGTCCAATGTCATCAAATTCAACTTCTTTGGGTTTTGTGGTTTCAAGAACGTCCTCTTTGATGAATTCATGACATTCCCTACTTTTCACCTTTGGAAGGGCTTCCAAGATGTCTTTTTCACCTTCTTCTTTCTTGGAAGTCATGAATCTGCAAGGAATAGGGATACTTGTTGGAACGGGGTTAAAAATAATGAAATTTGGAACAACCATACCTGAATTAGATGGCATAGGAGCAATAGGTGCCTCCGGTAAAGGTGTTTCCACCCTTTCCGTGGGTTGGGTGTATTCCTCTTCCTTGTGATTTGATTTTGATGGTTGAGGGTCCGTTCCAACCTCCTTGTCACTTCTCAACATGATAGCATTGGCGGTTTCAAATTCTCCCTTCGGATTTGCAATGGTTGAACTAGGGAGTTCGCCTTGGTCTCGAAACTGTCCTACGAACTCCGCGATCTGCCCAATTTGCTTTTCCAAGTGGTCCAACCTTTTGTCTTGATTTTGCTTCTCTTTGTTTTGAGGTTGGATTTCATTGCTTTGGGCAGGTTGTGGTGGCTGCATAGGCGTTGAATAGAACTCCTCATATGGTGGCTGCCAATATCCTTCTTGTTGAGCCTCATTGTCTTGATTTTGTGAGCCCTGCACCAAACAAATTAATTCATTAAGCTTTTGATTATAATCTATTGACGAACTTAAATTTGGTTGGGCATATTGAATATGAGGTTGTGGTGGGTGTATAGGTCTTGAATAGAACTCCACATATGGCTGCCAATATCCTTCTTCTTGAACATGTTGAGGTTCCCACCACATAGAGTTTGAATGATCACTCCAATCTGAACTGTAAGTATTGGAAAACACGTTATTCCTTGATTGAAGATCAAATATATCAACGCTTTGCATTTGGGACCTTTCCATGAGCCGTGACAAAAGAGAAGCATTATCAAGTGCCATGTTGTTCTTCTCTAGTACTTGAATTCAACAAACAAAACACAAATCAAAAACTAAAACTAAAATACATAACAAAAACGAACAATCCAAGAGATTAGCAAATTTGCTAATCCCCGGCAACGGCGCCAAAATTTGATGCGAGATTTATACGCACACAAATTAAACCCTCTTTTTGACAATTGTAGTAAGTATGTAAGTAGGGATCGTTCTTAACCGGGGATTAGGAGGGATTGTTAATCACTTGGATTTGACTCAAAAACGTAAAAACACAATATAAAACACTACACTAGACTCAAAGAATGCAAAACTAAACTTTAAAACACTCAAACAAACTAAAAGACTCAAAACAGCACAAATACACTCAAATCTGCCTAAAAACCACTTTCTGGGCAGTTTTGAGTATAAACACAAATTTGGACGAATTTGTGTAACAAATTGAATCAAAACACTTAAAAACACAAACTAAATTGATTTCTAACTAATTTGACATTAAAGTAAAGGGGGATTTAGGTTTATACGAAATTAAATTAAATGAACAAATTGCAATTAAAACAGAATGTAAATATGAAATTGATGAAATGGAATGAATGGATGATAGAATAGCTAAGGGGTTCATCTCCATACATGTTACACTTGCATAATAAAATGATTTCCAATTGCATTTCAATAAACCATGACTTCTCAACGCTCTAAGTTAATTAGGTCCGCTTAAATTAACTTTCAGATTTCCCTAGATTCATTGGATTGAATGGAATACGCATTACAACCAAATTATTCCTAATCAAAGTCCCTAACTATGGAATACGCATGATAGAGACATTCAACAAAGATCATTAAGTTCAACGGAAATCATAAACATCGACGAGGCATTCGTTACTATGGAATACGCATGAAACTTATGCCAAGAATTCGTTTAACGCGATTGTTTATAAGCAACCTCCACTACTTGTGAATATAAGTTTGTAACGATTAGGTGAAACTCACTTATATTCTAGCGTCATATTTATGCATGAAAGTTAAGCGTGCACTCTCAATAAACATACATAAATAAGTTATCAATCAAACAGTTAAACAAATTGAATCCACAACTTATGAAACGCAATTAGAAGTAATCAACTCAAAATGCAAGCATAAACATATGTTTCGAATCCCCCCCTAGCCAAGGGGGGTTTAGTTCCTCATACGTACAAAACAAAGAGAATCAAACACCTAAACATTCCAACAACTCGAACTTGAATTGTATGAACGTTTAGGACCTCTTCTCTTCCATTCCTCATTCGTACAAAACAAAGAGTATTGAAATTAAACATTGAAATCAAAGAAACACCTAAACATTCCAACAACTCAAACTTGAATTGTATGAATGTTTAGGACCTCTTCTCTTCCATTCCTCATTCGTACAAAACAAAGAGTATTGAAATTAAACATTGAAATCAAAGAAACACCTAAACATTCCAACAACTCAAACTTGAATTGTATGAACGTTTAGGCCCTCTTATCTTCCTCTTCGTTGTAGCACAAGGTCTAAGGATAGTTTGATGGTGTGAATGGTTTGGGGAGTGGTGAAAATGAAAGGGATGGTGTTTGGATTGATAGGGAACTCACGGCACAAGGGGTTTGTTGCTTGGTGAATTTCTGAATGTATGGAAGAATGAATGAATGTTGTGTGAAGTGTGTATGGTTTTTATAGGGAGATGAATGGATGGGAGAGGGAACATGACAGCTAGGTTTGGATGGGAGAGGGAACATGACAGCTAGGTTATGATGATGAATGCATGTGGCTGATTTATGAAGAGTGAATGCATGTGGCTGATTTGTGGTGAGTGGGAATGCAATCTGAAATGGAAGAGCATGTGGATTAAAGGGGGAATGCATGTGGGTGAATGTGTGGCTGCATGGTTGAATGATTAAAGGGTGCATGTGGGTTGGAAATGCATGTGGAATGGCTGGAATGAAGGGTGAATGTGCATGTGCTTTGACAGCTAGGTTGAATTAATTAAAGGGAGTGCATGTGGCTGCAATGGATTAAAGAGTGGGAGATGGAATGGGATGCACATCAATGATGGTGTTTGGTGCTGAAAATGAATGTGTTTGCATGTGAATTAAAGCTAGGGTGAATGATGATGAATGCATGTGGATTAAAGAGTGAATGGTGGCTGCAAAGTGAATGAATAATGAAATGGGAAAGCATGTGCAAGGTTTTGGTGTGAATGATTGAATGTGCATGTGGCTGCAATGGATTAGGAATCCTTCAATTTTGTCCATTCCTTTTGCTCCAAACATAAGCTATCCATTCCAAGTCCAATTTCGCTCCAAAATGGTCCAAAATGCATCTTTTTGCTTCCTTAGCCATATGAACCTAAAAACACACGAAAATGGCTTAAACTACTAAAACAACTATGAATTAACAATATAAATGCACGAAAACAAGCTAAGTAAGTCGCCTAAATATGCTCCTATCATGAGTCTCATGCGTTTCATGGTGATGAATGCCTTGTCAATGCTTATGATTTTCATAGAACTTAATGACTTTTGATTTGTATCTCTATCATGCGTTTCATATAGGGAACTTGAGAAAGATAATTTGGTTGTGATGCGAAAATTAACTTAACACACAAATTAACCCTCTTTTGACAATTGTAGTATATGTATAAGTAGGGATCGTTCTAAACCGGGGATTAGGAGGGATTGCTAAACACTTTAAACTGACTCAAATAAATAAAATTAACCTTTAAAACACTTAACCTCACTTAAAAAGACTCAAACACGTTCACAAAACTCAAAATAGGCTAAAAACACTCAAAACTGCCTTAAAAACACAATCTGGGCAGTTTTGAGCCTAAACACAAACTTGGACGAAAATTGGTTCTAACTTGACTCAAAACTCTTAAAAACACAATCGAAAACATATTTGGACCAAATAGACACTCTAAGACACTTGGGGATTTGGTTTTTGACGAAAATCAAACAAACAAAACAAATATGTAAAATAGGCAGATTTAGGCGAATTTGATAAAATTAAGTGGATGGTGAGATGGCTAGGAGGTTTTTCTCCACACATGGCATACTTGCATACAACACAATCTTCAGTTGCTTATTCAATGAATTTATGAACCTCAACACCCCAAGTTAATTAGGTACGCTTAAATTAACTCTCAGATTTCCCTTAGGTCATTGAATTGAATGGAATTAGCGCATTGTAATCAAATTATTCCTTAAAAGTTTTCTATATGAAAGCGCATAAAAGAAAGACAATCAAAGATCATTAGGTTCTATAGAAATCATAGGTGTTGACGAGGCATTCGTAACTATGAAAGCGCATGATACTTATGCCAAGAATTTACTTAACATAATTGTGACCAACAATCTTAACTATTCATGAATACAAGTTCCCAACGATTAGGTGAAGTTTCCTTATACCCTAGCATCATATTTATGCATGCAAATTAAGTGTGCACTCTCAATTCATATACATAAACAAGTTTAATGAAAACAGATAAGCAAATTCAATTCATCATTCATGAAATCACAACTGAAAGTAATCAAATCATCATGCAAATATAACCATGGTTTCGAAATTCCCCCCTAGCCAAAAGGGGATTAGTTCCTCATGCTTGCACAACAAACAGTATTGAATTTAAACATTGAAATCATAAGAAAGATTACACCTAAACGCTCAGCAATTCCAAGATGGTTTTGATGCACGATTTGGCTTCTCCTCCTCCTCCTTGCTGCGGCACAAAGTGTGTGTGATGGAATTGGGGGTTTTGGATGGTGTTTCCTCGCTTGGAGGGATGGAGGATGGTTGATTATGGTGGGAAGGGTGCGACAGATGTATATGGATGTGTAGGGAGATGTATGAAGTTCTAGAATGGAGAATAGAGGTGCGGCACAAGGGTTTCTGAATAGCATAAGGGGGTGGTACGAATATTTTGCTGAATTTAAGTGTATATAGTCCTAGGGTTAAGTAGATTAGGGTTAGGCTTAACAAATTTAGTGGACTAGGGCCCTAGGGTTCGGCTATGGTTAATCAAATCCACTTAGGAGGAGGTTTTGGCCCACATAGCTTTATAAAAGGACTTGTATACCCAAATCCACAAGGATTAGGCCTTGGAAATCAGAATCCCAAAGGAATTGGGCCTAGGAAGGTGCGGCAGATTTAGGGGAGAGGGTTGCTTGGCTTGCAAGGCAAGGCAAGGCCTTCTAGAATAGGTTGGTGCGCCACTTTTGTAGGATTTCTAGAAAGAATAGGTTTTGTGGCAGATTTAGGCCTTCTAGAATAGGATGCTTCAAGAAATAGGTTCTAGAATTATCCATTTAGGTCCCCTTGCAATTAGGATTAAGACATGATAAGGTTTGGATAGGATAAGATGAGATAAGGTTTGGATAATGTTTTGGATAATGTTGGATAAGGTTAGATGAGGTTTGGATAATGTTTCCTCTTTTGAGCTCCCTCCTTATCCACTTTGTCCTTAGCTTATTTCCTCCCTCTTCTTATCACATTTCCAACTTCTTAAAGTCCAAATTCGTCCATCCATGTTAGCCCACATGCAAGCTCTCCACCTAGTGTCCAAAATAGCTCCAAAATGCACCAAAATGCACTTTCTTGATACTTTAACCCATAGGACCTACAAACACACGAAATTGAGTTGTAATACGACATTAACTAAGAAATGATAGCACAAATGCACAAGAATAAGCTAGGTAAGTCGCCTAAATATGCTCCTATCAGGTTGCGATACGTATTCCATCTAATTCAATGAAATAAGCAAAATCTGATGGTTAGTTGTGCGATGCAACTAACTTGGGGTGTTGTCATTCATAGTCTAAAGGAATAATAACTGGAAATTGGTTTGTATGCATATATCATATGTGGAGAAGGACCCTCTAACTAGCCTTTCACCCATTTGATTCACTTAATTTCGTTTTTACAAAGTGTTTTCTACAAAAGTTTTGGTTTTAAGTTTTAAATTCGTCAAAAATAATCCCCCTTTCATTTAGTCTTGTTATATGAGTCAAAATCTGTTTTCTTTGAGTCTTATGAGTCAAGTTAAGTCCTATTTTCGTCCAAATCACTTGTTAGGTCTAGAACTAAGTCTTTTTGAGTGTTTGTTGTTGTTTTAGGTATCTTAAGTTAGTTTTGAGTCTATAGAGTCTAGTTTAGTGTTTTTGAGTCTTATTTGTATTGATTAGCATCCCTAGTTAGAGTCTAGTTTAGTGTTTTTGAGTCTTATTTGTATTGATTAGCATCCCTAGTTAATCCCCGGTCTAGAAGGATCCTTACTTACATATCTACAACAATTGTCACAAATAGGGTTTAATTTGTGTGTCAAGTTAATTTTCACAGCAATTTGGAATCCTCTTTTGATTAGGAATCCTAACATCTTTAGGTCTTCAATTTCGTCCATTCCTTTTGCTCCAAACATATGCCATCCATTCCGAGTCCAATTTTACTCCAAAAGGCTCCAAAATGCACTTTCTTGCTACTTTAGCCATATGGACCTATAAACACACGAAAATAGCTTAAAATACTAAAATAACTATGAACTAACATCATAAATATAAGAAAACAAGCTAACTAAGTCGCCTAAATATGCTCTTATCAAAGAATTCCTTTTGTTCTACAAATTGCAGAAAAACAAGTGTGGGAGAAGATGTTTTTCATGGAAATCTAGGAGGATGTATGATTTATGTGCCAAAGAAGGTGAGAGGGCACGGGGAAAAAAAAAACATAAGAAAGAAAAAGGAGAAAATGTGAAAAAGAAGAAAAAGTTGAAGAAAAGAAAGAAAAGGAGTTGAAAATAAGTGAGAATGAACTCACAACTATTGGTTGTTGAAGAAAGAGTCCAAAAGAGGTGGATGAATTGAAGAAACAAATGGGGCAAATGCCGGATGATGTGAAATATTCAAACACTCAAATTAAAACCCTATGATTGCAGTATGTGTAAGTAGGAATTGTTCTAGGCCGGGGATTAGAAGGGATGCTAATCTACTCAAATTAAACTCTAAAACACTAAACTAGACTCTAACAACTCAAAACAAACTAAAAAGACTCAAAACAGCACAAAATAATCAAATAGACTCAAACTAGACACTAAAGGATGATTTGGACAAAAATTACTTTTAACTTGACTCAAAACACTTAAAAACACAAGTTTGGACATATTCTAACTAAAAGACACAACCAAGTAAAGGGGGATTGGATTTTGGACGAAATTAAGGTAAAAACAAACAGATTTAAAGACTAACTTTGGACGAAATTAGGGAAAAATATGGGTGATAAGCTAGCTAGAGGGTCCTTCTCTACACATGACACACTTGCATACAAATTGATTTCCAGTTGCTTTTCCAATAAATCATGAGCCTCAAGATCCCATATTAATTGTGAACAACACTAATTAACCCTCAGATTTTCCTTAAATCATTGAATTGGATGGAATACGCATCGGCAACCAAATTATTCTTCAATAGTTCCCTACACGGACAACATAATAGATATACAAACAAAGATCATTAAGCTTTGTGAAAATCATAAGTATTGACAAGGCATTCATAACTATGAAAAGCATGATACTCTTGCCAGGAATTCACTTAACACGATCGTAACTAGCAACCTCCACTACTTATAAATATAAGTTCATAACGATTAGGTGAAACTCCCTTATATTTTAGCATCAAATTCATGCATGCAAACTAAGCGGGCCCTCTTAATCAACACACAAGAATAAGTTTTTAATCAAAAAGTTAAGTAAATTGTATTCACGATTTATGAAATCACAACTTAAACAAGTTTAGCTAAAACAAGTTTAGCTCCTCATGTTTGCAAAACAAAGATAATTAAACTTAAACATTAAAAACAAAGATAGAATACACCTAGAAACACTCCAGGCGGCTCCTCCTTCCTTCCTTGCTGCGCACAATGGGGATTTGTGTGAATTTAGGCTCTTGAGGTGTGGTGGATGGTGTGGTGTGAAATTGTGGTAGAGGTTAGTGGTTTATGAGTGTTGCGGCATCATGTATTTATAGGGTGAAGGGAAGGCACGAAATTGGGCTGAAAAGGAGAGGAATTAGGACTCCAAATCACCATAGAACAAGGACACCTTGATAAGAGCATATTTATGCGACTTAGTTAGCTTGTTTTCTTGCATTTACATAGCTAATTTCTACTTATTAGAGTGTTTTAAGCTATTTTCGTGTGTTTTTAGGTTCAATTGACAAAGTTGGCAAGAAAGTGCAATTTGGAGCATTTTAGAGCAGTTTTGGGCTTGGAATGGATTGCACATGCATGGAGCAAGGTGGATGGACGAATTTGAAGATCAAGAGAGGCTAGGAATGTGATTAAGATCTAGAAGAATTAAATTGAAGACTTTGAAGATAAGGAATCAGCTACAAAGAAGGAATATTATCCAAATTTCCTTATCTTATCCAAACCTTATCCAACCTTATCTTATCTTATCCTATCTTAATCTTTTCCTACCTTAATTCCAACTTCAAAGAGGACTCATTTTCACATTAAATCACCTAAATATCAATTTCTAGAAGCCCTATTTTTGTGCATTAAGTTTATGCCACATGTAACTGTTGGAAGTATGCCCACAAAGCCACTCATTTGATGTAATAGCTTTTTGGAATACTTATTGTGTTAAACTTTTATATGTTTAATAGAGGGCAAAGCTTATTGTTAATCACTATTTATAGTATCTTGTGTTTAAGCAATAAGGGAATCCAAGGAATGTATTTGATCTAAGAGACAAGTGATTTAAGTTAGTTAAATTAACGAGACCTTTCTCTTATGTTCATTCCTAAAACGTTCCTAGCCATAGGATTGCCAATTGGGCATTGACAATCCGCTAAGGTTAGTATGTGTTATGTCGACTCAAGCGTGAGTATGAACTAGTCTCAAGTCATTTGGTGTTGGACACTAAGGCAAACACATAGGTGCTCGAAAGAGTAATCGAGTACACTGAACAACGATCAGACGAGAGTTCAAACATACATGTCATGTGAGAACTCGATAGTTGCAATATGCAAAGTAGTCCTTTGACCTGAGGCATCATTGATGTCTAATGGTTAGGTCCTTGATCTTTGATTATGTCAACGGCATTCCATTGGAGTGTCCACGACATTGTTGGGGTCAAGCTATCTAGTCATGTAGGCATATGAATGCACAGCAAGGGATCTCTAACCTTCCATGGTGGAAGGAGAATACTCTAAGATATGATTCGAGAGTTTTTGGCCAAAGCATATGAATATGACTAAGGAAGCTTGTTCCAAATCTTATTCAATTGAATCATATAGAGAAGTATCGCATTGGATAGTAGACATGAAACAAACTATCACTTAAACAATGTGATTAAGAGTATTGTATTAGAGAAGGACCGTATTGCATTGTAGTTGTAACTGGATAGGTTCTTCAACCACTTCTACTTAACTTGGGTAACCATGACATGCTGCTAGGCGTCACCCATGGTTTGTGGAAGCCCTAAAGATTAGCAAACACTAATTTTAAGGGAGAATTGAAATGTGGTTTCAATTCACAATCGATCGTTAAGAGTAACATCGCCCACTACCTCGCTAATTGGAACCTAATGGATCGTACACCGAGTAAGGATATAAGTGAAGAAATTATATGAAATGGATAAGCAATTAAATGGTTTAATTGAAGAATGGTCAAGATTAATTAAATAGTTAATTAATTATACGAAACGTTCGTATTGGGCGTTTAAGTTAGTTTTGGGCTTCGGGGCACAAAAACGTTTTGGTCCACAAGGCCCATTATGTTTAAGTTGTATGACAACTAAAAAAAATGGGCAATTAAGCCCAATAACAACATATGGCCGGCCATAAGGGTGAGGGGTAGCAAACTTGTATTAATTACAAGTTTGCCACTCACATGAAATGAAGTATAAAATCAACATTATAGCTTTGTTTCACATTAGGGTTTTCTAATTGAATTTGGGTGAAACATATTCTCTCATTTTCTACATAGAGGCCGGCCACTTAGGGGAGGAACATCTAGCAATCTATT
This sequence comes from Pyrus communis, assembly GCF_963583255.1. Classification (NCBI taxonomy): domain Eukaryota; kingdom Viridiplantae; phylum Streptophyta; class Magnoliopsida; order Rosales; family Rosaceae; genus Pyrus; species Pyrus communis. Next base: position 22,834,197 of record NC_084806.1, on the reverse strand, counting down.
CTTCCCTAAGTCATCCATTTTATCTTCACACTACATCTTTGGTGTGGAGACTTAGAGACACCAAACCTTTGGTGTTTTGGAGAACAAATCCTCAAATCCTCAAAGAAGAAAAGGAGCACTAAAAGGGAGGAAATCACAAGGAAGATCCAAGGAGCAAGGAGGTGACTTGAAAACCCTCCACTTGGGTGAATCCCTTGTGCAATCAAGGATGAGCTTCAAGGGTAAAGAATCTCTAAATTCTTATTCTCTTTAATATTGTTAAAGAGTCTTATGGTTCACCATATACTAGGCTTTGAAAGTCATGGGTTTTATGAATTGTTTTTGGATGCATGCCTACTTTAATTTGTTAATAGTTTGCCTATGTATTCAAATGTTCTTTACATGTTCTTAGCTAGGACATAAATTTTCCTTCAGTAACCCTTCTAGAAGTTCTAGAATCTGCCACAAGGACCATTCCTTATCCTCCTTGGAATCTGATTGAAAGTATCCTTGTTCTTTGGTGATTTGGAGTCCTAATTCCTCTCATTTTCAGCCCAATTTCGTGCCTCCCCTTCACCCTATAAATACATGTTGCCACAACACTCAAAAACCACCACCTTCTACCCCAAATTCACACCACACCTCAAGAGCCTAAATTCACACAAATCCCCATTGTGGGCAGCAAGGAAGGAAGGAGGAGCCACCTAGAGTGTTTCTAGGTGTATTCTATCTTTGTTTTTAATGTTTAAGTTTAATTATCTTTGTTTTGCGAACATGTGGAACTAATTTCTTTTTAGTTGGAGGTGAATTCGAAGCCATGATTATATGTTTTATATGAATTGATTACGTCCAGTTATTGTTTCTTAAGTCATGAATGTGATTTGCTTATCTAAGTTAGTAAAACTTGTTTATGTATGTGGGTTAGGGGTCGACACTTAATTTGCATGCATGAATTTCATGCTAGAGTATAAGGGGGTTTCACGTAATGGTTATTCACTTATATTCACAAGTAGTGGAGGTTGCTAGGCACAATCGTGTTAAGTAAATCCTTGGTATGAGTCTCATGCGTTTCATAGTGATGAATGCCTTGTCAATGCTTATGATTTTCATAGAACTTAATGACTTTGGATATGTATCTCTATCATGCGTTTCATATAGGGAACTTGAGAAAGATAAATTGGTTTAGATGCGTATTCCATCAAATTCAATGAAATAAGGAAAATTTGATTGTTAGTTGTGCGATGCAACTAACTTGGGGCGTTGCCATTCATAGTCTAAAGGAATAATAACTGGAAATTGGTTCATATGCATATGTGTCATGTGTGGAGAAAGACCCTCTAGCTAGCTTATCACCCATAGTTTTCCCTAATTTCGTCCAAGTTGTTTAGAGTCTTTATAATCTGTTTGTTTTTACCTTAATTTCGTCCAAAATCCAATCCCCCTTTACTTTGTTGTGTCAAATTAGTTAGAATTTGTCCAAGTTGTGTTTTTAAGTGTTTTGAGTTAAGTTAAAAGTAATTTTCGTCCAAATCACCTTGAGAGTCTAGTTTGAGTCTTTTTGATTGTTTTGTGCTGTTTTGAGCCTTTTTAGTTTGTTTTGAGTCTTATAAGTCTAGTTAAGTGTTTTTAAGTGTAGTTTTGTGTTTTTAAGTCAGTTTAGAGTAGATTAGCATCCCTTCTAATCCCCGGCCTAAAACGATCCCTACTTTCATATACTACAATCATAGGGTTTTAATTTGAGTGTCAAGTTAATTTTCACACCACACCTTCAATCAGATTCTAAGGAGGACAAGGAATGGTCCTTGTGGCAGATTCTAGAACTTCTAGAAGGATTACATGTGACATAAACTTAGGGCACAAAAATAGGGCTTCTAGAACCTGATATTTAGGTGATCTAATGTGAAAATGAGTCCTCTTTGCAGCTGGAATTAAGGTAGCAAAAGATTAGGAAAGGATAAGATAGGATAAGGTTTGGATAAGATAAGATAAGATAAGATTGGATAATGTTCCATGTTTGATAGGAGCATATTTATGCTACTTAGTTATGTTGTTTCCTTGCATTTTGTGAGTTAATTACTATTTATTTTAGTCTTTTAAGCTATTTTCGTATGTTTTTAGGTCCTAATGGCAAAAGGAGCAAGAAAGTGCATTTGGAAACTATTTGGAATAGTTTTGGGCATGGAAAGGCTACAAATCTGGAGGAAGAAGTTCTAATGCAAAGATGATAAGGAAATAGCAAGAAATAAGGAACCTTATCCAACCTTATCTTATCCTATCCTAACCAACCTTATCCTTTCCTAACTCTAACATTATCCTATCTTATCCTATCCAAATCAGGTTGTGCCTTAAATCTAGCTAATTAGAAGGGATTAGTTATGTATTTAAACATCTAATTCTGATTCTAGAAGCCTAATCCCTTTGTATGCTACATGTAGGCCATTCCTTGTAGGTTTAGGAGTTGTAATCCTTCCTCTATACCTATGTTGTTTGTTCTTGTCCCCTTAGGTTTAGGAATGTGCCCTAAATACTCTTTCTAGAACACCCTATCTTCCTCCTACAAGTGTGCCACACCTATCCTTCTAGAAGTCCCTAAAACCATGCCGTGTATCCCTTATTCCATTCCCTTTTGGTTTCTGCCAAGACTTAACCCTTTTCCCATTGGATTATGCAATCCTTTTCCTTCAGAAATTGTGCATAAATTAGCCTATAAATACAACCCTATGCTGCACCATTCAAATCATACATTCACTCATTCATTCATTCATACTTTCAGCCATCAAACACCACAATTCACCCTACACCACCCTAGTGCCGCAAGCAAGGAAGGAAGGAGAAGAAGACTTGTGCAATCTGCCATCCAAGGGAGTGCCGTGCATGCCATTAGAGTGTGGAGCATTTTTTGGTTCTTTCTATCCTTAGTTTTAGTTCAATGTTTATGTTAATTTGGTTTTCAATTATGATGAACATGTGGAACTAATTTCTTTTTAGTTAGAGGTGAATTTGAAGCCATGATTATATGTTTTATATGAATTGATTACGTCCAGTTATTGTTTCTTGAGGCATGAATGTGATTTGCTTATCTAAGTTATTAAAACTTGTTTATGTATGTGGGTTGGGGGTCGACACTTAATTTGCATGCATGAATATGATGCTAGAGTATAAGGGAGTCTCACGTAATAGTTATTCACTTATATTCACAAGTAGTGGAGGTTGCTAGTCACAATCGCGTTAAGTAAATCCTTGGTATGAGTTTCATCCATTTCATAGTGATAAATGCCTTGTCAAGCTTATGGTTTTCACAAAACTTAATGACTTTTGATATGTATCTTTATTATGCGTTTCATATAAAGGACTTGAGAAAGATAATTTGATTGTAATGCGTATCCATTCAATTCAATGAAATAAGGAAAATTTAATGGTTAGTTGTGCGATGCAACTAACTTGGGGCGTTGTCATTCATAGTCTAAAGGAATAATAATTGGAAATTGGTTCATATGCATATATCATGTGTGGAGAAGGACCCTCTAACTAGCCTTTCACCCATTTAATTCACTTAAATTCGTTTTTCCAAAGTGTTTTCAACAAAGTTTTTGTTCTAAGTTTTAAATTTGTCAAAAACAATCCCCCTTTCAATTAGTCTTATTATTTGAGTCAAAATCTGTTTTCTTTGAGTCTTTTGAGTCAAGTTAATTTCTATTTTCGTCCAAATCACTTGTTGATAGGAGCATATTTAGGCGACTTAGTTAGCTTGTTTTCGTACATTTATGTTGTTAGTTCATAGTTATTTTAGTAATTTAAACTATTTTCGTGTGTTTTTAGGTTCATATGGCTAAGTGATGTGATAAATAATAGCACTCAAATTAAACCCTCTTTTTGACAATTGTAGTATAGATATAAGTAGGGATCGTTCTAGGTCGGGGATTAGGAGGGATTGCTAATCTAATGAAACTTGACTCAAAGATACAAAAATATGCTTAAAAACACTTAACCAAACTCAAAGACTCTTAACTAAACTTATATGACTCAAAACAAACTTAAAAGACTCAAAACAACACAAAACAATAAAAAAGACTCAATTTAGACTCTAGGACTTAATTTGGACGAAAATAGAATTGGTTTTGACTCAAAAGACTCAAAAACACACTTTAGGACAGATTTGAAACAAGTAATTAAAGGGGATTGGGTTTTGGACGAATTTAAGAGAAAAACAAGTAACTAAAAGACTTAAAAGAGATTTGGACGAATTTGGGAAAACCAATGGATGATTAGATAGCTAGAGGATACTTTTCCACATATGATATATTCAAACACAAATTGATTTCCAGTTGCTTTTCTGATAAACCATGAATCTCAACACCCCAGATTAACCGTGACATCACTAATTAACCCTCAGATTTTCCTTAAGTTATTGGATTGGATGATATCATACGACAACCGAAAGCATTCTTCAAAAGCTCCCTACATGACATCATAATAGAGATACAATCAAAGATCATTACGTTCTATGAAAATCATAAGTATTGGCAAAGCACTTGTAACTATGACATCATGATACTCATGCTAGGAATTTACTTAACATGATTGTGAAGACAACCTTAACTACTTGATAAGTTTGTGACGATTATGTGAAACTCCCTTATATTCTAGCACCAAATTCAATCATGCAAATTAAGTAGGCCTCCCTAATCAACATACAAGAATAAGTTATCCATCAAACGGTTAAGTAAATTGCATTCACAATTTATGAAATCACAACTGGACTTAATCAATTCATATCATAAATATGATTATGGTTTCAAAGCCTCCCCAGCTAAAACGAGTTTAGCCTCTCATATTCACAACAAAACAAAGAAATCTTGAATTAAACATTGAAAACTTATGCGAAAATTAACTTAACACACAAATTAACCCTCTTTTGACAATTGTAGCATATAAGTAAGTAGGGATCGTTCTTAAACCGGGGATTAGGAGGGATTGCTAAACACTTTAAACTGACTCAAATAAATAAAACAAAGCTTTTAAACACTTAACTCAACTCAAAAGACTCAAAATAAGTTAAAAACACTCAAAACTGCCTAAAAACACAAACTGGGCAGATTGGACTCTAAACACAATTTTGGACGAAATTTGGTTCTAACTTGACTCAAAAGTCTTGAAAACACAATCTAAAACATATTCTAACTAGTTAGACACTCTAAAATAAATGGGGATTTGGTTTTGGACGAAAATAAAATAAACAAAAACAAGAATTTAAACTAGGCAGATTTGCACGAAATTGGTGGAATTAAGTGGATGGTGGGCCAGCTAGGAGGTTTTTCTCCACACATGACATACTTGCATACAAAACAATCTCCAATTGCTTTTTCAACGAATCATGAACCTCAACACCCCAAGTTAATTAGGTACGCTTAAATTAACTCTCAGATTTTCCTTCGGTCATTGAATTGAATGGAATTAGCGCATTGCAATCAAATTATTCCTCAAAAGTTCTCTACATGAAAGCGCATAATAGAAAAACAATCAAAGATCATTAAATTCTATGAAAATCATAAGTGTTGACGAGGCATTCGTAACTATGAAAGCGCATGATACTTATGCCAAAAATTTACTTAACATGATTGTGACTAACAACCTTACTACTTATGAATATAAGTTCCCAATGATTAGGTGAATTTTCCTTATATCCTAACATCAGATTTATGCATGCAAATTAAGTGTGCACTCTCAATCCATATACATAAACAAGTTTTAATTCAAATAGATAAGTAAATTCAATTCTCAGTTCATGAAATCACAACTGGACGTAATCAAATCATAAAGCAAATATAGCCATGGTTTCGAAATTCCCCCTAGCCAAAAGGGGATTAGTTCCTCATACTTGCAAAGCAAAGATTCTTGAAATTAAACATTGAAAACACAAGAAAGATTACACCTAAACGTTTCAACAATTCCAGGTTGAATGGCATGCACGGCTAGGGCTTTCCTCCTTCTTCCTTGCTGCGGCACTTGGTATGGGTGTTGGTTTTGGGGGTTACGAACGATGTATTCTTGGTTAGGAGGATGAATGATGGCTGATTATGGTGGTAGGGTGCGGCAGGTTGTGTATGGAGGATGAAGAATGGAGGCTAGGGTGTTGCGGCAAGGTGTTTTCTGTATAGCATAAGGGGTGGTGCGAATTTGTGGCTGATTTTATGTTTATATGGTCCTAGGGTTAATTAGATTAGGGTTACACTTAGCAGATTTAGTGGATTAGGGCCTTAGGGTTCGGCAATAGGTGATCAAATCCACCTAGGATGGGGTTTGGCCCACTTAGTTTCATACAAGGATTTGTGTAACCCAAATCCATAAGGAATGAGGCCCTAGAAATCAGAATCCAAAAGGGATAGGGCCTAAAGAGGTGCGGTACAAATTGGAGGGAATGATGGAATGGCTTGCAAGGCAAGGCAAGGCCTTCTAGAAGGGAATAGGTGCCACCTTTGTAGGGTTTCTAGAAAGAATGCTCTTTGTGGCTGATTTGGGGCTTCTAGAAGAGAATGCTTCTAGAAATAGGTTCTAGAAATATCTATTTAGATCCCCTTGCAACTAGGTTTAAGGCATGATAAGGTTAGGATAGGATAAGATGAGATAAGGCTTTGGATAATATTTTGGATAAGGTTGGATAAGGTTATAGATAATGTTTCCTCTTTTGAGCTAGTTCCTTATCCATATTGTCTTAAGTTTAGTTCCTTCATCTTCTCATCATATTTCTAGCCTCTTGAACTCCAAATTCGTCCATCCATGTTGGCCCATATACAAGCTATCCACATAGTGCCCAAAACTGCTCCAAAATGCACCAAAATGCACTTTCTTGGTACTTTAACCCTTTGGACCTACAAACACACGAATATGAGTTGAAATACGACATTTACTAAGAAATAATAGCACAAATGCACAAGAATAAGCTAGCTAAGTCGCCTAAATATGCTCTTATAAAAAAAAAAGATAGATTACACCTAAAAACGTTTCAACACTCCAACTTAAATGCACAAACGTCCAAGGCTTTTTCTTCTTCTCTTTTTCCTTGCAAAGTTGCGGCACAAGAGTCTAGGGGTGATTTTGGATGGATTTCTGGGTTATGAATGGGTTTAGGTTGGTAGGGTGGTGCGGCAAAGGTTGGAGATGGTGTATGGATGTTTGGGTGAAGGTATGAAAGTGTATGAATGGTGGAAGAAAGGTTGAAAGCTGCGACAAAGGTTGGGAGAAAGGATGAAGGATGGCAGATTGTGTGGGTGAATGATTAGGGTTGAATAAGGGGTGCGGCTTTGGTATTTATTTGAGAGAAAGAATCCTAAGGTTTATTACATAGTTTAGGAAAGGATTCAACCCTAAATCCATAAGGAAAATGAGATATGAAATTAGAAATCAAAGGGAAAAGGGAAGGTAACTTGCGGCATAACTTGTATGAAAAGGAATGTGATTTAATGCTGAATTTAAGCAAGGATTTGGGATAGAAAAGGTACGTAAGGTGCGGCTGAGAATGGGGCGAAAAGGAATGTGGTTTTATGACATAGAATAGGAAATAAGGACTTCCCTTGCATGGCAAGGAAGGGAAACACTATGGAATGCACGGCAAGGGTACTTAGGTTGCAAGGAAGGCTTGGTTTGTGTCCTAAAATGCATAGGAGTCCTCAATGTTGCTGAAACATAAGGTCTTTTAGGATTAGGAAAGGTTAAACCAAAATAGGAAACCTTGGCTTAACTTTCCTACTTCAAGTAGGAAACCTTCTTTGACTAGGATTCCTCCTTTGATTAGGAATTCTCTTGTGATTAGGAATCCTCATGTGATTAGGAATCCTCTTGTGATTAGGAATCCCCTTGTGATTAGGAATCCTATTGTTATTAGGAATCCTAACACCTTTAGATCTTCAAATTCGTCCATTCCTTTTGCTCCAAACATATGCTATCCATTCCAAGTCTAATTTTGCTCCAAAATGCATCTTTTTGCTTCCTTAGCCATATGAACCTAAAAACACACGAAAATAGCCTAAACTACTAAAATAACTATGAACTAACAACATAAATGTACGAAAACAAGCCAACTAAGTCGCCTAAATTTTCTCCTATCACTAAGGAAGCAAAAAGGTGCATTTTGGAGCAAAATTGGACTTGGAATGGATAGCATATGTTTGGAGCAAAAGGAATGGACGAAATTGAAGATCTAAAGGTGTTAGGATTCCTAATCACAAGAGGATTCCTAATCACAAGAAGGATTCCTAATCAAAGAAGAAGTCCTAATCACAAGAGGATTCCTAATCAAAAGAGGAATCCTAGTCAAAGAAGGTTTCCTACTTGAAGTAGGAAAGTTAAGCCAAGGTTTCCTATTTTGGTTTAACCTTTCCTAATCCTAAAAGACCTTATGTTTCAGCAACATTGAAGACTCCTATGCATTTTAGGACACAAACCAAGCCTTCCTTGCAACCTAATTGCCCTTGCCGCGCATTCCATAGAGTTCCCCTTCCTTACCGTGCAAGGAAAGTCCTTATTTCTTATTCTATGTCATAAAACCACATTCCTTTTCACCCCATTCTCAGCTGCACCTTACATACCTTTTCTATCCTAAATCCTTGCCTAAATTCAGCATTAAATCACGTTCCCTTTTCATACAAGTTATGTCGCAAGTTTCCTTCCCCTTTCCTTTGGATTTTCTGATTTTATATCTCCTTTTCCTTATGGATTTGGGGGTCCAATCCTTTCCTAAACTATGTAATAAACCTTAGGATTCTTTCTCTCAAATAAATACAAAAGCCGCACCCTTATTCTACCCTAATCATTCACCCACACAATCTGCCATCCTTCATATTGTCTCCCAACCTTTACCGCAGCTTTCAACCTTTCTTCCACCATTCATACACTTTCATACCTTCACCCAAACACCCATACATCATCCCTAACCTTTGCCGCACCACCCTGCCAACCTAAATCCGTTCACAACCCAGAAATCCATCCAAAATCACCCTTAGACTCTTGTGCCACAGCTTTGCAAGGAAAAAGAAGAAAAGAAGAAGCCTTGGACGTTTATGCATTCAAGTTGGAGTGTTGGAACGTTTTTAGGTGTAATCTATCTTCTGTTTTCAATGTTTAATTCAATTTTCCTTTGCTTTGTTGTGAACATGAGAGGCTAAACGTGTTTTAGCTAGGGGAGGCTTTGAAGCCATGATTATATTTATGATATAAATTGATTAAGTCCAGTTGTGATTTCATAAATTGTGAATGCAATTTACTTAACCGTTTGATGGATAACTTATTCTTGTATGTTGATTAGGGAGGCCTACTTAATTTGCATGCTTGAATTTGGTGCTAGAATATAAGGGAGTTTCACATAATCGTCACAAACTTATATTCACAAGTAGTTAAGGTTGTTTTCACAATCATGTTATGTAAATTCCTAGCATGAGTATCATGATGTCATAGTTACAAGTGCTTTGTCAATACTGATGATTTTCATTGAACGTAATGAACTTTGATTGTATCTCTATTGGATGGACAACGCATCAGTAACCAAATTATTCTTCCTAAGTTCCCTACTTGAACTGCATAATAGAGACACAAGCAAAGATCATTAAGTTTCGTGAAAATCATAAGCATTGACAAGGCATTCGTAACTATGACATCATGATACTCATGTCAGGAATTTAACTTAACATGATTGTGCCGAGCAACCTTTACTACTTATGAATATAAATTTGTAACGATTATGTGAAACTCCCTTATATTCTAGCATCAAATTCAAGCATGCAAACTAAGTAGGCCTCCTTAATCAACATACAAGAATAAGTTCTTAATCAAACGGTTAAGTAAATTGCATTCACAATTTATGAAATCATAACTGGAATTAATCAATTCATATCGCAAATTTAATCATGGCTTCAAAGTCTCCCCTAGCTAAAACAAGTTTAGCCTCTCATGTTCATAGCAAAACAAAGAAAACTTAAATTGAACATTGAAAACAACAGATAGATTACACCTAAAAATGTTCCAACAATCCAACTTGAATGCAAAAACATCCAAGGCTGCTTCTCCTCTCCTTCTTCCTTGCTATGCTGCGGCACAAAGGTTTTAGGGTGTGAAAAGTGGGTTGTAGTGTATTAGGGTGAAGGATAGATGAATGACAGGGAGATATGGTAGAAGAAGAAGTGCGGAATGGTGTATGGAAGGTGATGAGGGTTGCGAGATGATGTCTTCAAGGATGAATGATGGCTAGTTGTGTATGTGAGTGAATAGATGTGTGTATGGGTGCGGCAAAGGGTATCTATTTGAGGGAGAGGATCTTAACTTTAATTAAATGGTTTAGGAAAGAATTGGACCCCAAATCCTCAAGGAAAAGGAGAATTAAAGTCAGAATCCCAAGGGAAAAGGGATAGGAAACTTGCGGCAAAGAAGAATAGGAAAGGGAATGTGGTTTCCCTTGCACGAGAAGGAAGGAAAAAGGGTAAGGTGGGTGCGGCATCCCCCTTTGGTTGGGATTAAGGCTTCTAGAACTTGTTTTGAAGTGTCCTAAATTAATTAGGTACCCTCTTTGGCAGCTGGAACTTATGTAGGAAAGATTTAGGGAAACAAAGTCAAAATAAGGAAGTCTGACTCATGTTTCCTTCTTTGTGGCTGATTTCTTTACTTCCAAATCTTGAATTAATTTCTTCCATCTCTTTAGTAGATTCCTAGGCTCCTTTGGTCTTCAATTTCGTCCATCCACCTTGCTCCAAGCATATGCTATCCATTCCAAACCTGAAACTGCTCCAAAATGCACCAAAATGCACTTTCTTGCTACTTTAGCCATTTGGACCTACAAACACACGAAATTAACTCAAAATACTAAAATAACTATGAACTAACAACATAAATGTAAGAAAACAAGCTAACTAAGTTGCCTAAATATGCTCCTATCACTTATCTTATCTTATACGTATCCTAATCTTTTGCTAGGTTAATTCCAGCTGCAAAGAGGACTCATTTTCACATTAAATCACCTAAATATCAGGTTCTAGAAGCCCTATTTTCGTACCCTAAGTTTATGCCACATGTAACCCTTCTAGAAGTTCTAGAATCTGCCACAAGGACCATTCCTTGTCCTCCTTGGAATCTGATTGAAAGTGTCCTTGTTCTTTGGTGATTTGGAGTCCTAATTCCTCTACTTTTTAGCCCAATTTCGTGCCTTCCCTTCACCCTATAAATACATGATGCCGCAACACTCATAAACCACCACCCTTTACAACAATTTCACACCACACCATCCACCACACCTGGAGTCATGCTTGCCATTCAAAACGTTGGATTGTTGGAGCGTTTCTAGGTGTATTCTATTCTTTGTTTTCAATGTTCAATTTAAGTTATCTTTGTTTAATTCCAAACATGAGGAGCTAAACTTGTTTTAGCTAGAGATGGATTCAAAGCCATGAACATATATGTGATATGAATTGATTTCCTCTAGTTATTGTTTCATAAATCATGAATGCGATTTACTTATTTGTTTGATTGATAACTTATTTTTGTATGTTGATGAAGGAGGCCTACTTAGTTTGCATGCATGAATTTGATGCTAGAATATAAGGGAGTTTCAAGTAATAGTTATTCACTTATATTCACAAGTAGTGGAGGTTGCTAGTCACAATCGTGTTAAGTGAATCCTTGGCAGGAATCTCATGCATTTCATAGTGATGAATGCCTTGTCAATGCTTATGATTTACATAGAACTTAATGACTTTTGATATGTATCTTTGTCATGCATTTCATATAGGGAACTTAAGAAAGATAATTTGGTTGTAATGCGTATTCATTCAATTCAATGAAATAAGGAAAATCTGATGGTTGGTTGTGCGATGCAATTAACTTGGGGCATTGTCATTCATGGTTTAAAGGAATAATGACTGGAAATCGATTTGTATGCATATGTGTCATGTGTGGAGATGAACCCTCTAGCTAGCCATTCACCCATATTTCACCCAATTTCGTCCAAATTGTTTAGAGTCTTTAAATCTGTTTGTTTTTACTTTAATTTCGTCCAAATCAATCTCCCCTTTAATTAAGTGTGTTAGATTAGTTAGAAACACGTTCAAATCTGTCCAATTTAGTGTTTTGAGTCTTACTAGTCTAAAATTCGTCCAAATAACTTCTTAGAGTCTGTTTCGAGTCAATTTAACTTAGTTTGTGTGTTTTGAGTCTATTTAGCTTGTTTTGAGTTGTTAGAGTCTAGTTTTCTCTTTTTGAGTCTAGTTTAGTGTTTTAGAGTTTAATTTGAGTAGATTAGCATCCCTTTTAATCCCCTGCCTAAAACGATCCCTACTTTCATATACTACAATCATAGGGTTTTAATTTGAGTGTTAGAATATTTCACATCAGTAAGGGATATGCGGCAGTACCTAGGGAGAGAGGGAAAGTGACTTCCTTGCACGGCAAGGAAAGGGAAAGAAGGGAAAGGTGCAACATCCCTCTTTGACTGAGATTAGGGCTTCTAGAACTTATATTTAAGTGTCCTAAATTAATTAGGAACCCCCCCAACAGCTGGAATTTAAGTAGGAAAAGATTAGGATTGACTAAGTCAAAATAAGGAAGCTTGACTCATGTTTCCTTCTTTGTAGCTGATTCCTTTTCTTCCAAGTCTTGAATTAATTTCTTCCATCTCTTTAGCATATTCCTAACCTTTCTTGAACTTCAGTTTCGTCCATCCACCTTGCTCCATGCATGTGCTATTCATTCCATGCAGAAAACTACTCCAAAATGCACCAAAATGCACTTTCTTGCCACTTTAGCCCTTTAGACCTACAAACACACGAAAATAACTTAAAATACTAAAATAACTAGGAACTAACAACATAAATGCAAGAAAACAAGCTAACTAAGTCGCATAAATATGCTCCTATCAACCAACACCATCATCACTGTTACCGATTCACCTCTATAAATGGGTCTTAATGGGTATCCATTAACAACCCAATGAATTGATTTGCCACCTCTAACAGCAACTATGTCTTACTAGCCAATTTGGAGAAAAAGGTTCTCGTTGACAATGGGGTGGTGCATCCCAACAAGGTACCCTTTGTTGGGTCAGGGCCAATGCCACTCAATTCGACAACTTTGATATTGATGAGAAGGCTAGATGTGGCTCGAAAATTGTGGCTACGGACGTTGAGCTATCAAAGAGGATGAAGTTTGAGACAAATGATATTGTGAAAATTAAGAGAGAAGATTGGAGAATATGACTGCATATTTTTGGCAGCTTTGGTGAGGGTGAATAAGAATATAAGGTAAAGATTCTTAAGCATATTAGGAATTATATGAAAGATGGAAGCGTTTTGTTTGTGAGGAGTGCCAAAAGAGCTAGAGCATTTTTGTACCCAGTTGTTGAGGACCATGACTTGCCTGCTTTGAGCTTCTTACAATCTTCCATCCAAATCTCCGTTGTTCTCGTGCACAAGCCTATCGATCGTCTACGGTAATTGTTTCTATTTTTTCTTTTTATTGTTAAGCTTATATGTATGATGTATCTCTAAAGTGTGATGGTTTTGTTTTTTTTCATATTTGTCAATAAATTGAGTGTATACTTCCTCTTGTTCTATTGGTTTCTGCAACTAAGGGCGTGGTATCATATAAATGAGAAACGAGTGATTTTGGTATACATTACAAGTTCATCCTCAATAACTATTATATTCATATGTTGTTATTGCACCTTACAAAATCTATTGCTATCGATAAAATATGACCATTGACAAACAATAATAACAAAGAAAAAATACCCATCAAAACACATTAACAAAACAAATCAACCCAACAAGAACACAAGATTCTTACAAGGCTTGACAGTTTGCGCCTACATCCTCATAGTCATACAAGAAGAATCAAAATCTTCAAAAATAAAACAATGTTCAAAGAAAAACAAAAAGAAGGAAAACACACTGCCTATAACATTTTAAGAGAAATCGTGCGTTTATGTTTTATTGGGACCAAATCAAATCAGAGGTAGACACACTTCCTAGGCAGAAACCAAATGAATCGCTATATATGGGCTGAGTTGTCACCACTCTAGGGAAAATTGGTAAGATAGCACTCTGGAGCAATACCTTGACGGAATCGCTTTGTGTCTGTGCAATAATTGTAAATCATATAATTCTTTTGCACCCATTGAATCCTCCCTTGATCCGCATAATTAAGCGTCTTCCAGTACCATGCTCCTTTATTGGAGTTTGACTCGCAAGAAGAAGTACCATAAGACCATATGCAAGCATCGGCATTGAAGTTCGTGTAGGAGGCAGTGAAGGGCGATTGGCTCCAATCGATTTTTACAAGTCCACCTCTTGTGGCCCAGTTATCAGCATTCCAGAGACTGGAGTATAACCTCATAGCCTGGTTTTTGGGGAATGGAATACCGTACGACTCCTGGTTCTTGAACTGTCGAATTGGGAGGTCATCAACCAAGAATCTACATATACACACACGAGTATTTTAGCACATAATTATAACAGGGCCCAATTAATTATTGATAAGATAGTCGATCAAGAATAATGCTGGAGATATCATATATGATTACTGACATCAGTTGATCATAATAATTATTGCACAGACACCTGGTAACATGTACTTAACAGTTTGATCATAATAATTTTTCTTTCAATAAATTAAAAAGTTTTCACTCGAAAAAAAATGTTGTACAATCTACTAGTCTATTATACATATTATAATCTCTTTTTCATTGGAGAGTGTTATGAAAAATTGCATCAGTAAAATATGATTAGAAAATTGAAAATAAATATAAAGGAGGAAAATTTGGACAATAATTGATGATAATTAATTATAGATGTTTACTTACACAATATTTTGGGGATTCCAGAGTATAGAATAGGTGTGGAAATCAGCAGTGGGGTCAAACCAAAGATAGAATTGCTGTTCTCTGTTACCCTTGCCTTGGCAGAACACGTTAGTATGAAGAATGTAAGGCTTACCAGTAACGTTTCCCAAGAACTCAAAGTCTATCTCATCATGAGATGACCCAGTTGATGATAACTGAAACATATAATTACATCAGAATTTAATACATAAACTCTTGCATTATATGTATATATACATCGGGGTTAGGATTGGAGTATACTCATTTTTAACACACATTTTGACATACTTTGTAGGCTCACTCCTTAATGTATTTCAATAATCCAATCGTTCATTTTGTAAGTTTTTCTTGAAAGATCAAGTCTACCAAAAGTTACCCAAATCCGAAACCATATGATTACTGGATTAAATGGTAATTATTTTAGTGTTTCATTGCAGAAAAATATCTTAACAGTTTTGGGTTAATTTATCTATTTTTTTTAGCAAGGGATAATGTATGAATGATGAATTCAAACATACACGGTTCAAAAAAAAAAAAAAAAAAAAAAAACACTAAAATGACTATTATTTAATCCAACGTCATAAGATTTTTTTGATTTGAGTAATTTGTGGTAGGCATAATCTTTAAGGGAATGTCTAAAATATAGACGGTTGAATCGTTGAAATGCATTACAATGTTGGCCCCACAAAATGTGTGTCAAAAATGGGTTAAGATCAAGAGATATCTATTTTTGACACACATTTTGACACCCATTTTGCAGAACCACTGAGTAATACATGTGTGTGTGTGTGTGTAATCTTAAATTTGAAAGTTATTTAGAAAAGACTAGGATTACTTTTGGAAAGAAGCACTTTTTTCTCCCGTAAAATCACTTAAATGTCGCTTTAAGTGATTTAATGGAAAACACCTCTCATTTGTTTCCCATAAAATTACTTGTATATAATATTTAACTCTCAGGAAACTTACATAGAATGTAGTGACAGTGCCAGCAGAGTTTCCAGGTACAAGCTTGATCTGTATATCAATCTTTGCATATAGATATTCATTGTATGACTCAAAAGCTGAGCCACTGACATTGTCGAGAGAGAGAGTAAGGAGGTCTCCATTGTTAAGCATTTTTGCATGATAATCCCCTCCCCATGTTATGTAGAAATCTTGGTAAAACTTGTCAGCAAAGGCAACCATGGAAGTGCTGATCATGAAAACAAAACCCAACAACACTGCTGAAACATTGGAAGAAGAATAAGCAGAAACCATTGCTTGAATTTTAATGGTTAATATTGCTAAATATGAACAAAAAGAGAAACTTAAGGAAATGGTTATGGAAGACAGCTTATTTATAAGCGCGAAGATGAGCAACAATTAATATTATGGAACTTGTTCGTGGCTTGCATTTTATTCAAACACAGATGATCAAAAGTTGTCATTCATTGGTCGTCTATTATTTAAACATATACTCGCAAACCAAGTCAAAAGGGAAACAATCTAAAACAACAAAAATACTGTTTGACTTGATTTAGAGGCTTGAACGTGGTGGCCACCCAGTTTATAGAGAAGCACCAACCACCATTTAACCAATTGTTCCACACTTGTTTAACGAACCATTGGTTTACAAGTGCATTGACCTTGCTAGTGCTTTGCTCGTCTTGAATTTGAGGGTTTATGCAATTTATGTACTTGATTTACGGATTTATATGATGCTTATAGTTTTACTTTACTTTGTACAAGCGGCCGTAAGATGAGTTCGACTCTCGTTCATTTTTTATAATAACAATAAATAAAACCCTTTGCTTATTTTACCTAAAGAGTTAATGTAACGTTTGGTTAGTAGGTTTTGTTTAAAATACGAAGAAAACGGATACATCTTTGCTTTATCGACTACAATGACTAATTTCACCCAAGACTGAAAACAAAAAAAACACTGTCCCCTCCCTCCTATAAAACTGGGCTTGTTCTCAAAAGCCACTGATTTTCCACAAGCCATTTGAGACTTGACATTAGTGTACTTAATGCTATTATACTAAAACAATAATCAAGTTATTTATGGGGCAATCATGCACGGGGTCACCCAATTACTCAACCATGTATTATGTCCAATAAGGCACCGGGTCACCAAACTTAACCATTCTTTGGCTCAATAACGACGTGGATATATTTTTGATCTGAACCTCAGTTTTCATTTCTGTAAAAATAAGAAAAGCACATGGAGACTGGGGGAGTAAAGGAAGCCTCGTTAAAAATCTCCAGTGTAGTGGGATAAAAAAAGTACTTCACTAGGTTGCTCCCCACTTACATTCAATTATCATTCTCGAAATCTACTTCCAGAAGAGGAACTTGATAGGAGCATATTTATGCTACTTAGTTATGTTGCTTCCTTGCATTTAGTTAGTTAATTACTACTTATTATAGTCTTTTAAGCTATTTTCGTATGTTTGTAGGTCCTAATGGTAAAAGGAGCAAGAAAGTGCATTTTGGAGCCATTTGGAGCAGTTTTGGGCATGGATTGGATAGCTTAACTATGGAGCAAAGTGGATAGACGAAATTGAAGTCAAGAGACGCTAGGAAATGCTACAAATATGGAGAAAGAAGTTCAAATACAAAGAAGATAAAGAAAGAGCAAGAAATAAGGAACATTATCCGACCTTATCTTATCCTATCCTAACCAACCTTATCCCATCCTATCTTATCTTATCCAATCAGTTTGTGCCTTAATTCTAGCTATTTAGAAGGGATTAGATATACATTTAAACACATAACTCAGATTCTAGAAGCCTAATCCTTTATGTGCCGCATATATGCCATTCCTTGAAGGTTTAGGAGTTGTAATCCCTCTCCTACAAAGGTGCCGCACCCCTTAGCCTATGTTCTTCTAGAAATCTGCCCTTTATCCCTTCTAGAAGTCTAATTTCTGCCACAAAATACCTAGTTTCTAGAAGACCTAATTTCTGGCGAAATTCCCTATCCCTTTCCCTTTGGTTTCTGCCAAACCTTAACCTTTTTCCCTTAGGATTGTGCAATCCTTTTCCTTCAGAAATTGTGCAAAACCTAGCCTATAAATTCAAGCTTATGCTGCACCATTTGATAGGAGCATATTTAGGCGACTTAGTTAGCTTGTTTTCTTACATTTATATTGTTAGTTCATAGTTATTTTTGTATTTTAACCTATTTTCGTGTGTTTGTAGGTCCATATGGCTAAAGTAGCAAGAAGGTGCATTTTGGAGCCTTTTGGACCAAAATTGGACTTGGAATGGATAGCATATGCTTGGAGCAAAAGGAATGGACAAAATTGAAGACCTAAAGATGTTAGGATTCCTAATCAAAGAAGGTTTCCTACTTGAAGTAGGAAAGTTAAGCCAAGGTTTCCTATTTTGGTTTGACCCTTCCTAATCCTAAATGTCCTAAGTTCCAGCAACATTGAAGGTCTCTTATGCATTCTAGGACACAAACTGAACTTTCCTTGCACCATTCTAGCCCTTGCCGTACCCCTTTCCCTTTCCTTATTCCTTGCCACACAAGGTAGCCTAAATCCTTACCTAATTTCAACCTTAAAACACATTCCTATTCCATTCTAAATCCTTGCCGTGCAAAGGGATTGTTTCTTCCCTATTTGTGTCCCAAGATCACATTCCTTCTTAATCCTAGTCAATGCCGCACCCTACATTCCTTTTCTCTCCTATTTTCTGGTTTTAATCTCCCTTTCCCTTTTCTTGCCACATGTCACCTTCCTATTTCCTTTAATTTCTAATCTTACTTGCTATTTTGAGGAGATTCTGACCCTCAATGCTCTTGGACAAAATAGCTAAGTCTCATTGATCTTTCCTAAGACTTTGCCGCACCCATAGAGACATTCTATTCATTCATAAAGGGAATTCAGTCATCATTGAGAGCTCTCACCACTCATAGCCACAGCCTAGATTCATTCTCCACCATCCCCATATTCATACCTTCAACCACACATCCATACACCATTCCTCTACTTTGCAGCAATCCCTTACCAACCCAAATCCATTCCTAACCCAGAAACACATCCAAACTAATCCCCAAAACCTTTGCGTCGTAGCCTAGCAAGGAAGAAGGAGAGGAGAAGAAGCCTTGGACTGTTTTTGCATTCAAGTTGGATTGTGGGAACGTTTTTAGGTGTGATCTATCTTTTGTTTTCATTGTTTAATTTAAGTTTTCTTTGTTTTGCTGTGAACATGAGAGGCTAAACTCGTTTTAGCTAGGGGAGGCTTTGAAACCATGATTATATTTGTGATATGAATTGATTAATTCCAGTTGTGATTTCATAAATTGTGAATGCAATTTACTTAATTGTTTTATTAAGAACTTATTCTTGTATGTTGATTAAGGAGGCCTACTTAGTTTGCATGCTTGAATTTGATGCTAGAATATAAGGGAGTTTCACATAATCGTTACAAACTTATCTTCACAAGTAGTTAAGGTTGTTTATCACAATCATGTTAAGTTAAATTCCTGGCATGAGTATCATGATGTCATAGTTACGAATGCTTTGTCAATACTTATGATTTTCATAGAACGTAATGATCTTTGATTGTATCTCTATTATGATGTCATGTAGGGAACTTTTGAAGACCGCTTTGGGTTGTCGAATGATGTCATCCAATCCAATAACTAAAGGAAAATCTGAGGGTTAATTAGTGATGTCACAGTTAATTGATGTGAAAATTAACTTGACACACAAATTAAACCCTATTTGTGACAATTGTAGTAGATATGTAAGTAGGGATCGTTCTAGACCGGGGATTAACTAGGGATGCTAATCAACATAAATAAGACTCAAAAACACTAAACTAGACTCTGTAGACTCAAATCTAACTTTAAACAGCAACCAACAATTAAAAAGACTCAATTTTAGACTCAACAAGTGTTTTGGACGACAATAAACCTTATCTTGACTCAAAAGACTCAAAGAAAACAGGTTTTGACTCAAATAAGAAGACTAAATGAAAGGGGGATTGTTTTTGACGAATTTTAAACTTAAAACGAAAACTTTGATGAAAACACTTTGGAAAAACGAATTTAAATGAGTGAAAGGCTAGTTAGAGGGTCCTTCTCCACACATGATATATGCATATGAACCAATTTCCAGTTATTATTCCTTTAAACTGTGAATGACAACACCCCAAGTTAGTTGCATCGCACAACTAACCATCAAATTTTCCTTATTTCATCGAATTGAATGAAAACGCATTACAACCAAATTATCTTTCTCAAGTTCTTTATATGAAACGCATATTAAAGATAATATCAACAGTCATTAAGTTTTGTGAAAACCATAAGCATTGACAAGGCCTTCATCACTATGAAACGCATGAGACTTATACCAAGGATTTACTTAATGCGATTGTGACTAGCAACCTCCACTACTCGTGAATATAAGTGAATAACTATTACATGAAACCCCCTTATATTCTAGCATCAGATTCATGCATGCAAATTAAGTGTCGACCCCCAACCCATATGCATAAACAAGTTTTAATAACTTAGATAAGCAAATCACATTCATGCCTTAAGAAACAATAACCAGGCGTAATCAATTCATATAAAACATATAATCATGGCTTCGAATTCACCTCCAACTAAAAATAAATTAGTTCCTCATGTTCATCATAATTGAAAACCAAATTAACATAAACATTAAACTAAGACTAAGGATAGAAAGAACCAAGAAACGCTCCACACTCCAATGGCATGCACGGCACTCCCTTGGATGTAATATTGCACAAGTCCTCCTCTCCTTGCTTGCGGCACTAAGGTGGTGTAGGGTGAATTGTGGTGTTTGATGGTTGAAAGTGTGAATGAATGAATGAGTGAATGGATGAATTGAATGGTGTGGCAGAGGGCTGTATTTATAGGCTCATTATGCATAATTAGTGAAGGAAAAGGATTGCACAATCCCATGGGAAAAGGGTTTAGTCTAGGCAGAAACCAAAGGGGAATGGGATAGGTAATGCACGGCATGGTTTTAGGGGGTTCTAGAAGGATAGGTGCGGCACATTTCTAGGGGAGAAGATAATGTGTTCTAGAAAGAGTGTTTAGGGCAGATTCCTAAATTTAAAGGGACAAGAACACACGGCATAGGTATAGAGGAAGGATTGCAACTCCTAAACCTACAAGGAATGGCCTACATGCGGCATACAAAGGGTTTATGCTTCTAGAATTTGACTTAGGTGTTTAAATGTGTAACTAATCCCCTCTAATTAGCTAGATTTAAGTCCTAACCTGATTTGGATAGGATAGGATAGGATAATGTTAGAGTTAGGAAAGGATAAGGTTGGTTAGGATAGGATAAGATAAGGTTGGATAAGGTTCCTTATTTCTTGCTATTTCCTTATCTTCTTTGCATTTGGACTCGTTTCTCCAGATTTTTAGCCTTTCCTAGCCCTTCTTGACTTCAATTTCGTCCATCCTCTTTGCTCCATGGTTAAGCTATCCAATCCATGCCCAAAACTACTCCATTTAGCTTCAAAATGCCCTTTCTTGCTCCTTTTGCCATTAGGACCTGAAAACATATGAAAATAGCTGAAAAGACTAAAATAAATAGTAATTAACTCACTAAATGCAAGGAAACAACATAACTAAGTAGCATAAATATGCTCCTATCAAATTCCCCCACACTTAGCTTTTGCTAGTCCTCAAGCAAAATGAAATAAACAAAACAAACAAAACACAATCTAGACCTTCCAACATGTACCTCAGGGATTTCCAATGAACATGACACATTAAAGAACACTACATTCATAGATTTTAGTTATCCCTACCTCAAGCATATACTTAACCATAGTTACCACACACTAGCTCCCATTTAATGAATTAAAACATGATTTTGAATGTAGTAACATGCCTTAGAGAATCCCCCAATTCCTCACCGGATACACTCTATTTTCACACAGATTTTCTTACTACACTCCCTACACTAGGTATATGTGAGAAGATTGATGTAAATATGTAAACTAATACTCACATATGTCATAACAATGAAGGCAATTTCTGGAATTATTAACATGTATATGATCTCATGAATGGAATGCCACTACTTAGATGCGAGAACCAGGGATACCATATGTTCAAACCAATTTTAAACTCCACATATTGAAACACATAACAATCAAGATCGAATTCAAAACGTTGTAACGGGGCTAAGGTATTGGCTAACAAAGAAAGGTAAGGATAAACAAAAGTTCTTAAAGCAATAGTAAGCAAAGTAATGAAATAAACACTTAGAATTCATTTTTGAATGCAAAAATAAAAAACGACTCTAAAAACGACTCTAAAAACAACTCATTTTGGGTTTTTAAAACACTCTTTTTTGATTTTTTTTTTTTCAAATTTTGGGATTTTCTGTTTAAGACACATAAAAAACACTTCAAAACACACTAAAAACACTTAAAAACAGTGAAAAACAACTTCAGAAATGATAGGTGATAAAATCCCACGAATTTTCATGAAAAACACTTTGTTTAAACCCCCCCCCCCCTCGGCAACACTTAAACTAAACATTGTCCTCAATGTTTTAAGCATAGACTCACAAACAAACAACCAAATAACACAACTAACAAACACGACAAACATGGCAAAGTAAAAGCAATAAAGAGTAGGGTTTAGGAACGCAAATCTGGTTATGGAGCTTTGGAGCTTCCTAGTTCTTCTTTATTTGCATGGGTTGCCTCCCAAGAAACGCTTGCTTTAACGTCTTCCAGCCGGACGATTCTTCCTCTTAAACTTCAATGGGGCCCACGACATGGAAGCTTGCACCATCCACGACATGCTCTTCAAAGTTCTCATAGCATGGCTTCAACCGATGTCCGTTCACTTTGAACTCTTGCCCGGTCTTTAAGCTTTGAATTTGGACTGCACCATAAGGAAATACATTAATAACAACAAACGGGCCAATCCATTTAGAAAGTAACTTACCTGGAAACAAGCGAAGGCGGGAATTGAAGAGTTGGACTTTCTGCCCTAAAACAAATGTCTTGCTACGAATCATCTTGTCATGGAATGCCTTTGACTTCTCCTTGTAAATCAAAGCGTTCTCGTATGCTTCATGCCTTATCTCTTCAAGCTCATTCAATTGAAGCTTCCTATGGATTCCAGCAGCATCAATGTCCATCTTGAACGTTTTACAGCCCAATGTGCTTTGTGCTCCAATTCAACGGGAAGATGACATGGTTTCCCATAGAGGAGCTGAAATGGGGACATTCCAATTGGTGTTTTGTAGGCCATACGATATGCCCACAATGCATCATTCAAACGCAAACTCCAATCCTTCCGGTTTGGCCCAACGGCCTTCTCCAAAATTTGCTTGATTTCCCGATTAGAAACCTCGGCTTGCCCACTTGTTTGAGGATGATAAGGTGTTGCCACCTTATGTGTGATGTTATATTTCTTGAGCAAAGCTTCAATGGTTCGATTGCAAAAGTGGGACCCTCCATCACTTATAAGAACTCTTGGCATTCCAAATCTAGCAAATATGTTAGTTTTGACAAAATCTGCAACCATGTTCGAATCATTAGTACGGGTGGCTTTTGCTTCCACCCATTTTGACACATAATCAACCGCAAGTAAAATATAAAGGAAACCATGAGATGAAGGAAAATGATCCATAAAATCAATACCCCAAACGTCAAAGATTTCGACACCCACCGCAAGTAAAATATAAAGGTGATAGGAGCATATTTATGCGACTTAATTGGCTTGTTCTCATGCATTTACGTTGTGTTTCCTTAGTTATTTTAGTCCTTTATGCTTCTTTTGTGTGTTTTTAGGTTCATATGGCTAAGGAAGCAAAATGGTGCATTTTGGAGCAAAATTGGACTTGGAATGGATAGCTTATGTTTGGAGCAAAAGAGATGGACGAAATTGAAGACCTAATGAAGTTAGGATTCCTAATCACAAGAGGATTCCTAATCACAAGAGGATTCCTAATCAAATGAGGAATCCTAGTCAAAGAAGGTTTCCTACTTGAAGTAGGAAAGTTAAGCCAAGGTTTCCTATTTTGGTTTAATCTTTCCTAATCTTTAAGGACTCCATATTTCAGCAATATCAAAGGCTCCTACCTATTCTAGGTCATAAAACAATGTCCCTTGCAAACCTAAAGTCATTGTCGTGTGTCCCCTTTGTGTTTCCCTTCCTTGCCGTGCAAGGAGGGGCCTTGTTTCCTGTTTTAAACCATTTAAACACATTCCTTTTTCATACCAAGCTCAGCCATAACTCACATACCCTTTTCTACACCAAAATTCTTGCCTAATTTCAGAAATAAAAAGCATTCCTTTCTTACAAGCCCTTGCCGCAACTTTTAATTAAGTTCCTTTAAAATTCTGTTTTGATTTCCTATTTTCTAGAAGCTTTGGACTTAATTTCTGTTTACCTAAATAACCTAGGGTTTTAATTCCTGAAATCATATAAAGAAACATCCTTGTAGCAGCCACAAAGGGGCATTCATTCACCATTCACGCCAGAAAATCATCTCATCCCTCTAACACATCCATACTTCACCATTCTCCATATTTTCTGCCCAAAACCAACCCTTGCCGTCCCCTACATCCATCCCAAACCTAAATCCATCATTCTACTTCATCCATAACCCCCTAAACTCACCAAAACCTCTTGTGCCGTAAAGGAGAGGAAGAATATTGCTTGAAGATTCTAGCCATTCAACATTGGATCGTTGGAGTATTTAGGTGTTCTCTTTCTTATATTTACAATGTATAAATCTGTTTTCCTTTGTTTTGTGAACATGAGGAACTAAGCCTTTTGGCTAGGGGGCTATTCAATACCATGATTATGCTTGCAAGATGAATTGATTACATCCAATTGTTATTTCATAAGTTGTGAATTCAATTTGCTTAACTGTTTGATTGATAACTCATTCTTGTGTGATTGATTAAGGTGGCCACTTAGTTTTTCATGCAGGGATTTGAAGCTAAAATATAAGGGAATTTCACCTAATAGTTGTAACCTTATATTTGCTAGTAGTGGAGGTCGTTTATCGACGATCGCGTTAAGTAATTCTTGGCAAAAGTTTCATGCTTTTCATAGTAACAATTGCCTCGTCAATACTTATAGTTTTCATGAAACTTAATGATCTTTGATTGTACCTTTATTGTGCTTTTCACGTAAGGGACTTTTAGAGAATGTTTTGAGTTGTTGTATGCGCATTCCCATCCAATTCAATAACTTAAGGAAAACTTGAAAGTTAGAAAAGTGTTGTTCACGGCTAACTTGGGGTATTGAGTTTCATGATTTATTGAAAGAACCAATTGGAAATCAATTTGAATGCAAGTGTGTCATGTGTGGAGAAGAACCCTCTAGTTAGCCCATCATTCATCAATTCACCTAATTTAGTCTAAAGAATCTGTGTTTCTTTGTCCTTGTCTTAATTTACTTAATTTTCGTCAAAACCAATTCCCCCATTAATTTAAAGTGTTAGATTAGTTAGAAATCAATTTAGTTGATGTTTTTAAGTGTTTTGAGTCAAGTGATAACTTAATTTCGTCCAGATTTGAGTAAAGTGTTCAAAACTGCCCAGAAAGTGTTTTTAAGGCAGTTTTGAGTGTTTGTTTGCTGTTTTGTGTCTTTTGGTTCGTTTTGGTGTTTTATAGTTTAGTTTTGCATTCTTTGAGTCTAGTTTAGTGTTTAAACTTTGTTTTTACGATTTTGAGTCAGTTTAGAGTGTTTAGAAATCCCTCCTAATCCCCGGTTTAAGAACGATCCCTACTTACATATCTACTACAATTGTCAACAAGAGGGTTTAATTTGTGTGTTAAGTAATTTTTGCATCAAATTTTGGCGCCGTTGCCGGGGATTAGCAACTTTGCTAATCCCTCGTTATTTCTTTTTATTTATTTTTCGTTTGTTTTCTATCTTAGTTACTAATTTGTTTGTTTCATTGTTTTTAGGTACTTGTTTATGACTCGAAGTTCCCAACTTGTTCATAAGAATATTTTGGACTTTGACGACAATTTTGAGAGGACTTTGAGAAGACAAAAGAACCAACAAGAGTCTAACCCACCTAGTCCTGAACCTGACCTTGAAGAACAAGTTTTGGAAGAGGAAGAAAGGGGCATGGCAGAGACTCTTGAGGAAGTACCCATCATGGCAGCCGACAATCAAACAATCAAGGAGCTTTCGGCTTCGGGAATGGACAATGCCTCACCTTTATGTATTCAATATCTCGTGGCAGCTCAAGACAAGACCGAGGAGTTTGAATTGAAGTCTAGCTTGTTGCACCACATCCCAAAGTTCCATGGGCTGTCCATGGAAGACCTAACAAGCACTTGAAGGAATTTGAAGTGGTTTGTTCAAGCATGACCCCTGTCAATGTCGATGGTAGCATCTTAAAGATGAAGGCTTTTCCATTCTCTCTAACGGACAAAGCTAAAGATTGGTTATATGAGCTAGCACCAAGGACAGTGACATCTTGGGAAAGTATGAAACGAGCGTTCTTGGAGAAATTTTTCCCCACTTCAAGAATCATTCTCCTGAGGAAACAAATAAGTGGCATACAACAAAAGCAAGGTGAATCCTTTCCTACTTATTGATAGGAGCATATTCATGCGACTTAATTGGCTTGTTCTCGTGCATTTGCGTTATGTTTCTTTAGTTATTTTAGTACTTTAAGCTATTTTCGTGTGTTTGTAGGTCCAAAGGGCTAAAGGAGCAAAAAGATGCATTTTGGAGCACTTTTGGGCTAAGGATGGATAGCTTATGCTTGGAGCCAAAGTGTTGGACGAAATTGAAGACCTAATTAAAGACCAAAGTGTTGGAACCTTGTGCCCTTTAGTTTTAGGACATTTAAACCTTTCCTAATCCCAATCATGCCATGCATAACACACCAACAAACAAACCAGCCATGCATCCCATTCAACTTTGCACATGCATTCATCATCATAACCTAGCTGTCATTCCACTTTAATTCACATGCATACCTATTCTTTAAATCAGCCACATGCATCTCCCATCACCATTCCAGATTTCCACCAAGTTCCTAGCTGTCATTCCACTTTAATCCACATGCATTCACTCATAATCATTCACTAACATTGCAGCCACATTTCCACCCACCTCCTAGCTGTCATGTTCCCTCTCATTTACCTATAAATAAGCATGCATTGCAGCCACAATTCATGGATTCCATTCACAACACAATTCATTCTCATTCATACACATTTCAGTCACAAACACCAACCATTTCCTTATTGCCGTGCCTTCCCTTCCAATCCAAACACCATCCACAAACCCCTAAGGCCGTGCCTTCCCTTTCACCATTTCCATCACTCCTCATCCATTCTACATACAAACACCATCACACAACCATTCCTTAGACCTTGTGCTACAACAAAGAGGAAGAGAAGCGGGCCTAAACGTTCATACAATTCAAGTTTGAGTTGTTGGAATGTTTAGGTGTTTCTTTTCCTTTGAATTCAATGTTTAATTTCAATTCTCTTTGTTTTGTAATCAAGAGGAACTAAACCCCCCTTTAGCTAGGGGGGGATTCGAAATATATGTTTATGCTTGCATTTTAATTTGATTACTTCTAATTGCGTTTCATAAGTTGTGAATTCAATTTGTTTAACTATTTGATAGATAACTTATTTATGTATGTTTATTGAGAATGCGCGCTTAATTTTCATGCATGAATATGATGCTAGAATATAAGTGAGTTTCACCTAATCGTTACAAACTTATATTCACAAGTAGTGGAGGTTGCTTTTAAACAATCGCATTAAATGAATTCTTGGCAAGAGTTTCATGCAGTTCATAGTAACGAATGCTTCGTCAATGCTTATGGTTTTCAAAGAACGTAATGATTCTTGCTTGTATCTCTATTATGCAGTTCATATAGGGAACTTGTGGGGAATGTTTTGGGTTGTCGTATGCAATCATCCAATTCAATAACGTTAGGAAAATCTGAGGGTTAATGATAGAAGCATATTTAGGCGACTTACTTAGCTTGTTTTCGTGCATTTATATTGTTAATTCATAGTTGTTTTAGTCGTTTAAGCCATTTTCGTGTGTTTTTAGGTTCATATGGCTAAGGAAGCAAAAAGATGCATTTTGGAGCATTTTGGAGCAAAATTGGACTTGGAATGGATAGCTTATGTTTGGAGCAAAAGGAATGGACGAAATTGAAGGATTCCTAATCCATTGCAGCCACATGCATTCACATGCATAAATCAGCCACATGCATCTCCCATCACCATATCAGATTTCCATCATATTCACATGCATTCCATCCTTTAAAACATTGCACATGCACTCCCTTTAATTAATTAAGCCACATGCACTCCCATCCATTTCATCATTGCAGCCAACACATGCTTTCACATGCATTTTCAGATTGTCCCCTTGCACATGCAGCCACATATTCATTGCACATGCAATTCCAACCCACATGCATCCTTTAATCATTCAAACATGCAGCCACATTCCCTCCTAGCTGTCATGTTCCCCCCATTTCACCTATAAATAAGCATTCATTCTCATTCATTCTTCCACATTTCAGAAAATCATCCATTCACACCAAGAAACATCCCCTTGGCCGTGAGTTTCCCTACAAATCCAAACACCACTCCTCTTCCATTTCCATCACTCCCCAAACCATTCACACCATCAAACTATCCTTAGACCTTGTGCTACAACGAAGAGGAAGAGAAGAGTGCCTAAACGTTCATACAATTCAAGTTTGAGTTTTGGAATGTTTAGGTGTTTCTTTGATTTCAATGTTAATTTCAATACTCTTTGTTTTGTACGTATGAGGAATGGAAGAGAAGAGTGCCTAAACGTTCATACAATTCAAGTTTGAGTTGTTGGAATGTTTAGGTGTTTCTTTGATTTCAATGTTATGAAGAACTAAACCCCCCTTAGCTAGGGGGTGATTCGAAATATATGTTTATACTTGCATTTTGATTTGATTACTTCTAATTGCGTTTCATAAGTTGTGGATTCAATTTGTTTAACCGTTTGATTGATAACTTATTTATGTATGTTTATTGAGAATGAACGCTTAATTTTCATGCATGAATATGACGCTAGAATATAAGTGAGTTTCACCTAATCGTTATGAACTTATATTCACAAGTAGTGGAGGTTGCTTATAAACAATCGCGTTAAACGAATTCTTGGCATAAGTTTCATGCAATCATAGTAACGAATGCCCCGTCAACACTTATAATTTTCATAGAGCGTAATGATTCTTGCTTGTATCTCTATTATGCAATCATGTAGGGGACTTGTGGGGAATGTTTTGGGTTGTCGTATGCAATCATCCAATTCAATAACGTTAGGAAGATTTGAAGGTTAATTAGTGCATCACGGTTAACTTGGAGTGTTGAGAATTAATGATTTATTGAAATGCAATTGGAAATCGTTTTATTATGCAAGTATACCATGTATGGAGATGAACCCCTTAGCTAGCCTTCATTCCATTCAATTCTATCACACATTCACATTTACATTTTGCTTTTACTTACAATCTGTTCTTTTAGTTTAAATTCGTCAAATTAAAATCCCCCTTTACTTTATTGTCTAATTTAGTTAGAAAGTGTCTTAGTTTGTGTTTATAAGAGTTTTGAGTCATTTTGTTACACAAATTCGTCCAAATTTGTGTTTGTGCTCAAATCTGCCCAGAAAGTGGTTTTTAGGCAGATTTGAGTGTGTTTGTGTTGTTTTTAGTTTTTTGGTTTGTTTTAGTGTTTTAAAGTTTAGTTTTGCATTCTTTGAGTCTAGTATAGTGTTTCATATTGTTATTTTACGTTTTTGAGTCAAATCCAAGTGGTTAACAATCCCTCCTAATCCCCGGTCTAGAACGATCCCTACTTATACATATACTACAATTTGACGAAAAGAGGGTTTAATTTGTGTGCGTATAAATCACGCATCAGTTAATTAGTGCAATTCACAGTTAACTTGGGGTGTTGAGAATTAATGGTTTATTGAAATGCAATTGGAAATCATTTTATTTTGCAAGTATAACACGTATGGAGATGAACCCCTTAGCTAGCATTCATCCATACTTTCATCATATTCATATTTACATTCTGCTTTAATTACAATTTGTTCATTTAGTTTAATTTCGTCAAAACCTAAATCCCCCTTTACTTTAATGTCAAAGTAGTTAGAAATCAATTTAGTTTGTGTTTCTAAGTGTTTTAAATCAATTTATTTCCCAAATTCGTCCAAAGTAGTCAAAGTGCTCAAAACTGCCCAGAAAGTGTTTTTAAGGCAGTTTTGAGTGTTTTGGGGTGATGTTTGAGTCTTTTGGTTTGTTTTAGTGTTTTAAAGTTTAGTTTTGCATTCTTTGAGTCTAGTATAGTGTTTTATATTGTGTTTTTACGTTTTTAAGTCAAATCCAAGTGATTAACAATCCCTCCTAATCCCCGGTCCAGAGCGATCCCTACTTATACTTATACTACAATTGACAAAAAGAGGGTTTAATTTGTGTGCGTATAATTCTCGCATCACTTATTATGAACGTTTTAAATCACTTGTTGCTTCTTGTCCACAACATCAAATGAAGGAAAAGTTGCTCCTTCAATATTTCTATGAAGGCCTTCTACCAATCGAACGACAAATGCTAAATGCCTCGGCGGGAGGAGCTTTGGTAGATAAAACACCCATGGCAGCCAAGACACTCATTGCAACCCGTGCATTGAATGCACAACAATACGAAGGCATGGGACAAAGGGATAACCCACGGCCACAAGTGAATGAGGTAAGTTCTTCATCCGATATTCAATCTCAATTAGCTAATCTTACTTCTATTGTGTCTCAGATGGCCGAAGATATGAAGATCCAAGGACCAATGGTGTGTGGAGTATGTTCTATTCAAGGACATGTTTCTGACAAGTGTCCTCAACTTATTGAGAATGGTGGATGGGAGACCGCGAATGCAATTGGATTTCAAAGCCAAAATCAACCAAGGAACGATCCATATTCCAACACCTACAATCCCGGTTGGAGAGATCACCCAAACTTCAAGTGGAGGGAGCCACAACAACCCCAATCACAAGGAGGCTTTAGGCAACAACCTCCGGGCTTCTACAACAAGCCATACGCACCCACACAAGCACCTCCACAATCTGCCCAACCAAGTTCAGGTAACACTTTAGACAATGATACATTTCTTAAATTACTAACTAACTTGTCTCAGGGGCAAGAAAATCAGGCCAAGGCAATGCAAAACAATGACAAAAGGGTGGATCATTTGGAGAAACAAATTGGGCAGATTGCAGATTTTGTAGGGAAATTTCGAGACCAAGGCCAACTCCCTAGTTCTACCATTCCAAATCCAAAAGGAAGGTTCGAAAGTGCAAAAGCCATAGTGTTGAGAAGTGGAAAAGAAGTTGGGGTAGGTTCTTCATCAAAAATAGGTCACAAAGAGGATGAAAAACTGCACTTTGAAGAGGGGGAAACAACCAAACCCACGGCAAGGGTGGAACTCCCTTTGCCGCAAGCTTCTAATGACCCTAAATCATCCAATCTGTCTAATAAAGGTAAGAATGTGTCAAATTCAGTTCCTACTAATGTTTTTCCTTCGAATGTTCCTTTTCTTAGTAGGTTCATGCAAACAAAGAAGGAGGAAGCTAAAAAAGACATTCTTGAGACATTTAGGAAAGTTCAAGTTAACATACCCCTTTTGGATGCAATCAAGCAAGTTCCACGCTATGCCAAGTTTTTAAAGGAGTTGTGCACCACTAGGAAGAGAATGTCGACCAAGGAGGTTGTCAAGGTAGGTGAAAATGTCTCCGCTATCATGCAACGAAAACTACCCCCAAAATGCAAAGATCCAGGTAGTTTTACAATTCCTTGTGTCACTGGTAATATTCGCTTTGAATCTGCCATGCTAGACTTAGGTGCCTCTATACATGTTATGCCATACTCAATTTATGCATCTATGAATTTAGGAGTGTTGAAAAATGATGGTGTAATCATACAATTGGCCGATAGATCTAACGCCTATCCAAAGGGAGTTTTGGAAGATGTTTTAGTGCAGGTTAATCATTTAATCTTCCCAGCGGATTTCTACGTTCTCGACATGGATGAATCGGATCATGCCACTTCATTACCCATCCTCCTTGGAAGGCCATTCATGAAAACGGCCCGGACCAAGATTGACGTGTTTAATGGAACTTTGTGCATGGAATTTGATGGGGAAGTTGTTAATTTGAATCTTTCTGATTCTATTAAGTACCCTAGTGAGGACCATTCATGTTTCTCTATTGATATAATTGACTCTTTGGCGCAGGGATATCTTGACGATTTGAATGACGATGCACTTGAAAAAGCCATTACAAGAGGCATGGAACGCAACAACGAGGAGGTAACACCTAGGTTAACCCATGGCACACCTAAAGCACCGTATGCCGTGTCCCCTAGTGAGGAAGTTAGGGAGATGGTTGCTGCCCTTGAGTTGTTGCCTACGCATGATGGTAAGTTTCCTAATCGTGAGTCAATTCCTATTTCGACTAACAAGTTGCTTCCGTCCATAATTCAGGCACCCGTCCTTGAACTAAAACCATTACCAAGCCATTTGAAGTACATTTTCTTGGGAGAAAATGAGACCCTACCTGCCATCATCTCCTCATCCCTCACGGCCCAAGAAAAGGAGAAACTAGTTCACGTTTTGAAAGAGTTCAAATTTGCCCTAGGATGGACATTGGCCGATATCAAAGGTATAAGTCCTACAACATGCATGCATCACATATTTCTTGAGGAGGGGGCCAAACCAACTAGAGAGGCTCAACGCCGTCTTAACCCTCCGATGATGGAAGTTGTGAAAAAGGAGATAATCAAACTTCTAGATTGTGGAGTCATCTATCCAATCTCGGATAGTAAGTGGGTTCACCTATCCAATGTGTGCCTAAGAAATCCGAGTGTGACGGTTGTGGAAAATGCCGAGAATGAGCTTGTACCTACTCGCATTCAAACCGGTTGGAGAGTATGCATTGATTATAGGAAGATAAATGCCACCACAAGGAAGGATCACTTCCCCTTGCCATTCTTGGACCAAATGCTTGAAAGGTTAGCCGGTTATTCCTTTTATTGTTTTCTTGATGGATACTCTGGTTATAATCAAATTGTTATTGCCCCGGATGATCAAGAAAAGACCACTTTTACTTGTCCCTTTGGAACGTTTGCATATCGACGCATGCCATTCGGTTTGTGCAATGCTCCAGCCACGTTTCAAAGGTGTATGGTTAGCATCTTTTCTGATTATGTTGAAAGGATTATTGAAATATTCATGGATGATTTTAGTGTATTTGGTAGTTCATTTGATAATTGCTTGGATAATCTCACTTTAATCTTGAAACGTTGTGTTGAAACAAACCTTGTGTTAAATTGGGAGAAATGCCATTTTATGGTAAACAAGGTATTGTTTTGGGTCATATAATCTCTGAAAAAGGAATTGAAGTTGATAAGTCTAAAATAGATCTTGTACGCTACTTACCCTCTCCTATTTCGGTGAGAGAGGTTCGTTCTTTTCTTGGTCATGTAGGATTCTATCGACGATTTATCAAGGACTTTTCCAAGATTGCACAGCCCCTATGCCGTCTCCTCCAAAAGGAAGTGCCTTTCGAGTTCAACGAGGTGTGTGAGAAATCCTTCAACCATCTCAAAGAACTCCTCACCACGGCACCAATTATAACTCCACCGGATTGGTCCATTCCCTTCGAACTAATGTGTGATGCATCGGATTATGCACTTGGCGCTGTTTTAGGCCAAAGGAAAAACAAGCAGCCACATGTTATTTATTATGCTTCACGCACTTTAAATGATGCTCAATTGAATTATTCTACAACTGAAAAAGAACTTTTGGCGGTTGTATTTGTATTAGATAAGTTTAGATCATATCTAATTGGCACAAAAGTAATTGTTTTCACTGACCATGCAGCTTTGAAGTATCTTCTCACCAAAAAGGAGGCCAAACCAAGACTCATTCGTTGGATGCTCCTACTTCAAGAGTTCGATATTGAAATTAGGGACAAGAAAGGGTGTGAAAACGTGGTGGCTGATCACCTAAGTAGAATGGTGCGTGAGGAAGAGTCCACCCCCATTTTAGAAATGTTTCCGGATGAGCAACTTCTGTCCATTCAGGTAAGTACCCCTTGGTATGCCGATTTGGTCAATTATTTGGTATCTAAGCAAGTTCCTAGCACCCTAAACAAATTCCAATGTGATAAACTTAAAAAGGATGCTAGATTTTATGTTTGGGATGACCCATACTTGTGGAAACATTGCCCAGATCAGATTATAAGGAGATGTGTGCATGAATCAGATTTTCATTCAATTTTAAGTTTTTGTCACACATATGCTAGTGGGGGTCATTTTGGCACCCAAATGACAGCTTTAAAAGTTCTTGAATGTGGTTTTTATTGGCCTGCTTTGTTTAAAGATGCAAGAACCTTTTGTTTAGCTTGTGATCGATGCCAAAGGACAGGTAATATAGGCCAAAGAGATCAATTGCCGCAGGTACCCATTGTTGTTGTTGAAATTTTTGATGTGTGGGGAATTGATTTTATGGGTCCTTTTCCTTCATCTTTTGGTTTCAATTACATATTACTTGCAATTGATTATGTTTCAAAGTGGGTGGAAGCGAAAACCACTTGAACTAATGATTCTAAAGTTGTGGCAGATTTTGTGAAAACTAATATCTTTTCAAGATTTGGGATGCCTAGGGTGCTAATCAGTGATGGGGGGTCTCACTTTTTCAATCGTACCATTGAAGCCTTACTCAAGAAGTACCATGTGACGCATAAGGTTTCCACACCTTACCATCCCCAAACCAATGGCCAAGCCGAGGTGTCCAATAGAGAGATCAAACAGATTTTGGAGAAGACCGTTGGGCCAAATAGAAAAAATTGGAGCTTGCGTTTGGATGATGCTCTTTGGGCATATAGAACAACGTACAAAACTCCCCTTGGTATGTCTCCTTTTCGTCTTGTTTATGGTAAACCATGTCATCTCCCTGTGGAATTAGAACATAGAGCTCATTGGGCTATCAAAACATTCAATTTGAATGTGGACCAAGCTGGAATTCATAGGAAGCTTCAATTATGTGAACTTGATGAAATACGGCATGAAGCTTATGAGAATGCTAGAATTTACAAAGAAAAGACCAAGGCATTCCATGATAAGATGATTAGAGGCAAGACTTTTACAATAGGGCAGAAAGTGTTGTTGTTCAACTCCCTTCTTCGTCTCTTCCCTGGTAAGTTACGTTCTAAGTGGGTTGGTCCTTTTGTTATTACTAATCTTTTTGTGCATGGTGCAGTCCAAATTAAGAGTTTGAGAACAGGGCAAGAATTCAAGGTGAACGGACATAGATTGAAGCCATACTATGAGAACTTTGTGGAGCATGTTGTGGAAGAGCTTCCCTTGCATGCCGTGGGTTCCAACTTGGAGTGAAAGGGTTCTTCGTCTTGTTGTACGACGTTAAAGCAAGCGCTATGTGGGAGGCAACCCATCCATTCAACAAAGGAAGCCCTAGGAATCCCCTGAATTCCAGATTTGCGTTCCTCAAACCCTTCTCTTTGTTGTTGTTTCTAATCTGCCATGTTATGTTGTTTAGTTGCTGTTTGTGTGTTTACTTGTGTTTTGTGTGAATTTATGTTTAAAACATTGAGGACAATGTTTGATTTAAGTGTGTGGGGGGGGGGGGGGGGGGTAACTAAGTACATTTGATGCAAATTCATGGGATTTTATCACCCATAACTTCAAGTGTTGTTCCTTGCTGTTTTAAAGTGTTTTTAAGCTGTTTTGGAGTGTTTTAGTGTGTTTTGTTTTATAACTCCGAAAATCACATAAAAATTTGAAAAACATGTTTTGAAAAGCCTAAAAAGAGTGTTTTGAGTCGTTTTTGTGTGTTTGTGTCTTAGGGTACCTTCTAACACAATGATGAGGATTTGGTTTGTAATTGCATGACTGTTAAAAAGAGTTATAAACATGGAGAAAAGTTTGATTTACTCTTGGTATATGCTTGGTTATGGTTATAATGTATGACTTCACATGCAATCATAAAAGAAAAATTCGTTTTTGTAACATGCTTGAAGGAAGGAACTTAAACAAACGCTACAACCTTGTGAGACTTGAGCCTAAACGTTATTTGGAGAGTTAAAATCTGTGCATTATTGTTTTCTAAAGTCGTTGCATGATCTCATTATTCTTTGCTTGGTTACTACTTAGAAGGCGTTTCATCATATAGTTCCAAATGCTAGAACTCATGCCCATTTCATTCGAAGCATGTTATTGATTTGCATAACACATATTCAAGAAGAAGTTGTGTAGTGACCACCACCAAAGCCAAATTGCCGTGTATCCTACTTCATTATATGTTTAAGTTAACCCCATTGAGCCTTGTTAAGCTTACATTCTTTGTTAACCCACATTATCCTCAACTAGCCTAGATTAGGACCATCCATATCCTTATTCTTGAAGCATAGCAAAGCATGATTTGAATTGAATTCCTTTTGAATAATGTATGGCAGAAAACAAGTGTGGGGGAAGTACTTCTCATGTGAGTTAGTGTGCCATAGGCACGAGTGGAAAAGAAAAAAGAAAAAATTCGTGGAAAAAGAAAAAGAAAAGAAAAAGTTGTGAAAAGAAAGAAAAAAAGAGTATGAAATAAATGAAAATAAGTTTACATGTTTATGGTAGTTGAAGAAAGGGTCCAAAATGTTGAATATGGCCCTGAGTGTTGCTTAGATCTTCCCTTTGTGTTAAAAGTTGATTTCTGGGTTTTAAAGTGAATTCTAAGTCTCAATTTCATTACTTTGCTTGCTATTGCTTCAAGAATGTTTGTTATCCCTATCCTTCCATTGTTAACCAATATCCCAAGCCCCATTACAACCCTTGACTTCAATCTTGAGTGTTATGTGTTTCAATTTGTGGAGTTTGAATTTGGTATGAGCATATGGTGTCACTGGTTCTCGCATCTAAGTAGTAGCATTCCATTCATGAGATCATATCTAAACATGCTTATTAACTCCAGAAATTGCTTTCTTTGTGATACATATATGAGAGTGTTCGTTTTCATGTTTACATTAATCTTCTCACATATAACTAGATTAGGGTGTGTAGTTAGAAAATCTGAGTGAAAATTGAGTGCATATCTTGTAAGGAATTGAGCAAATTCTCTAAGGCATGTTACTACATTCAAAACATGGTTTTAAATGCTTAATTGTGAACTAGTATGTGGTGACTATGATTAAGAATGTACTTAAGTGTGAAGATGACTACAATCTGTGGAGATAATGAATTTTAACATGTCATGTGCATTGGAAATCCCTGAGGCACGTTGGAAGGTTTAGATTGTCTTTTGTTTGTTTTGTTTAGTTTGTTTGTTTTGCTCGAAGACTAGCAAAAGCTAAGTGTGGGGGAATTTGATAGGAGCATATTTATGCGACTTAATTGGCTTGTTCTCATGCATTTACGTTGTGTTTCCGTAGTTATTTTAGTCCTTTATGCTTCTTTTGTGTGTTTTTAGGTTCATATGGCTAAGGAAGCAAAATGGTGCATTTTGGAGCATTTTGGAGCAAAATTGGACTTGGAATGGATAACTTATGTTTGGAGCAAAAGAGATGGACGAAATTGAAGACCTAATGAAGTAAGGATTCCTAATCACAAGAGGATTCCTAATCACAAGAGGATTCCTAATCAAATGAGGAATCCTAGTCAAAGAAGGTTTCCTACTTGAAGTAGGAAAGTTAAGCCAAGGTTTCCTATTTTGGTTTAATCTTTCCTAATCTTTAAGGACTCCATATTTCAGCAATATCAAAGGCTCCTACCTATTCTAGGTCATAAAACAATGTCCCTTGCAAACCTAAAGTCATTGCCGTGTGTCCCCTTTGTGTTTCCCTTCCTTGCCGTGCAAGGAGGGGCCTTGTTTCCTATTTTAAACCGTTTAAACACATTCCTTTTTCATACCAAGCTCAGCCATAACTCACATACCCTTTTCTACACCAAGATTCTTGCCTAATTTTAGAAATAAAAAGCATTCCTTTCTTACAAGCCCTTGCCGCAACTTTTAATTAAGTTCCTTTAAATTTCTGATTTGATTTCCTATTTTCTAGAAGCTTTGGACTTAATTTCTATTTACCTAAATAACCTAGGGTTTTAATTCCTGAAATCATATAAAGAAACATCCTTGTAGCAGCCACAAAGGGGCATTCATTCACCATTCACGCCAGAAATCATCCCATCCCTCTAACACATCCATACTTCACCATTCTCCATATTTTCTGCCCAAAACCAACCCTTGCCGTCCCCTACATCCATCCCAAACCTAAATCCATCATTCTACATCATCCATAACCCCTTAAACTCACCAAAACCTCTTGTGCCGTAGCAAAGGAGAGGAAGAATATTGCTTGAAGATTCTAGCCTTTCAACATTGGATCGTTGGAGTATTTAGGTGTTCTCTTTCTTATATTTACAATGTATAAATCTGTTTTCCTTTGTTTTGTGAACATGAGGAACTAAGCCTTTTGCCTAGGGGG
The DNA here is from genome assembly GCF_963583255.1 of Pyrus communis. Lineage (NCBI taxonomy): Eukaryota > Viridiplantae > Streptophyta > Magnoliopsida > Rosales > Rosaceae > Pyrus > Pyrus communis. The sequence goes on along the minus strand of NC_084806.1, from coordinate 22,795,848 downwards.
CTATTCAATACCATGATTATGCTTGCAAGATGAATTGATTACATCCAATTGTTATTTCATAAGTTGTGAATTCAATTTGCTTAACTGTTTAATTGATAACTCATTCTTGTGTGATTGATTAAGGTGGCCACTTAGTTTTTCATGCAGGGATTTGAAGCTAAAATATAAGGGAATTTCACCTAATAGTTGTAACCTTATATTTGCTAGTAGTGGAGGTCGTTTATCGACGATCGCGTTAAGTAAATTCTTGGCAAAAGTTTCATGCTTTTCATAGTAACAATTGCCTCGTCAATACTTATAGTTTTCATGAAACTTAATGATCTTTGATTGTACCTTTATTGTGCTTTTCACGTAAGGGACTTTTAGAGAATGTTTTGAGTTGTTGTATGCGCATTCCCATCCAATTCAATAACTTAAGGAAAACTTGAAAGTTAGAAAAGTGTTGTTCACGGCTAACTTGGGGTATTGAGTTTCATGATTTATTGAAAGAAGCAATTGGAAATCAATTTGAATGCAAGTGTGTCATGTGTGGAGAAGAACCCTCTAGTTAGCCCATCATTCATCAATTCACCTAATTTAGTCTAAAGAATCTGTTTTCTTTGTCCTTGTCTTAATTTACTTAATTTTCGTCAAAACCAATTCCCCCATTAATTTAAAGTGTTAGATTAGTTAGAAATCAATTTGGTTGATGTTTTTAAGTGTTTTGAGTCAAGTGATAACTTAATTTCGTCCAGATTTGAGTAAAGTGTTCAAAACTGCCCAGAAAGTGTTTTTAAGGCAGTTTTGAGTGTTTGTTTGCTGTTTTGAGTCTTTTGGTTCGTTTTGGTGTTTTATAGTTTAGTTTTGCATTCTTTGAGTCTAGTTGAGTGTTTAAACTTTGTTTTTACGATTTTGAGTCAGTTTAGAGTGTTTAGCAATCCCACATAATCCCCGGTTTAAGAACGATCCCTACTTACATATCTACTACAATTGTCAACAAGAGGGTTTAATTTGTGTGTTAAGTAATTTTCGCATCAAAAGGAAACCATGAGATGAAGGAAAAGGATCCATAAAATCAAGACCCCAAACGTCAAAGATTTCGACACCATAGATGGGTGTTTGCGGCATTTGGTCTTTTGGACCTATATTTCTGGTTCTTTGGCACCAATCACATGTTATGCAAAAAGTTCTAGCATCTTTAAATATAGTAGGCCAATAAAAACCACATTCAAGTACTTTACGTGCCGTCCTTTGAGTGCCAAAGTGACCTCCACATGCATAAGTGTGACAAAACGTTAAAATTGAATTAAACTCCGATTCATGCACACACCATTGAATGATTTGATCCATGCAATATTTCCACAAAAAAGGATCATCCCACACATAAAACTGAGCCTCCCTTTTAAGTTTATCACGTTGGTGTTTATTTAGGTTGCTTGGAATTTGTTTAGACACCAAATAATTCACTAAATCGGCATACCATGGCTCAATTACCTCGATGGACATCAATTGCTCATTTGGGAATGACTCTTGGATAGGTACGGCTTCTTCTTCATGTACCATGCGGCTCAAGTGGTCAGCCACCACGTTTTCACTTCCTTTCTTGTCCCGAATTTCGATATCGAACTCTTGAAGTAGAAGCATCCAACGAATAAGCCTTGGCTTGGCCTCCTTCTTGGTGAGTAAGTACTTCAACGCTGCATGATCAGTGTAAATTATAACTTTAGTACCTAGTAAATAAGAACGAAATTTATCTAAAGCAAAATCAACAACAAGAAGTTCTATTTCCGTTGTGGAATAGTTCAATTGGGCATCATTCAAGGTCGAAGATGCATAATAGATGACATGTGGCTGTTTGTTCTTCCTTTGGCCTAAAACAGCTCCTAATGCATAATCCGAGGCATCGCACATAAGCTCAAAAGGAAGGCTCCAATCTGGTGGGACAATGATGGGGGCCGAAGTGAGCATCTCCTTAAGGTGTTTGAAGGCCTTCTCACACTCCTCATCGAACTTGAATGGTACATCCTTTTGGAGAAGTCGGCAAAGGGGGTTGGAAATTTTTGAAAAATCATTGATGAATCGCCTATAGAATCCCGCATGTCCAAGAAAAAAATTAACCTCTCTAACTGAAGTAGGAGAAAGTAGCGTACAAGATCTATTTTTGATTTATCAACCTCAATCCCTTTGGCCGAAATTATATGCCCTAAAACTATGCCTTGTTTTACCATGAAATGACATTTTTCCCAATTTAAAACAAGGTTAGTTTCAATGCATTGTTCTAAGATTAAAGTGAGATTATGTAAACAATCATCAAACGAATCACCAAATACACTAAAATCATCCATCAAAACTTCAATTATTTTCTCCACAAAATCTGAAAATATACTTACCATGCATCTTTGAAAGGTGACAGGTGCATTGCATAAACCGAATGGCAAGTGACGATAAGCAAAAGTACCAAAGGGGCACGTGAAAGTGGTCTTTTCTTGGTCATCCGGAGCTATGACAATTTGGTTATATCCCGAATACCTATAAAAAAAACAATAAAAAGAACGACCGGCTAACCTTTCAAGCATTTGATCAATGAACGGTAAAGGGAAGTGGTCCTTCCTTGTGGTGGCGTTGAGCTTTCTATAATCAATGCAAACTCTCCAACCTGTTTGGATACGTGTTGGCACAAGCTCATTCTCAGCATTCTTCACCACCGTCACTTCAGATTTCTTTGGCACAACTTGAACTGGTGAAACCCAACGGCTATCCGAGATAGGATAAATAACTCCACAATCAAGTAATTTGATAACCTCTTTCTTCACAACTTCCATCATTGGAGGGTTGAGTCGACGTTGGGCCTCTCGAGTTAGTTTAGCCCCCTCCTCTAGAAGTATGCGATGCATGCATGTTGTAGGGCTAATGCCCTTAATGTCGGCCAAGGTCCATCCTATGGCTATTTTGTGCTCTTTCAACACTCGAACCAATTTTTCCTCCTCCACTGCCGTGAGTGATGAAGAGACAATGACAGCCACCATCTCGCCAACTTCATCATCATGTACGGCCAGGTTGGGTGTTAAACCCAACCCTTCGGCAATTGTTGTTTTAAGTGGGCCTTTGTCTAATGAATCAAGAAAATCCTGCGCCAATGACTTTAGTATATCAATAGAGAAACAAGAATGATCACCTTTAGGATATTTGATAGTTTCAAAAAGATTGAAATCAATAACTTCCCCATCAAATTCCATCGTTAAAGTTCTTTTGAACACATTGATCTTGGTGCAGGCTGTTTTCATGAAAGGTCTCCCAACTAGGATCAGCAATGGTGTAGAATGGGTTGAGTCCTCCATGTCAAGCACGTAATCGTCAGAAAGGTCAAATTGTTAACCTGCACCAAAACATCTTCCAAAACTCGTTTTGGATAGGCATTAGAACGATCGGCCAATTGGATAATCACACCATCGTTTTAAAGCTCTCCTAAATTCATAGATGCATAAATTGAGTAAGGCATGACATTAATTGACGCTCCTAAGTCTAGCATAGCATGTTCAAACTTAGTATTTCCAATAACGCAAGGAATTGTAAAATTACCCGGATCTTTGCATTTAGGTGGTAGTTTTCTTTGTAACACCGTCGAAACATTCTCACTTACCTGGACCACCTTTTTGTTCGAAATCCTCTTCCTTGTTGTGCAAAGCTCTTTCAAGAATTTAGCGTACTTTGGAACTTGCTTGATTGCATCAAGGAGCGGAATATTGACTTGAACTTTCCTAAAGGTTTCCAGAATGTCCTTCTCATTCTCTTCTTTCTTTGATTGCCTAAATCTGCTAGGAAATGGCACATTTAGTGGAATAGAACTTGACAAATTCGAATTTGGACTTACCTTGGTGGTGTTGGACGGTTTTGGGGTGGTAGATGGTTGCGGCAAGGTTTGTTCCACCCTTGCTGTGGCCTTTGCTCCTTGTTCATCCTCTTCTTGCAGCAACATGTCCCCTTCTTGACTTGTTTTGGATGGTTTTGGGGTGGTTCCAACCTCCTTACCACTTCTCAATGTGATTGCCTTGGCGGTTTCAAAGCCTCCTTTCGGATTAACGATTGTTGAACTAGGCAATTTACCTTCCTCTCTGAAGTGGCCCATGAATTCTGCCATTTGCCCTATTTGTTTCTTCAATTCTCCCATCTCATTTGCTTGATTTTGATAGCCCTGCGACAAAGTAGTTAGTAATTGAAGCACATTATCATTATTCATTGATAAACTTAAATTTGATTGAGTAGGTTGAGACTGAGTTTGAGATTGTGGGAATGGCTTTTGATATATCGCAGGGGGTGGCCGAAATCCTCCTCCATTGCCATGAGTTTAGGGTTGTTGAGGCTCCCTCCACTTGAAATTTGGGTGATCTCTCAATCCCGGATTGTATGTATCTGAGTATGGATCATTCCTTTGTGGTTTTGGCCTTGATAACCTATGGAATTAGCGCTTTCCCATCCTCCATTCTCTATCAATTGAGGACATTGATCATTGGGGTGCCCTTGCATAGAGCACACACCACACATACTTGGTGTACTTCCTTGCACTTTGGATCCTTCAATAACCTGAGACACAAGCAAAGTGAGATTAGTTAATTGAGATTGAATTTCAGAAATTGCACTTACCTCATTCACTTTTTGTTGCCGTGGGGGGTCTCTTTGTCTAACACCTTCATATTGTTGTGCATTCAAGGCTCGATTTGCAATTAAAACCTTGGCAGCCACGGGTGTTTTGTCAACCAAAGCACCTCCCGCCGAGGCATCTAGCATTTGTCTCTCAATTGGAAGAAGGCCTTCGTAGAAATATTGAATTAAAAGTTCTTCCTTCGTTTGATGTTGAGGGCGTGATGCAACTAGAGTCTTGAAACATTCATAATATGCCGGAAAAGACTCCCCTTGGTTTTGTTGGATGCCACTAATTTTCTTCCTCAAAAGAATCACTCTTGAAGTTGGGAAGAATTTCTCTAAGAATGCCCGCCTCATGCTTTCCCAAGAACTGACGGTTCCGGGTGCCAATTCGTATAGCCAATCTTTAGCCTTTTCCAAAAGAGAGAATGGAAAAGCCTTCATCTTCAAAATGTTCCCATCGACATTGATGGGTGTCATGCTTGAACATACTACTTCAAACTCCTTAAGATGCTTGTTTGGATCTTCCATGGACAGCCCATGGTATTTGGGAATGTGGTGCAACAAGCTAGACTTCAACTCGAACTCGTCGGTCTTGCCTTGGGCGGCCATAGGATATTGAATGCATAAAGGCATGACATTGTCAATTCCCGAGGCCGAAAGTTCTTTGATTGTTCGATTGTCTGTCGCCATGCTTTCTTCTTCTTCAAATTCAGATTCAGAATCTGAACTTGAACTAGGTGGATTAGGCTCCGGTTGCTTCCTCTTTCTTCTCAAGGTTCGTTCAAAATCGTCGTCAAAATCCAATATGTTTGCACGAATAGGTTGAGAATGACGAGTCATAAACTAGTACATGAAATAAAGAATACAAACAAATCAGCAACCAATTAAAGGGCACGGCAAACTTAATAGAAAACACAAAGACACTACACGAACAAAAGGGATTAGCAAGTTTGCTAATCCCCGGCAACGGCGCCAAAATTTGATGTGAAAATTAACTTGACACACAAATGAAACCCTATTTATGACAATTGTAGTAGATATGTAAGTAGGGATCGTTCTAGACCGGGGATTAACTAAGGATGCTAATCAACACAAATAAGACTCAAAAACACTAAACTAGACTCTATAGACTCAAATCTAACTTTAAACACTTAAAACAGCAACCAACAATCAAAAAGACTCAATTTTAGACTCAACAAGTGTTTTGGACGAAAATAAACCTTAACTTGACTCAAAAGACTCAAAGAAAACAGGTTTTGACTCAAATAAGAAGATTAAATGAAAGGGGGATTGTTTTTGACGAATTTTAAACATAAAATGAAAACTTTGTGGAAAACACTTTGGAAAAACGAATTTAAATGAGTGAAAGGCTAGTTAAAGGGTCCTTCTCCACACATGATATATGCATATGAACCAATTTCCAGTTATTATTCCCTTAGACTATGAATGACAACACCCTGATTGGTGCTTATTTATGCGACTTAGTTAGCTTGTTCTTGTGCATTTGTGTTGTTATTTCTTAGTTAATGTAGTATTTCAACTCATTTTCGTGTGTTTGTAGGTCCAAAGGGTTAAAGTATCGAGAAAGTGCATTTTGGTGCACTTTGGAGCCGTTTTGGGCACTAAATGGATAGCACATGTATGGGCCAACCTGGATGGACGAATTTGGAGTTCAAAAGGCTAGGAATCTAATAAGAAGATAAAGAAATTAAATTAAAGACAAAGAGGATAAGGAATCAGCTCAAAAGAGGAAACATTATCCAAAACCTTATCCAACCTTATTTTATCCAAACCTTATCCTATCTTATCCTAATTTAATCTTGTTCCACCTTAATCCTAGCTGCAAGTGGACCTAAAAACATGATTTCTAGAAGCCTTATCTAACCCTGAAAGGGTGTTGCACCCTTCCTGTGACAACCCGTTCCAAATTTTACGTTTTTATTTTATTTTAAAAGCGTGAATTTACGAAATTGCCTTAGAGGCAAGGACTTTGACTTATGTTGACCATCGACTTGAGAGATGTGGGACTTATTCTTTAAGCATATCCTCGTAGTACTCTTTGGTACGAACGTATAGGCGAAAGCCGTTTGCGAGTCCGGATTATAACGGTATAGTTACGGACGTTCGAAATTGGTTATTCAAGGTTTAGTGTTTATTTAAATTAAATCCCCACTTTGTGGGGGTAGCCCAAAATCAGAAATGGAGGGAGGAAAGAAAGAAAAAAGAAAAAAAAAAAAAAAAAAAGAAGAAAAGGAGGTGGTTTCCGTCCACCCGCACCCACCGCGGGTCCATCTTCCAAGGCCAATTCCAGCCAACTTCGGTGGAGTTTTTGGATGCCACCACCACTATCTTATAGCTCTCATTCCCCTCTACAAAACCCACCCAAGAACCACCTTGATTAACCATGGTATGGGGCGGTTTGAGGCCACGAAAGTTGACGAAAATCAATGGTGCTCCGGCCACCCTTTTCGATTTTCCGGCAAATCGGCAAAGCGATGGCCGATGCCACCACTTGGGCTTTGTAGCCCATCATCGCAGGAGCAAAACCCAACCAACCTTGACCCCGTTGGACCACCGTAGACGACGAATCGACGTCGGGAAGTTTTAGGCACCCGCCGGCTTTGTGGGCAAAATTGACCATCTTCCGTCTACTTTTGGACTTCGTGGCAGGTATGAAAGTTGCTCCACTCACTGAGATCTTCATTTTTGTGAAGTTTGAGAATTTTTGGAAATAGTTGGATTTTCCGGCGAGTCGGGGCGCCGACCGCCACCCGCGGCGGCGCGTGGCCAGTGGGCCGCCAATGCTATTTTTAGGCTATGTCAAATGTCTTGAATTCAGTTTTGTCATTTGAATGACGTAGGTTGATAGTTGGAACCTAAATTCGTTACGATACGTTACTTGATAGAAATGTGAATCGATGATCCGACCGTTGGATCGTCACCAAAATTGGATACATTATAATACGTAATATTTAAAGATCATAGGAATTTATGGATTGGGAATCCGACTTACGGATCTTCCTGAATTGGATTTGTAAGTTAGTAAAATAAATGTTCACGGCCACTTGTTTTAGGCAATTGGCGGAGATCTGACTGTTAGATCGTAATGAAATTTTAATATGTTATTCTAGAAACATATTGTGGATCGTTGGGAGTTGCGGATTGGAAATCTGATACGCGGATCTTCCGGGTCAAGTTATACAGGGTTGTAAATCCTATCGTCGATCTTTGATCGACGGTTGACTTGTGGTCAATGGGTCCCAAACTATTTTAGAATGTCGTTGAGGTTGTGTTTTATGTGAATTATGTATTCTTGGGATAAGAGTTCTGAGATGTGATTTGTTAATTAGTCACAGGAACCAATCATTCAGGATGCCTCGATGTCTGCGCTAGAGAATCATAGCGTGGGCTCCAGGTAAGTGGATATTTTCCTTTTTATTGTACATATTGTTGAGAGTTCTATCGACACTTTTAAATTGATTAGGTATATTACTTTCATATATATTTATTGTGAATGCTTGAAGTACTATATGAACTACGAATGGCTTGATCCCTGTTTAGGGTACGTAGGCAGTCTAACGAGACGTTAGATGCAGCCATAAAATATTTGAGACAAAAGCCTTGCTTGGGAAATTGAGTAATGCGAAGGAAATTGGTAAAGGCAAGTTTTAGTTTTATGAATTAGTTAGCTAAATTAATGTTAATTGGGTCGTTATGGATAATTATCCCTGAAAATAAGTAGTTCAGGAGTAGGGCGTTATTGATTGTACACTTCACACCGTATTGTTTATAATTGAGAATGTTACAACATGGTTGAGTATTAGATTGCATCATGGTATATCAATACGTATATTACTTGCATATAATTATTGGGAATGCTTTCAAGTGCAAAGGTGAACTCAGGACACCCAGGTAAGTTCAGGTGAGTTTATGGTATTAGTTGAATCGATTGAGTTATAGCATGACTACAGTTATGTGTTAGGCAACTTCGATATTGTCGTACTAGTTGCCATGAATTCCACATGTTATATTGAGATGCATTGAGAGCTCATAAACCTGCACCCCAGTGTTAGTGCTCCCGCCCGTGGCCAGGGCACAGTCTTTCACGTGATGTTCACCTCCCGCACCTTACGCTCACCTTGGATTCAAGGTAGGTGCACAGTCTGTCGTACAGACCACTTTAGGTGGTTCCGACTCATAGGTGACCCGCGATTATTCGCCCAGTCTTCACGTGATCGTAGCACTTGAGCGTATTTATTTACACCCAGTCCTGTCGTACCGACCACTTTAGGTGGTTCCGACTCATGTGCAGGTATACTTATTGAGCTATTGGCTAGCCATGATTGATGAGATATGGATAAGTCGTACAGGTCACTATAGGTGACTCCGACTTATATGCTAGCCATGATTGATGAGATATGGATAAGTTGTACAGGTCACTATAGGTGACTCCGACTTATATGCTAGCGAGGATTGATGAGATATAGATAAGTCGTACAGGTCATTATAGGTGACTCTGACTTATATGCTAGATTGATGAGATATGGATAAGTCGTACAGGTCACTATAGGTGACTCCGACTTATATGCTAGCCATGATTGATGAGATATGGATAAGTTGTACATGTCATTTTAGATGACTCTGACTGATATATCACTTTGTATTGATTTAGTTCATTTGGCCTACTTATGAATGTATGGTGGAGTTGATGGCAAACCGTGGTTTTGGTCATTTCTGAGTATGGTTTGGATATATGTATATATGTTGTATTGTCTTATGGAAAACGATACGGGTTTTACATTTTGGGCATTACTTTTAAAGAGGTAATAACTTTGGGAAGCTTGGTTTTATTGCTTACTCACAACTTCTGTTTGGTGCCCTTCAGGTTTTAGCTGCTGAGTTTGTATCGACAAGAATGTGTGGTGAATCTTAGTATTGATGGATATTTCTGAGGGTATGATTCTTACCCACACTACTGTACCTTACTTATGCTCTGACATCGCGTGTGAAATGGGTTCGCTCCCACTCATAGCGCACTCTGGTACTTAGACACTTTTAGATTCAAATTTATTCACTTTTTATACACTATCACATTTTATGGCTTCGTCACCTTCCAGGTGTCGCCCAGCACAGCTCGATTCAGGGTCCAAGTGGACTTTCTGGGTCGGGGTGTGTCACTTCCCCCTTTTATCTCTTCTAGAAAACCCAAAATCAGCCACAAAACACCTAGTTTCTAGAAGGCCCAATTTTGGATGAATTTCCTAAACCTTTTTCCTTTTGGATTCTGATTTGTAGGGCCTCATTCCTTGTGGATTTGGGTTACACAAATCCTTTTATGAAACTAATTGGGCCAAACCCTCTCCTAAGTGGATTTAACTCACTTGTGCTGAACCCTAGGGCCCTAATCTAATAAATCTGCTAAGTGTAACCCTAATCTAATTAACCCTAGGACTATATAAATATAAAATCTGCCACAAATTCACACCACCCCTTATGCTATATAGAAAACAGCTTGTTGCAACACCCTAGCCTCCATTCTTCATCCTCCATCCACTCCATACACCTCCATACACAACCTGCCGCACCCTACCACCATAATCAGCCATCATTCATCCTCCTAATCAAGAACACACCATTCACAACCCCCAAATCCACCACCCACAACTTGTGCCGCAGCAAGGAAGAGGAAGGGAAGCCTAGCCGTGCATCAAATTCATCCTGGAATTGCTGAAACGTTTAGGTCTAATCTTTCTTATGTTTTCAATGTTTAATTTCAAGAATCTTTGCTTTGCGACTATGAGGAACTAATCCCCTTTTTGGCTAGGGGGAATTTCGAAACTATGGTTATGTTTGCATGATGATTTGATTACGTTCAGTTGTGATTTCATGAATTGTGAATTCAATTTACTTATCAATTTGAATTAAAACTTGTTTGTGTATGTGGGTTGAGAGTGCACACTTAATTTGCATGCATAAATCTGATGCTAGGATATAAGGAAACTTCACCTAATCGTTGGGAACTTATATTCATAAATAGTAAAGGTTGTTAGTCAAAATCATGTTAAGTAAATTCTTGGCATAAGTATCATTCGCTTTCATAGTTACGAATGCCTCGTCAACACTTATGATTTCCATAGAATCTAATGATCTTTGATTGTTTTTCTATTATGCGCTTTCATATAGAGAACTTTTGAGGAATAATTTGATTGCAATGCGCTAATTCCATTCAATTCAATGACCTAAGGGAAATCTGAGAGTTAATTTAAGCGTACCTAATTAACTTCGGGTGTTGAGGTTCATGATTCATTGAATAAGCAACTGGAGATTGTTTTGTATGCAAGTATGCCATGTGTGGAGAAAAACCTCCTAGCCAGCCTATCATCCACTAAATTCAATCAATTTCGTCCAAAGCTGCCTAGTTCAATTTCTTGTTTTGTTTGTTTTGTTTTCGTCCAAAACCAAATCCTCATTTGTTTTAGAGTGTCTAAATAGTTAACATATGTTTTAGATTTTGTTTTTGAGTGTTTTGAGTCAAGTTAGAACTCATTCGTCCAATTTGGTCTTTAGAGTCAAATCTGCCCAGTTTGTGTTTTTTTAGGCAGTTTTGAGTGCTTTTAGCTTATTTTGAGTCTTGTGAACTTGTTTTGAGTCTTTTAAGTTGTGTTAAGTGTTTTAAAGGTTAGTTTTATCTATTTGAGTCAGTTTAAAGTGTTTAGCAATCACTCCTACTCCCCGGTTTAAGAACGATCCCTACGTACTTATATGCTACAATTGTCAAAAGAGGGTTAATTTGTGTGTTAAGTTAATTTTCGCATCACGTCCCATGTTAGTTGCATCGCACAACTAACCATCAAATTTTCCAAATTTCATTGAATTGAATGAAAACGCATTACAACCAAAATTATCTTTCTCAAGTTCTTTATATGAAACGCATATTAAAGATACATGATGTGATAAATGATAGCATACAAATTAAACCCTCTTTTTGACAATTGTATCGTTCTAGGCCAGGGATTAGGAGGGATTGCTAATCTAATGAAAACTGACTCAAAGATACAAAAATATGCTTAAAAACACTTAAACAAACTCAAAGACTCTTAACTAAACTTATATGACTCAAAACAAACTTAAAAGACTCAAAACAACACAAAACAATAAAAAAGACTCAATCTAGACTCTAGGACTCAATTTGGACGAAAATAGAATTGGTTTTGACTCAAAATACTTTAAAACACACTTTAGGACAGATTTGAAACAAGTAAGTAAAGGGGATTGGGTTTTTGACGAAATTAGAATAAAAACAAGTAACTAAAAGATTTAAATGCAATTTGGACGAATTTGAGAAAAACAATGGATAATTAGATAGCTAGAGGATACTTTTCCACACATGATACATTCAAACACAAATTGATTTCTAGTTGCTTTTTCGATAAACCATGAACCTCAACACCCCAGATTAACCGTGACATCACTAATTAACCCTCAGATTTTCCTTTAGTTATTAGATTGGATGACATCATGCGACAACCCAAAGCATTCTTCAAAAGTTCCCTGCATGACATCATAATAGAGATACAATCAAAGATCATTACGTTCAATGAAAATCATAAGTATTGACAAAGCACTTGTAACTATGACATCATGATACTCATGCTAGGAATTCACTTAACATGATTGTGAAAACAACCTTAACTACTTGTGAATATAAGTTTGTGATGATTACGTGAAACTCCCTTATATTCTAGCACCAAATTCAAGCATGCAAATCAAGTAGGCCTCCCTAATCAACATACAAGAATAAGTTTTCCATCAAACGGTTAAGTAAATTGCATTCACAATTTATGAAATCACAACTGGAATTAATCAATTCATATCATAAACATAATCACGGTTCCAAAGCCTCCCCTAGCTAAAACGAGTTTAGCCTCTCATGTTCACAACAAAACAAAGGAAAATTGAATTAAAGATTGAAAAAAAAAGATAGATTACACCTAAAAACGTTCCAACACTCCAACTTGAATGCACAAACGTCCAAGGCTTCTTCTTCTGCTTCTCTTCTCAGATTTTCTTCTTCCTTGGATGGATTTCTAGGTTGTGAATCAATTTAGGTTGGTAGGGTGGTGCAGCAAAGGTTAGGGATGGTGTATGGGTGTTTGGGTGAAGGTATGGAAGTAGGAGAATGGTCGAAAGATGGGTTGAAGGCTGCGGCAAAAGCTTGTTTCTGTGAATGATGGCAGATTGTATGGATGAGTGATTAGGGTTGAATAAGGGTGCGGTTCTTGGTATTTATTTGAGAGAAAGAATCCTAAGTTTTATTATATAGTTTAGGAAAGGATTAGACCCCAAATCCATAAGGACAATGAGATATAAAATCAGAAATCAAAGGGAAAGGAGAAAGAAAATTGCGGCATTTAAGATTAAGAAGGGGAATGTGATTTAAGGCTGAAATTAGGCAAGGATTTAGGATAGAAAAGGTATGTAAGGTGCGGCTGAGATTGGGGTGAAAGAGGAATGTGATTATGTGACACAAAATAGGAAATATGCATTTCCCTTGCACGGCAAGGAAGTAGAGTGTGATGTGTGCCACGGCAAGGACAAAAAGGGTGCAAGGAAGGCTTATTTTGTGTCCTAAAATGCATAGGAGTCTTCAATGTTGCTGAAACATAATGTCTTTTAGGATTAGGAAAGATCAAACCAAATAGGAAACCTTGGTTTAACTTTCCTACTTCAAGTAGGAAACCTTCTTTGACTAGGATTCCTCTTTTGATTAGGAATCCTTCTTTGATTAGGAATCCTAACATCTTTAGGTCTTCAATTTCGTCCATTCCTTTTGCTCCAAGCATATGCTATCCATTCCAAGTCCAATTTTGCTCCAAAAGGCTCCAAAATGCACCTTTTTGCTTCCTTAGCCATATGAACCTATAAACACACGAAAATAGCTTAAAATACTAAAATAACTATGAACTAACAATATAAATGTAAGAAAACAAGCTAACTAAGTCGCCTAAATATGCTCCTATCAAATTCCCCCACACTTAGCTTTTGCTAGTCCTCGAGCAAAACAAAACAAAAGAAACAAAAGAACACAAACAAAACAAACTCTAAAACCTTCCAACATGTACCTCAGGGATTTCCAACGAACATGACACATCAAAGAATATCATTCCCATGGTTTTTGGCTTTCTTTACACTTTAGCAAACACTTAACCATAGTTACCACTTACTAGTTCACATTTAATCAATTAAAATAACATTTTGAATGTAGTAACTAACATGCCTTAGAGAATTCCCTCAATTCCTCACCACAATGCTCTCTATTTTCACATAGATTTTCTAACTACACACCCTACACTAGGTATATGTGAGAAGACTGATGTAAACATGTAGACTAACACTCACATATGTTATAACAAGGAAACCATTTTTTGGAATTATGACAATGATATGTATATGATCTCATGAATGGAATGCTACTACTTAGAACGAGAACCAGTGATTCCATATGCTCATACCAAATTCAAACTCCACATATTAAATACATAACATCAAGATAGAAGTTGAGGGTTGCAACAGGGCTAAGGGTATTGGCTAACAAAGAAGGGTAAAGGATAAACAAAGGTTCTTAAAACAATAGGTAGCAAAGTAATGAAATTGACATTTAAACTCACTTTTGATGACAGAAATTAAATTTTAAACACAAGGGAAGATTCATACAACAATTAGGGTCAAATTCAAACTTTTGGACCCTTTCGTCAACAACCAACACTTGTGAGATCATTCTCACTTATTTTTCAACTCTTTTTCTTTCTTTTCACAACTTTTCTCTTTTCTCTTTATTTTTCCACGAATTTTTTTTTCCTTTTATTTTTCTTCTTTGCCGTGCCCTATTACCTTCCCCCACACTTGTTTTATGCAATATGTTTGGTCAAAAGGAATTCATTCAAAGTCACGCTTCACTATCCTTTAAGAACAAGGATATGGGAAGTCCTAATCTAGGCTAGGTAAGGATAATGTGGTTAACAAAGAAAATAGGGTTGATCAGGCTTAAAAGGGTTAATCCTACAATACGTATGCAAAAGGGTTGGGTTTTTTGGCTTTGTCTTAACTAAACAACTTCATCTTATTGTATGTTATGCAATCAATACCATACTTTGAATGAAATGGGCATGAGTTCTAGTATTTGGAACTATAATGATGAAATGCATTCTAAGTAGCAACCAAGCAAAGAATGATGAGATCATGCAACGACTTTAGAAAACAAGAAATCATAGATTATACTCTCCAAAGAACGTTTTAGGCTCAAGTCTCTCAAGGATGTAACTTTAGTTTGAGTTCCTTCCTTCAAGCATGTTACGAAAACTTATTTTCTCTTTGTGATTACATGTGAATTTGTAAACTATAACCATAATGATGTGATAAATAATAGCACTCAAATTAAACCCTCTTTTTGACAATTGTAGTATAGATATAAGTAGGGATCGTTCTAGGCCGGGGATTAGGAGGGATTGCTAATCTAATGAAAATTGACTCAAAGATGTAAAAATATGCTTCAAAACACGTAAACAAACTCAAAAGTCTCTTAACTTAACTTGTATGACTCAAAACAAGCTTAAAAGACTCAAAACAACTCAAAACAATAAAAAAGACTCAATTTAGACTCTAGGACTTAATTTGGACGAAAATAAAATTGGTTTTGACTCAAAAGACTCAAAAACACACTTTTGGACAGATTTGAAACAAGTAAGTAAAGGGGATTTGGTTTTGGACGAATTTAAGAGAAAAACAAGTAAATTAAAGACTTAAAACAGATTTTGACGAATTTGGGAAAAACCAATGGATGGTTAAATAGCCAAGGGATACTTCTCCACACATGATACATTCAAACATAAATTGATTTCCAGTTGCTTTTCCGATAAACCATGAACCTCAACACCCCAGATTAACCGTGACATCACTAATTAACCCTCAGATTTCCCTTAAGTTATTGGATTGGATGACATCATACGACAACCCAAAGCATTCTTCAAACGTTTCCTACATGACATCATAATAGAGATACAATCAAAGATCATTACGTTCAATGGAAATCATAAGTATTGACAAAGCACTTGTAACTATGACATCATGATACTCATGCTAGGAATTTACTTAACATGATTGTGAAAACAACCTTAACTACTTGTGAATATAAGTTTGTGACGATTATGTGAAACTCCCTTATATTCTAGCACCAAATTCAAGCATGCAAATTAAGTAGGCCTCCCTAATCAACATACAAGAATAAGTTATCCATCAAACGGTTAAGTAAATTGCATTCACAATTTATGAAATCACAACTGGAATTAATCAACTCATATTATAAACGTAATCATGGTTTCAAAGCATCCCCTAGCTAAAACGAGTTTAGCCTCTCATGTTCACAACAAAACAAAGGAAAACAGAATTCGACATTGAAAACAAAAGATAGATTACACCTAAAAACGTTCCAACACTCCAACTTGAATGCACAAACGTCCAAGGCTTCTTCTTTCTTCTCTTCTTCCTTGCAAAGTCACGGCACAAGAGTCTAGGGTGATTCGTGGACGATTTTCTGGGTTGTGAATGGACTTAGGATAGTAGGGTGGTGCGGCAAAGGTTGGGGATGGTGTATGGAGGCTTGGGTGAAGGTATGGAAGTAGGAGAATGGTGGAAGGATTGATGGAAGGCTGCGGCAAAGAAGGGTTTTTGTGTGAGTGAGGGCAGATTGTATGGAATGGTGATTAGGGTCAATGAAAGGTGCGGCCTTCGTATTTATTTGGGAGAAAGAATCCCTAAAGTTTATTACATAGTTTAGGAAAGGATTTAACCCCAAATCCCTAAGGAAAAGGAAACACAAAGTCAGAAAGCAAAGGGAAAAGGAAGGTAACTTGCGGCCTTGAATTGCAAGAAGGGAATGTGATTTAAATGCTAGAATTAGGCAAGGATTTGAGATAGAAAAGGTATGTGAGATGCGGCATTAACTAGGATGAAATAGGAATGTGGTTTAATGACTTAGAATAGGCAACAATGGACCTCCCTTGCACGGGAATAGGCAACAATGGACCTCCCTTGCACAGCAAGGAAGGGAGACACTAAGGAAGGCCACGACAAGGAACTTAGGTTGCAAGGGAAGCTTTATTTGTGTCCTAAAATACATAAGGTACCTTCAAAGTTGCTGGAATTTAAGGACATTTAGGATTAGGAAAGGTTAAACCAAAATAGGAAAGCTTGGCTCAACTTTCCTACTTCAAGTAGGAAACCTTCTTTGACTAGGATTCCTCATTTGGTTAAGAATCCTCTTGTGATTAGGAATCCTAACTCCTTTAGGTCTTCAATTTCGTCCATTCCTTTTGCTCCAAGCATAAGCTATCCATTCCAAGTCCAATTTTGCTCCAAAATGCCCCAAAATGCACCTTTTTGCTTCCTTAGCCAAATGAACCTAAAAACACACGAAAATAGCTTAAACTACTAAAATAACTATGAACTAACAACATAAATGTACAAAAACAAGCCAATTAAGTCGCCTAAATATGCTCCTATCACATAACCAAGCATAAACTGATAGGAGCATATTTAGGCGACTTAGTTGGCTTGTTCTTGTGCATTTACGTTGTTATTTCTTAGTTCTTTAAGTCTTTTAAGCCATTTTCGTATGTTTTCAGGTTCTAAGGGCTAAAGGAGCAAAGAAGTGCATTTTGGAGTCTTTTGGAGCACTTTTGGGCTAAAGATGGATAGCTTCTGCTTGGAGCCAAAGTGTTGGACGAAATTGAAGGCCAAGTGAGCCTAGAATCGAAGGAAGAAGGAGGAATCAAGAATTGGAAACCAGTTTCCATTATTGGGAGTTTCCATTTGTGAAGGTGTCCATTTTTGAAGTTTCCAAATAATGTTGGTTGCCTAAATCACATGTTCTAGAAGCCCTAGACATGTCCTAAATTGTGCCGCACCTTACCTTCCTTTTCTCCCCAAATTTCTGGCTTTAAAATCCTTTCCCTTTTCCTTGCCGTGAGATTCTTTCTCATTCTTCCCAAAATCAGTCACAAATCTTGTTTCCTTTAATTCTTGGTCAAAGGCACATTCCTGATTTCTTTTTCCCTTTCTTGCCGTGAGTTTAATTCCTTTTCTCTCCCAAAATCTGCAAGATTATGTCACGATCCCTTTCTTAAAAGTCTTAGCCGCACCTATACATTCCCTTTCATTCAAAAATCTGCAAGTTTAATTGCACTTTCCCCTTCTTTTCCTCCCTTTGCCGCAAGACTTAGCCTTTTTTCTTAATTCCTGATTTCAATTACCTATTCTAAAGGGATTTAACTTAATTCCTGATTCTTAGAATTGATTTGGGGGAATTAAACACTTACTTATTTCCTATGCAAGCCTTGCCGTGCCTTAATAAAGGGTTTGAGGGTCAGATTAGGGAGCATTCACCATTCGATATCCCTTGAATACAATTCTATACCTTGCCGCAGCTTCCTTCTAAACCCTTGACAATTTCTGACCTTTCACAACCCCTTGCCGCACCACCACTCATCTATACACATCCTTAGACCCTTGTGCCGCAGCAATTAGGAGAGGAAGGAGGCCTTGAACGTTTCATGCTTGCAGATTGGGGCGTTCTTAGGTGTACTTCGTTCTTGTTTTCAATGTTTACTTTGTTATTACTTTCTGAGTTTGTTGTAATCATGAGTGGCTAAACCCCTAATTAGTTAGGGGAAAGTTTGAAGCCATGAACATGTTTGAGATATGTATTGATTTCTTCCAATTGTGATTTGTTAAGTTGTGATTGCAATTCAATTATCTGTTTTATCCAAAACTTGTTCTTGTATGTTGATTAAGGATGCATACTTAGTTTTCATGCATGAACTTGATGCTAGTTTGTAAATGAGTTTCACCTAATCGTCACAAGTTTATAAACATGAGTAGTGAAGGTTGCTAGTCACAACCGCGTTAATTGAATTCTTGGCAAGAGTATCATGCATTCATAGTTACAATTGCCTCGTCAACACTTATGATTTTCATAGAGCATAATAATCTCTCACTGTATCTCTTCTATGCATTCATGTTGAGGACCGTTGGAGAATAATTTGAATTGTTGCATGCATCATCCAATTCAATGACATAAGGAAATCTGAGGGTTAATTAGTGCATCACTGTTAACTTGGGGTGTTGAGCATCATAGTTAGTGAAAAGCAATTGGAAAATCCATTCATATACAAATGTGTCATGTGTGGAGAATGGACCTCTAACTAATCCATCCATCATCTTGTTTCCAAAAATTTGTTTTACAATCTGCCTAGTTTTATAACTTGTTTTGTTATTTCAATTTTCGTCAAATCAAAACCCCCCCCCCCTTTAATTTCTTGTTCTATAGTGTTTAGAATCTGTTTAGTTTGTGTTTTAAAGTGTTTTGAATCAAACCATAATCTTAAATTCGTCCAAAATTGTGTTTAGAGTCAGAAACTGCCTAGTTTGTGTTTTTAGGCAGTTTTGAGTCTTTTGAATTTGTTTCGAGTCCTTTGAGTCTTTGTGAACGTTTTCAACTTTGTTTTTATGTTTTTGAGTCAGTTTAGAGGTCTTTGCAAGCCCTCCTAATCCCCGGTCCAGAACGATCCCTACTTACATCCTTACTACAATTTGACAACAAGAGGATTAATTTGTGTGCTTAACTATTTTCACATCATAAACCAAAGCATAAATCAAACTTCTATCCATGTTTACAACATTCTTTAATAGTCATGCAATTAGAAACCAAATCCTCATCATTGTGTTGGAAGGTACCCTAAGACACAAACAACACACATAAACAACTTTAAAACAACTCTTTTTTGGGTTTTTCAAAACTATTTTGCAAATTGTGTTTGTAAATTTTCGTATTTTCTGATCAAAAGTCATAAAAACATCTCAAAACACACTACAAACACTGAAAAACAATGAGCAACAACATTAGTAGTGATAGGTGATAAAATCCCACGAAATTCATGCAAAAACACTTGTTTACCCCCCCCCCCCCCCCACCCACACTTAAATCAAATATTGTCCTCAATGTTTCAAACAAAGACTCACATTCATACAAGCAGCAAAAACTAACTAATAGGCCGAAATAAAAACAATAAAGAAAGAGAGAGTTAGGAACGCAAATCTGATTTTGTTGAATTAATTGTTGGATTGCCTAAGTCCTCTCTAGTTGAATGCATGGGTTGCCTCCCAAGAAGCACTTGCTTTTGATGTGAAATATTCTAACACTCAAATTAAAACCCTATGATTGTAGTATATGAAAGTGGGGATCGTTTTAGGCCGGGGATTAGAAGGGATGCTAATCAACACATTAAGACTCAAAAAAACACTAAAATAGACTCTATAGACTCTAAACTAACTTAAAACACTCAAAACAGCAACAAACACTTAAAAAGACTCAATTTTAGACCTAACAAGTGTTTTGGACGAAAATAAACCTTGACTCAAAAGACTCAAAGAAAACAGATTTTGACTCAAATAACAAGACTAAATGAAAGGGGGATTGTTTTTGACGAATTTAAAACTTAAAACAAAAACTTTGTAGAAAATACTTTGGAAAAACGAATTTAAGTGAAATAAATGGGTGAAAGGCTAGTTAGAGGGTCCTTCTCCACACATGATATATGCATACGAACCAATGTCCAGTTATTACTCCTTTAGACCATGAATGACAACGCCCCAAATTAGTTGCATCGCACAACTAACCCTCAAGTTTTCCTTATTTCATTGGATTGAATGAAAACACATTACAACCAAATTATTTTTTTCAAGTTCTTTATATGAGATGCATAAGAAAGATACATATCAAAAGTCATTTAAGTTTTGTGAAAACTATAAGCATTGACAAGGCATTCATCACTATGAAACGCATGAGACTCATACCAAGGATTTACTTAACGCGATTGTGACTAGCAACCTCCACTACTTGTGAATATAAGTGAATAACAATTACGTGAAACCCCCCTATACTCTAGCATCAAGTTTATGCATGCAAATTAAGTGTTAACCCCCAACCCACATACATAAACAAGTTTTAATAAGTGAGATAAGCGAATCACATTCATGCCTTAAGAAACAATAATTGGACGTAATCAGTTCATATAAAACATATAATCATGGCTTCGAATTCACCTCTAACTAAAAAGAAGTTAGTTCCATGATAGGAGCATATTTACGCACCTTAGTTTAGCTTGTTTTTGTGCATTTATAGTGTTTTTCCTTAGTAAAGTAGTCTTTTAAGCTAGTTCTATGTGTTTTCAGGTTTTAAGGGCAAAGTATGCAAAAGGATGCATTTTGGAGCCTTTTGGAGCAAATTAGAGCTAGGAATGGACATCATATGCTTGGAGCCAAGGGGATGGACGAAATTGAAGACTTGAAGATGATGATTCCTACTTGAGCAAGGTTTCCTAGTTGAAGTAGGAAAGTCCCTAAATGGAAGATGGTTTCCTAGTTGAATTAGGATTCCTAGAAGAATGAAGATTCCTACTCAAATAAGGTTTCCTACTTGATGAAGGAAAGTCAAAATCCAATGGCCTCAAGTTGCAGCAACAAAGAAGCTTTCCAAGTCCAAGAAGGAGAAGAATTCCAAGATGAAGAAGGATTAGCTTTCCTAATCCTAATGCACAAGGTTTTCAGCCACAAAGAGGAGTCCTAAACACTTTAGGACACCTTATCCTAATCCTATAGGGATGCCATGCACTTTACCTTATCTTGGAGGGTTTCTAGAAGCCTTAGATGCCCTATCCTTTCTTTGCCGTGGGTTTTATCCAAATCCCCTTAGTTTTTAGGCTTTCTAGAAGCCCTAACATTATCCCTACAAAGGTCCCGCACCCTTATCTCTTTTTCCCTACAAATTTGGCCTTAAAACATTATTCTAGGAACCTTATCTTATCTCCTACAAAAGTGGCGCCCCAAATCCTTCTAGAAAGCTGCTTTCCCTTGCCTTGCAAGGCATTCTAGAAGCCTTATCACCTCATCTCCTTACCTGCCGCACCTAGGAAGCATTATCCCTTTTTAATTCTGATTTCTAAGCCTATTTCCTTGTGGATTTGGGTTATTCAAGTCCATATCTGATTACACTAGGGTTTTAAGTGCCTATATATACTCATATTAACCCCTAGATCAGATCACCACCTCTCATACACATTCATTAATTCCAGAAATTCGTCCAACCCTCTCTACACCCTTGCCGTAGCCACCAAACACCTTTCTCCTTAGTTTTAAGCTTTGCCGCACCATCCCCTTCCCCTAAACACTACTACATCCCTCCATAACCATGCATCCATACACCTAAGGCCCTAAACCTGTCCCTAGACCCTTGCCGCACCAAGGAGGAGGAGAAGGAAGCTCGGAAGTTCATGCAATTCAAGTTCGCGTCGCTGGAATTTCTAGGTGTTTCTTTTCCTTTGATTTCAATGTTTAATTTCAATTCTCTTTGTTTTGTGCGTATGAGGAACTAAACCCCCCCTTGGTTAGGGGGGGATTCGAAATACATGTTTATGCTTGCGATATGATTTGATTACTTCTAATTGCGTTTCATAAGTTGTGAATTCAATTTACTTATCTATGTGAATTACATTGATTTGTGTGTGTTGGTTGAGAGTGCACGCTTAATTATCATGCATAAATTGGATGCTAGGATATAAGGAAATTTCACCTAATCGTTATGGAATTATATTCACAAGTAGTAAAGGTTGATGATCTCAATCGCGTTAAGTAAATTCTTGGCATAAGTTTCATGCAATCATAGTAACAAGTGCTTCGTCAATGCTTATGGTTTTCATAGAACTTAATGATTCTTGCTTGTATCTCTATTATGCAATCATGTAGGGGACTTGTGGGGAATGTTTTGGGTTGTCGTATGCAATCATCCAATTCAATAACGTTAGGAAAATCTGAAGGTTAATTTAAGCGAACCTAATTAACTTGGGGCGTTGAGAATTCATGGGTTATTGAAAAGCAATTGGAAATCGTTTTATATGCAAGTATAACATGTGTGGAGATGAACCCCTTAGCTAGCTTCCCATCCATTCAATTCCATCAAATTCGTTTTACAATCTGTTCTAATTTAAAAAGTTTGTTTTGTTTTTAAATTCGTCCAAAACCAATCCCCCTTTACTTTGTTGAGTCATAGTAGTTAGAAATCACTTTAGTTTGTGTTTTTAAGTGTCTTAGGTCAAAGTAAAACCAATTTTCGTCCAAAGTTGTGTCTAGTGTTCAAAACTGCCCAGATTGTGTTTTTAAGGCAGTTTTGAGTGTTTTGGTGCTGTTTTGAGTCTTTTGGTTTGTTTTGGTGTTTTAAAGTTTAGTTTTGCATTCTTTGAGTCTAGTATAGTGTTTTAAACTTGTTTTTACGTATTTGAGTCAGTTTCCAAGTGATTAACAATCCCTCCTAATCCCCGGTCCAGAACGATCCCTACTTACATTCTTCACTACAATTGATAAAAAGAGGGTTTAATTTGTGTGCGTATAATTCTCGCATCATTCCACATGTTCGCAAAACAAAGATAATTAAACTTAAACATTAAAAACAAAGATAGAATACAACTAGAAACACTCCAGGTGGCTCCTCCTTCCTTCCTTGCTACCAACAATGGGGATTTGCATGAATTTAGGCTCTTGAGGTGTGGTGGATGGTGTGGTGTAAATTTGTGGTATAGGGTGGTGGTTTTTGAGTGTTGTGGCATCAAGTATTCATAGGGTGAAGGGGAGGCACAAATTTGGGCTGAAAAGGAGAGGAATTAGGACTTCAAATCACCAAAGAACAAGGACACTTTCAATTAGATTCCAAGGAGGACAAGGAATGGTCCTTGTGGCAGATTCTAGAACTTCTAGAAGGGTTACATGTGGCATAAACTTAATGCACGAAAATAGGGCTTCTAGAACTTGATATTTAGGTGATTTAATGTGAAAAGGAGTCCTCTTTGAAGTTGGAATTAAGGTAGGAAAAGATTAGGATAGGATAAGATAAGGTTGGATAAGGTTTGGATAAGACAAGGAAATTTGGATAAGGTTCCTTATTTCTTGCTCTTTCCTTATCTTTTTTGCATTTGGACTTCTTTCTCCAGATTTTTAGCCTTTCCTGGCATCTCTTGACTTCAATTTCGTCCATCCACATTGCTCCATAGTTAATCTATCCAATCCATGCCCAAAACTGCTCCAAATAGCCTCAAAATGCACTTTCTTGCTCCTTTTTCCATTAGGACCTAAAAACATACGAAAATAGCTTAAAAGACTAAAATAAATAGTAATTAACTCGCTAAATGAAAGGAAACAACATAACTAAGTAGCATAAATATGCTCCTACCAGCTTTAACGTCTTGCAGCCGGACAAATTCTCTTCTTAGCATCAATTGGAACCCACGGCATGGAGGGTGACATCCTCCACGATCTGCCCTTCAACACTTTCGTAATATGGCTTCAAACGATGCCCATTCACCTTGAATTCTTCGCCATTCCTCAAGCTTTGGATTTGCACTGCACCATATGGAAAAACATTAGTAATAACAAAGAGGCCAATCCACTTAGAACGTAACTTACCAGGAAATAAATGAAGGCGAGAATTAAAAAGTAAAATTTTTTGCCCTATGGAGAATGTTTTGCTACGAATCATCTTGTCATGAAAAGCCTTGGTCTGTTCCTTGTAAATGCAAGCATTCTCGTAAGCTTCAAGCCTAATCTCTTCAAGTTCATTCAATTGAAGCTTCTTATGAATTCCAGCCACATCTATGTGCATGTTGAATGTCTTGATCGCCCAATGTGCCTTGTGTTCTAACTCCACGGGGAGATGGCATGGTTTGCCATAGACTAGCCAAAATGGTGACATCCCTATGGGTGTTATGTAGGCCGTACGATAGGCCCACAATGCATCCTCCAAACGCAAGCTCTAATCTTTTCTTGTTGGCCCAACGGTCTTCTCCAAGATTTGCTTGATTTCTCTATTAGACACCTCGGCTTGGCCATTGGTTTGAGGATGATAGGGTGTTGAAACCTTACGTGTGACTTGATATTTCTTGAGCAACGCCTCAATGGTGCGATTACAAAAATGAGACCCTCCATCACTAATAAGCACTCTTGGCATCCCAAATCTAGCTAAGATGTTAGTTTTGATAAAATCTGCAACTACTCTAGAATCATTAGTACGGGTGGCCTTTGCTTCCACCCACTTTGAGACATAATCAACCGCAAGCAAAATATAAGTGAAACCATATGAAGAAGTGATGTGACAATTAACTTGACACACAAATTAAACCCTATTTGTGACAATTGTAGTATATATACAAGTAGGGATCGTTCTAACCGGGGATTAACTAGGGATGCTAATCTACTCTAAATTGACTTAAAAACACTTAACTAAACCCATATGACTCAAAATAAATTAAAAAGACTTAAAACAGCACAAAACACTCAAATAGACTCAAACTAGACTCTAAAGGGTGATTTGGATGAAATTTAACTTAGACTCAAAACACTAATTTGGACAGATTCAAACACTTTTCTAACTAATCTAACACACTTAATAAAAAGGGGAATTGATTTGGACGAAATTAATTAAATCGGGTAGATTGTAAACTAAACAGATTAGACACTAAATTAGGTGAATTGAATGGCAAAAAGGTTAGTTAGAGGGTTCTTCTCCACACATGCACATATGTAACATAAATTGATTTCCAGATTTTGTCCCTTTAAACCATGAATGACAATGCCCCAAATTAATTGTGAAAAGCACAAATTAACTTTCAGATTTTCCTAGGTTCGTTGAATTGGATGGAATACGCATCGACAATCAAATTATTCTTATCAAATTCCCTACATGAACTGCATAATAGAGATAAAATCAAAGATCAGTAAGCTTTTTGAGAACCATAAGCATTGACTAGGCATTCATAACTATGAATTGCATGATACTCTTGCCTAGAATTTACTTAATACAATCATGACTAGTGATTTTTACTACTTGTGAATATAAGTTCATAACGATTAGGTGAAATTCCCTTATATCCTAGCACCAAATTCATGCATGAAAACTAAGTATGCATCCTTAATCAACATACAAGAACAAGTTCCCAATAAATCAATTAAGTAAATCGCATTCACAATTCAAGAAACAAAATCTGGAGGAAATCAATTCATATAAAACATAAGTCCATGGCTTTGAATTCACCCCTAACTAAGAAAAACTCAGTTACACATGTTCATAACAATTGAAAAGAAAATTAAAATAAATATGGAAACGAAATGAGATTTCTTACGGCACAAGGGTCTCCTTCTCCTATGGAAGCCACGACACTCCTTCTCCCTAGGGTTTGCGGCACAAGGTTATGTTTCTGAATGGATGGTGTATGGTGTGAATGAATAAATGAATTGAATGATGAATGGCTGCCTAGGGTGTGTAAGGGGGTGCGGCAACTTAAGGTCCCTATATATATTACATGGCCAAAACCCTAGCAATAAAAAATTAGGGTTAAACCTAGCAAAATTAAGTGATTAGGGCCCCTAGGTTGTGGCAAGGGTTTGGAAATTAAGTCCTAGCCTAATTAATTTTAGATATGGACTTATACAATCCAAATCCAAGAGGAAAAGGGCCAAATTAAATCAGAATCCAATCAGAAAAAGGTTTAGGAAATTCGTCCAAAATTGGGCCTTCTAGAAACTAAGTGTTTTGTGGCTGATTTTGGGTGTTCTAGAAGGCATAAAAAAAAGGGAAAGGTGCGGCACCCTTTTAGGGTCAGATAAGGCTTCTAGAAATTAGGTTTTTAGGTCCACTTGCTGAAGGAAGATTTGTGAAAAACAAGTTCATTTGAGCAACATCAACAACATGCAATTAACAATTGAAAGGCGGAATCATGTTTATATGCACTCAAAAACAAAACTTAACCCATGAACTTCAAAGCCTAGTAGATAGGTGAACCAAGACTCAACTCAAAACAAAGTGGGTTGAGAAATCAATACCTTTGTAGATTCCTCTTTGCATAAGCAAAGGCTAATCACCGAAAGAGAGGGCCTTCATTCCTTGCATCTTAGATCCATGGATTTGGATGGATGAAAAAGTTTCTCCAAGTTCCCAAAATTGAGAACCTCTAATGATTCATCACCAAGGCATAATGAAGAAGAAATGAGTGACCTTGGAGGAGTTTGATTGCTAGATGATCCCTCCAAGGTGGCCGAAATTTTAGAGAGAAAAGAGAGCTTGTATTCTCATCCTTTCCCCAAAAATAACCCTTAATGAATTTTAGGCTATAAAGTCCTTTATATAGTCCCTTCAAATAAGTGACCTAATGGACCAAATGCCCTATTCTTCTAACATGGCCGGCCATAGGGTTTATTGGGCTTTCAAGCCCTTTGTTTATTCAAGTTGTCATACAACTTGAGTTAATGGGCTTGACATTCAAATCCCATTGGGCCTTGCGGCCAAAAACTAACCCGAGGTCTTTAACGAACTTATTCGTTTGATTAATTAACATATTAATTAATCCTAGCCTTAGATAAATAATTAAACCATTTAATTATTCTTACTCATCTCCGTTGTTTCTTCAAACTCTACCTTACTCGGTGAACGATCCATTAGGTTCCTTTTAGCGAGGCAGTGGGCGATTAAAACTCTTTCTAATCGATTGTGAATTGAAACTTACTTTCAATTCTCCCATTAGTGATAATACACTTTTAGGGCTTCCACAAACCATGGCTGACGCCTAGCAGCATGTCATGGTTACCCAAGCTAATCAGAAGAAGTGGAGAACCTATTCAGTTTAGGATTACAAATGCAATACGGTCTTTCTCTAATACAATACTCTTGACCACATTGTTTGGTTTGATAGTTTATTCATGTCTACTATCCAATGTGAGTCTTGTGCTTATATGATTACCTTGAATGTGATTTGGAACGCATTCCAACATCTTATTCATACTCTGGCCAGAGATTCTAAATCATATCATAGAGTATTCTCCCTCAAACAGTTTGAAGGTTAGAGATCCCTTGTTGCGCATTCACTTGCCTCCATGGCTAAGTGGCTTAACCCCGACGATGCCGTGGACACCCTCCTGATGGAGTGACTTTGACATAATCAAAGATTAAGGACCTAACCACAAGACAGCTGTGATGCCTCAGGTCAAAGGACTACTTTGCATTATCCCAACCATGAGTTCTTATGTGACATGAATATGAGAACCCCTCGTTGATCGTGTTCAGTGAACTCATTCTCTATTGAGCACCTACATGCTTGTCTTGATGTCACA
Source organism: Pyrus communis (assembly GCF_963583255.1). Classification (NCBI taxonomy): domain Eukaryota; kingdom Viridiplantae; phylum Streptophyta; class Magnoliopsida; order Rosales; family Rosaceae; genus Pyrus; species Pyrus communis. Next base: position 22,767,963 of record NC_084806.1, on the reverse strand, counting down.
CACACCAATGACTCGAGACTAGTCACTCTCCCTGAGAGAAGACATAGCACGTACTGATCTTAACGGACTGTCAATGCCCAATTGACAATCCTATGATCAGGAACGTTTAGGATGTGTCAACGAAAGAATGGTCTCATGAATCTAACTTCTTTAGATCGCATTCTTCCAATCACATATTCCTTGGACTTATCGTTTAAGCATATAACATTTATACGAGACGGCTCAAACAATAATGTTTGCCCTTAATATTAAACTAGATTAGTTTAACATGTGAAATGTCCATAAAGTATCATCATATGATTGGTTTTGGGGCACATTTCAACAATCTCCCACTTGCACTAGAGCCAATCAGCTTAGTCATCAGTGATGATACCTCTTCTGTAGTCATTTCATAAATGGCTGAGTAGTAGGCCTAGACAATGGATATCTATATGTTATCCATAGAAGCAACCTTGAGAATAACGACGTCACCATTATACATGATTCTCAATCATGTGGTTCAGTCTCTCATTTGAGTTCAGACCTTGATGAGACCTTGATTCCCTGGCTTGAGCTATCGCCCCATTAGTGTCATACACTTTCTGGTTGGAACCGAATGGAGAGTTCATAAATGAACTTTCCTATCCAAACAACAATGTTGTAAGCTTCTATATGGCAATATATTTTGCATACATGATGGAACACATTAAAGTCATTACTTTTAACGTTTCCACCCAAATATCTCTTTAGTCATAATAAAGAGATATCTCATTATCACTTCATTCATAATGAAGAGATATTCTATGATGGATTAGATTCATAATCTAATACATTTACGCTTCCATTACGTTACTCTAATTCTTCCTCATTCTTGAGGAATCCATCATTAGTATTTCTTAAATACCTAAGGATTCACTTGACAGTTGCCATGGTTCTGATCCTGGGCTTGCACTGATATCATCTTGTACCGTTCTAGGTACAACTTATATCAATGTTTTCATACAATATGAAATACATAAATCACCTTTCTGCGTATGCATAAAGGATTCTATTTATTTCTTTGGGAGTCAAAGGGTACATTCCCTTTGAGAAGAACAACTTCCTAGTCTCACTAGAATTGTCATTCTAATTGAAGTTTATCATCATATGAGAAACTTCCTAGCATCTCTTGTCTATTTTAGGGATTGATATAATCCAATTATATCTTGAAATATATCATTATAGATTTCCATCCCATAGACTATATCTCCCATACACATTCTATCATTATAGAATGTTTAAAGTCATAACTTTAACGATGAAGAATTCCTTTCATTTTCAAAATTAATATATATCATGTATATATATTCAAATTTAGGAATATGATTAACTCCCACTAATCTTTTGTAAACCTAGTAAACAAAAGATTCATTTACATCTTTATGAGAAATCAAACGATTTGATCCTTTTTCTCATAAGATGCTTATAGCTCCCACTAAGTGTAGTCATAAGGATTTTCATTCTTATTTCTTTCGAATTAAGAGGTGTAACTCTATGACATAGTCATAAAGTTCAAACCATTCAACTGAGACGATTTATAAATCCTTCTCGACTACCTTGGAGCTTGTGGTGTAGGAACTAGGTTGTTATATTTGTTGATCATATCAAAAAAATATTGCTTATTAGCACACAACCCCAAATCTTAACATGTTTAAGATTTGTCTTTCTTTCCAACTACATCTTATGGAGTTATGAAAATTTTGGAAGATCTTCTAATTCACAATCATATTGTTTTAGAAGTATATATATCCTATATATGGGTAATAGATAACATCCAACGAACTAAATTTTATTCAAGTTCGTTCTTCTCCTAATGGAGAAATTCATTATCTTATGATACTATTTTCCTTGATATCTTTCAAGGAAACTCATCTAAAGTGTTATCTTTCCTTGGATCAAATCTAAGGAGGTAAATACTTTAGACGTCTTACTCATCTACTTACATTTCTTGAATTCTTTGAAACCTTTTGCAAAGTATTCGGACTTGTGTTTATTCAAAATAAACTATAGTCCAACCGAGAGTGATCTTCGGTGAATGTCATACAGCATGAGTAGTATTATGTTGTGGACAAGTGCCACTAATATCTAAGTGAATTAACCTCAACAACTTTGTGATTCTTTCTTCTTTCCAAAAGAATAAAGATTCGAACATTTCGCCTCTATACAATTTTAACAAGAAGGTATTGGATCCGGATCTAACGATCCAAAGCATCCATCTATGACCAACTCGTAACTTATGTTTTAGAGGTATCACAACTCAGTTGGGATTAGTCACTACCTTGCAACCTTTTGGGTTTTAAGCATTATCGTATTCTAAACAGTTAAACTACCACATCATCTCTACTATAGAGACAACCAATTAAATTACAATAATCTAATTATTGATTAATAAAGAACAATGTTTTGTCAAACAAAACATTTATCCATCTCTACTATAGTGACGGATTTAAGTTCCTTAAAATTGGAATGTAAAGACAATCTTTAGTATTTTCCAATTTCTTTGGTAGTTCATATGAGGAAGTAAGTACAATCCGCTTTCGTAGGGATCTATATTTTATTCACTTTCCGAATGTGAAGTACTTTCTCTTCTCTCATTAATCTTCTACTTTTTATTAGCACACTTTTACAACAATTGTAAAACATAGTTGCTAATATAGAATCATGTATTCAAGTAGAAGAACCAACTGTTTTGAATTATTCAAGAACATTTTACAACACCTTCGAAAGGTGTGTTCTTGACACTTGCAAGACATTTCTTGCAAATACCCCTTCCAATGTCCATCCTTTCATAAAGAAAGTTTGTTCCCTTGGAGTTATTTTGCCTTCTTCATTTGACTTCCCTTTTGACTACAATAGTCATGGTCCCTAAACTCCCACTATCTCTCTTGAAACTTATTTCAAATGTGTTATACACATCAAACGATTTGGAGAGCGTGCGGTTATTGTTCACTATATAGTTTACAATAAACTTAGTGAACCATTAGGATAGGGACACAAAAGTGAAGTCCTTGCCTAGTTTCCGTCTCGTTAAGTGTTTTGACACTTCAACATTCAATGATTCAAAATCATCATAAGTCCATGTTGATGGACTATTTTTGTCAACCAACCATTATGTTCTCAACATAATTACAAACTTTCAAGAGTTGTTCAAGGCAACTCTCATTTCTTCATACAACAATTTGTAAGTGAAGAATCATGGCACATAAAGTGTCCATGCCCTTGTGCTTACTTCTCAAGTTCCTTGTTCGTGTAACAAAGAGACAAGCACTAGAGTTTGCATTGTCCTCTTCATGGTAGACTTATCTAACATGTTCTTCCATTGATACATTATCAATAGGAAGATTGTGAGGATGAGACTACTTAGGCACTTTTATAATCCATTCAAGACAATCTATGGGATTGTGGTACCAAGTTCGGAAACTAAAGCGTTCGGTTTTTCTTTGTCAAGTTTTGGATAGCGTTTTGCAAATATATTGGTAAACAAATACATAACGAATATAAATTGATTGATTTTAAGCTATTTGATCCGGGTCTTTAAATCAAAATAGCACCACCCACTATTTTTAGCAAATTCCATATCCCTCATCGGAATTCGAGAGTTTTGTTGAACTCTTAGCGGGGTAAGGGAGACTCACCATTACCAAGCCCACCTCACGATGATACGATATCGGTTAGCAAAAATAATGATGAGAGAATAACACTTTACTCATTTACAACTCTTGTAATTACCCATCTAGTTTGGCCTCTAGAGAATGTGGCCTCACGATGATACGATATCGGCACCATTGCACTTAGTTAAGTTATTCCCACCATGCTTAGTTCATGAAGGGGTTCAAGAATAGCCTCACAATGATATGATATCGGCCATCCTCGTTGCCTACACTTACCTCATCATATGTTTATGGACTCCTCCTGAGTGTAAGCATGCACTTTGTACTCCCCCATGATAGGGTGAAGCCGGTGTACAAGTCACAAACGATTGGAGCCCACCACGGTGGAAGGCCACGAAGAGATATTCAAAGCATCTCTCGCTTATCAACTTAATAATGGTTTGTTGAGGGTTTTAGGTCTCATCACATATAAACATACATTTTAATCCAATTAAAACATTTTGGTCCTATTACAACTATTGGTCCATATGATTGATTTAGTAGTATATAATACTCCCACTATGCTTTTAAAACGGTTTTTAAAGCAAGACTATTTGGTACTACTAACATAAGATTTGCATTCATCGATGGACTATATAGTTGCCTTAGGGCCTTAGGATGACTATGAACCTTTGATTCGATTCAACACGAGCCTAGTGTTGAATCTCGGTCTAGGGATGGTGATTGATTTTAGTTACGCGTTTAATCACATTAAGGCGTGTTGTCTTATTGGGCGTTGGACCCAACTACTCCAATTTCATGCATATCGAATAAAACAAGAAAGGAGTACTTCAAAGTAAATAAGAGCTTATGCTCTTTTACAACAATTGATCAAATCAAATTACTTTAAAGTAAAGAAGAGCTTATGCTCTTTTACAACAATTGATCATATCAAATTACAACCAAAATTTAATCTACTCATTCCCATGGTTCAAACAAATTTGAAACGGCCATTCACATAGCTCAATTATCGTAGGCTTAGGTTCATAATCACCCTTTCTTTAATTAATTAACGCTTTAACTAATTAAACTTGAATGCAACATTTTCATTTGGTTTTTGTATCCATAGAATTGATTTAAATGGAGCTAAATGAAATGAAAATCCAATTCTCATTTAAAGAGACAAAACAATTTTTGTTCTCATTTTGTTTTGGGCCAAAAACAATGACCACAACAATTTGGGTCACTATGTTAAAACAAAAACTTTTGGGGTCACTTTGTAAAAACACAAAAGTCCACTACTTCATGTAATTACAACTAGAACCCAAAAATTTCCACAAAAGCTAAAACTTCATTAAAGGAGCAAAACAATTTGTCCTTTTAGTGATTTTGGACCTTTACGTAAAAACGTAAACTTTTGGGTCAAACTACAAATACACAAAAGTATCAAAACTTTATGTAATTGCATAAAAGCCCCACAAGGACCCTAATTGAGTAGGGTGGCCGGCCATTGAAGCAAAGTATTTAAAAAAAAATTTCAAAGTTTTTGTAAGTGGGGTGGGTGAAATGGAATAAATCATTACACACCTACCCACTAAAATTTCTTTAATTTTTCAAAACAAATATCTAAGATATTTAAACATAAGAAATATTTCAAAACAAAAACTTTATGAAATAAATCAAAACTTTGAATCAAAACACCAAACCTTTTGTTCTTGGCAAGAACATATCAAGAACAATGAAGAACATCCATGAAAACCCATAAGAGCTCCATGAACATTCTTCACCCAAAAACATACCAAAACCACTCAAACTTTAGGGAAATAACATACAACCATACTAGGGTACATAGGGGTTCCAAAAGTCACTTTAAAACACTTTTCACAAGTCAAACAAGAACCCAAAAATCCACCCTTTGGATTTGGCCGAATTTCCCCAAAAAACATGGCACCAAAATTTAGCTCCAAAATTCATGCTCATATGAACTACATCTACAACATTTGAGATGGCAAATTTTCTAACAAAATTTACATTCAAAGAAGCAAGAATAAAGCTTGTAACAATTACAACATTCAAGTCACAAACTATGAACTACAAAACCCAAAAGGATTCACCAACTACTAGACCTAGGCTCTTGATACCAATTGAAGGAAGATTTGTGAAAAACAAGTTCATTTGAGCAACATCAACAACATGCAATTAACAATTAAAAGGCGGAATCATGTTTATATGCACTCAAAAACAAAACTTAACCCATGAACTTCAAAGCCTAGTAGATAGGTGAACCAAGACTCAACTCAAAACAAAGTGAGTTGAGAAATCAATACCTTTGTAGATTCCTCTCTGCATAAGCAAAGGCTAATCACCGAAAGAGAGGGCCTTCATTCCTTGCATCTTAGATCCATGGATTTGGATGGATGAAAAAGTTTCTCCAAGTTCCCAAAATTGAGAACCTCTAATGATTCATCACCAAGGCATAATGAAGAAGAAATGAGTGACCTTGGAGGAGTTTGATTGCTAGATGATCCCTCCAAGGTGGCCAAAATTTTAGAGAGAAAAGAGAGCTTGTATTCTCATCCTTTCCCCAAAAATAACCCTTAATGAATTTTAGGCTATAAAGTCCTTTATATAGTCCCTTCAAATAAGTGACCTAATGGACCAAATGCCCTATTCTTCTAACATGGCCGGCCATAGGGTTTATTGGGCTTTCAAGCCATTTGTTTATTCAAGTTGTCATACAACTTGAGTTAATGGGCTTGACATTCAAATCCCATTGGGCCTTGCGGCCAAAAACTAACCCGAGGTCTTTAACGAACTTATTCGTTTGATTAATTAACATATTAATTAATCCTAGCCTTAGATAAATAATTAAACCATTTAATTATTCTTACTCATCTCCGTTGTTTCTTCAAACTCTACCTTACTCGGTGAACGATCCATTAGGTTCCTTTTAGCGAGGCAGTGGGCGATTAAAACTCTTTCTAATCGATTGTGAATTGAAACTTACTTTCAATTCTCCCGTTAGTGATAATACACTTTTAGGGCTTCCACAAACCATGGTTGACGCCTAGCAGCATGTCATGGTTACCCAAGCTAATCAGAAGAAGTGGAGAACCTATTCAGTTTAGGATTACAAATGCAATACGGTCTTTCTCTAATACAATACTCTTGACCACATTGTTTGGTTTGATAGTTTATTCATGTCTACTATCCAATGTGAGTCTTGTGCTTATATGATTACCTTGAATGTGATTTGGAACGCATTCCAACATCTCATTCATACTCTGGCCAGAGATTCTAAATCATATCATAGAGTATTCTCCCTCAAACAGTTTGAAGGTTAGAGATCCCTTGTTGCGCATTCACTTGCCTCCATGGCTAAGTGGCTTAACCCCGACGATGCCGTGGACACCCTCCTGATGGAGTGACTTTGACATAATCAAAGATTAAGGACCTAACCACAAGACAGCTGTGATGCCTCAGGTCAAAGGACTACTTTGCATTATCCCAACCATGAGTTCTCATGTGGCATGAATATGAGAACCCCTCGTTGATCGTGTTCAGTGAACTCATTCTCTATTGAGCACCTACATGCTTGTCTTGATGTCACACACACCAATGACTCGAGACTAGTCACTCTCCCTGAGAGAAGACATAGCACGTACTGATCTTAACGGACTGTCAATGCCCAATTGACAATCCTATGATCAGGAACGTTTAGAATGTGTCAACGAAAGAATGGTCTCATGAATCTAACTTCTTTAGATCGCATTCTTCCAATCACATATTCCTTGGACTTATCGTTTAAGCATATAACATTTATACGAGACGGCTCAAACAATAATGTTTGCCCTTAATATTAAACTAGATTAGTTTAACATGTGAAATGTCCATAAAATATCATCATATGATTGGTTTTAAGGCACATTTCCAACACTTGCAGCTAGGATTAAGATGGAACAAGATTAGGTTAGGATAAGATAGGATAAGGTTTGGATAAGATAAGGTTGTTAGGATAAGTTTGTTGGAAATGTGCCCTAAAACCAATCATATGATGATACTTTACGGACATTTCAAACTAATGTAGTTTAAATGTAAAGGGCAAAGATTATTGTTTGAGCTGTCTCATATAAATGTTATATGCTTAAACGATAAGTCCAAGGAATATGTGATTGGAAGAATGCGATCTAAAGAAGTTAGATTCATGAGACCATTCTTTCGTTGACACATCCTAAACGTTCCTGATCATAGGATTGTCAATTGGGCATTGACAGTCCGTTAAGATCAGTACGTGCTATGTCTTCTCTCAGGGAGAGTGACTAGTCTCAAGTCATTGGTGTGTGTGACATCAAGACAAGTACGTAGGTGCTCAATAGAGAATGAGTTCACTGAACACGATCAACGAAGAGTTCTCATATTCATGTCACATGAGAACTCATGGTTGGGATAATGCAAATTAGTCTTTTGACCTGAGGCATCACAGTTGTCTTGTGGTTAGGTCCTTAATTTTTTATTATGTCAAAGTCACTCCATCAGGAGGGTGTCCACGACATCGTTGGGGTTAAGCCACTTAGCCATGGAGGCAAGTGAATGCGCAACAAGGGATCTCTAACCTTCAAACTGTTTGAGGGAGAATACTCTATGATATGATTTAGAATCTCTGGCCAAAGTATGAATGAGATGTTGGAATGCGTTCCAGATCACATTCAAGGTAATCATATAAGCACAAGACTCACATTGGATAGTAGACATGAATAAACTATCAAACCAAACAATGTGGTCAAGAGTATTGTATTAGAGAAAGACCGTATTGCATTTGTAATCCTAAAACTGGATAGGTTCTCCACCTCTTCTGATTAGCTTGGGTAACCATGACATGCTGCTAGGCGTCAACCATGGTTTGTGCCAAAAAATCAACAATGTCAATAGCAAAACAAGAATGGTCCTCAATTAGATATTTAATGGTTTCAGAAAGATTAAAATTAATAATGTCCCCATCAAACTCCATGGTTAATGTTCCTGTAAACACGTCTATCTTTGTTCTCGCTGTTTTCATGAATGGACGGCCTAGCAAGATTGGCAATGATGGAGCATGGCTCGAATCCTCCATTTGTAAGACATAAAAATTTGCAGGAAAGATAAGATGATTGACCTACACTAAAACATCCTCAAGGACTCCCTTGGGATAAGCGTTAGAAATATCGGCCAATTGAATTATAACGCCATCTTGTTTTAACTCACCAAGGTTCATAGATGCATAAATGGAATATGGCATGACATTAATAGAAGCACCTAAATCTAACATGCATTGTTCAAATCTAGTGTTTCCAATTATGCATGGGATAGTAAAGCTCCCTAGATCCTTACACTTTGGAGGTAACTTTCGTTGCAAAACCACGGATACATTTTCACTTACTTTCACAACTTCTTTGTTTGAAATTCTTTTCCTAGTTGTGCATAACTCTTTTAAAAACTTTGCATACCTGGGCACTTGCTTAATAGCATCAAGTAAAGGAATGCTTACTTGGACTTTTCGAAAGGTATCCAAAATGTCCTTTTCGCTTTCTTCCTTCTTCGATTGTGCAAATTTGCGAGGGAGAGGAACACTGGGCAGATTAGTGTTCGAAATCACAACATATGGACAACTGAGGTGGACGGATGGGAGTGCTTAAATGGCTGCGGCATGGGTGGTGCTACCCTTGCCGTGGGGTAGGATTGCTCCTCTTCTTCAATTTGTGTCTTCTCATCTTCCTTGTTTTGGGCAGGTTCATGTGCTTTGCTTCCCACTTCTTTTCCACTTCTTAGTATGATAGCTTTTGCAGATTCGAAACCACCCTTAGGATTGACCACTGTAGTGTTTGGTAACTTACCATTTTCACGAAATTGTCCCAAAAATTCTGCCATTTGGCCCATTTGCTTCTTTAACTCATTAACCTCCTTTGCTTGGTTCTGCATTCCCTGTGCCATTGTGGTTAATAACTGATGCGTGATTTATACGCACACAAATTAAACCCTCTTTTCGTCAAATTATAGTATATGTATAAGTAGGGATCGTTCTGGACCGGAGATTAGGAGGGATTGTTAATCACTTGGATTTGACTCAAAAACGTAAAAACACAATATAAAACACTAAACTAGACTCAAAGAATGTAAAACTAAACTTTAAAACACTAAGACAAACCAAAGACTCAAACTACTTTTAAAAACACAAACTAAAATGATTTCTAACTAAATTGACATTAAAGTAAAGGGGGATTTAAGTTTATACGAAAATTGAAATAACGAAACAAGTTAAATAAACTAGACAGAATGTAAATATGAAATTGATGAAATGGAATGAATGGATGATAGAATAGCTAAGGGGGTCATCTCCACATATGTTACACTTGCATAATAAAAAGATTTCCAGTTGATCTTTCGATAAATTATGAAACTCATCACCCCGGGTTAATTAGGTCCGCTTAAATTAACCGTCAAGTTTTCCTTAAGTTAATGAATTGGATGGGTTAGCGCAACGCAATTCACAACATTCTCCAAAAGTCCTTTACGTGAACAGCACAATAAAGATACAATCAAAGATCATTAAACATTATGAAAACTATAAGTGTTGACGAGGCATTCGTTACTATGATGAGCATGAAACTCGTGCCAAGAATTCATTTAACGCGATTGTTTATAAGCAACCTCCACTACTTGTGAATATAAGTTCATAACGATTAGGTGAAAATCACTTATATTCTAGCGTCACATTCATGCATGAAAATTAAGCGCGCATTCTTAATAAACATACATAAATAAGTTATCAATCAAACGGTTAAACAAATTGAATCAACAACTTATGAAATGCAATTAGAAGTAATCAAATCAAAATGCAAGCATAAACATATATTTCGAATCACCCCCTAGCTAAGGGGGGGTTTAGTTCCTCATACAAAACAAAGAGAATTAAAATTAAACATTGAAATCAAAGAAACACCTAAACATTCCAACAACTCAAACTTGAATTGTATGAACGTTTAGGCCCTCTTCTCTTCCTCTTTATTGTAGCATAAGGTCTAAGGATAGTTGGTTTGGGGGAATGGAAGTGTGGAATGGAGTGAGGAGTGATGGAAATGGAAAGATGGTTTTTGGATTCTAAGGGAGACTCACGGCTAAGAGAGAAAGGGATGTGTTTGTGGTGTGTTGTGTATGAAATGAGATGTCAATTGAATAAATGAATGCAAGGGTATTTATAGGAGTAGTGGAGGGAACATATGGCTATGTCATTTGTAGGTGAAGTAGGTGGATGTTGTAGGTGAAGTACATGTGTTTAAATGGTTGAAATGTGTAGATGATTATGAGTGATAAGTGATAAGTGTATGATATGTTAAGTGATAAGTGAATGATTATGATAAGTGATAAATGAATGTATGATATGATAAGTGGTGAATGATATGTGGTGAATGATAAGTGGTAGTGTTTAAGTATTTAAAATAGGGAACAAAGCCCTTCCTTGCATGGCAAGGAAGGGAGACACAAGGAAACACACGACAATGTCCTAAGGTTGCTAGGAATGTTGTTTTTGTGTTCTAAAATGCGTAGGAGTTTTCAATGATGCTCAAACATGAGGTCTTTTTAGGATTTAACTTTCCTACTTCAAGTCTTCAATTTCGTCCATCCTTTTGGCTCCAAGCATATGATATCCATTCCAATCTTTAATTTGCTCCAAAAGGCTCCAAAAGGCATCCTTTTGCATACTTTGCCCTTAGAACCTGAAAACACACAAAAGAAGCATAAAGAACTAAAATAACTAAAGAAACATAACGTAAATGTACGAGAACAAGCCATTTAAGTCGCATAAATATGCTCCTATCAAATACCCCCACACTTTAGCTTTTGCTAGTCCTCGAGCAAAACAGAAAAACAAAACAAAAAGAACAAAACACAACCTACACCTTCCAACAATCGTATCAGGGACTTCCAATGCACATGACAAGTTAAAAATCATTATTCTCACAGATTTGAGCCATCTTTACACTTAAGTACATTCTTACTCATAGTCACCACATACTAGTTCACAATTAAGCATTTAAAACCATGTTTTGAATGTAGTAACATGCCTTAGAGAATTCCCTCAATTTCTTACTAGATGTACTCTCGTTTTTCACACAGATTTTCTGACTACACACCCTACACTAGGTATATGTGAGAAGATTGATGTAAACATGTAGACGAACACTCACATATGTTATAATAAGGAAAGCATTTTCTGGAGTTAATAAGCATGTTTAGATATGATCTCATGAATGGAATGCTACTACTTAGACGCGAGAACCAGTGACACCATAAGCTCATACCAAGTTCAAACTCCACAATTGAAATACATAACACTCAATATAGAAGTCAAGGGTTGTAACGGGGCTTGGGGTAATTGGCTAAAAATGAAAGGTAAGGATAACAAACGTTCTTCAAGCAATAGTGAGCAAAGTATTGAATTAGGCACTTAGAATTTCCTTTAGAATGCAGAAGTCAACTTTGATCACCCAAGGGGGAATTACACAGAACTTAGGGCCATATTCATCTTTTTTGGACCCTTTCTTCAACCATCAACGCTCGTGAGTTCATTTTCACTTATTTTCACTCCTTTTCTTTCTTTTCTTCTTCTTTTTCTTCAAAACATACATATAAACTTAAAAAAACAAACTTTTACTCCCCCACACTCATTTTCTTGCATAATGTAACTCAAAAGGAATTCATTTAAGTCATGCTCATTATACTTCAAGAACAAGGGTATAGGAAAGTCCTACTCTAGGCTAGGTAAGGGGTGATGTGGTTGAAAATAGGCTAAACGAGGCTCAACAGGGTTAAAACTAATATATACGAAATATGGGAAGTGATGCGAGAATTACTTGACACTCAAATTAAACCCTCGTTTGACAATTGTAGTAGAATGGATAAGTGAGGGATCGTTCTAGACCGGGGATTAGGAGGGCTTGCTAAAACCTTCTAAATTGACTTAAAAACGTAAAATAAAGTTTAAAACACTAAACTAGACTCAAAGAATGCAAAATTAAAGTTTAAAACACTAAGACAAACCAAAAACAAAAAAAATACTTTTAAAACATAAACTAAACAGATTCTAAGCACTAAAGAACAAGAAAGTAAAGGGGGGGGGGGGTTTGATTTGACGAAATTAGCTAAATTGCACAAATTGTAATTAAAGGCAAAACGTAAATATAAATGTGATGAAAATATGGATGATGGAATAGCCAAGGGGTTCTTCTCCACACATGTTACACTTGCATACAAGATTGATTCTCAGTTGGTCTTTCGATAAATTATGAAACTCAACGCCCTGGGTTAATTAGGTCCGCTTAAATTAACCGTCAAGTTTTCCTTAAGTTAATGAATTGGATGGGTTAGCGCAACGCAATTCACCAAATTCTCTAAAAGTCCTTTACGTGAACAGCACAATAAAGATACAATCAAAGATCATTAAGCATTATGAAAACTATAAGTGTTGACGAGGCATTCGTTACTATGATGAGCATGAAACTCGTGCCAAGAATTCATTTAACGCGATTGTTTATAAGCAACCTCCACTACTTGTGAATATAAGTTCATAACGATTAGGTGAAATTCACTTATATTCTAGCGTCATATTTATGCATGAAAATTAAGCGCGCATTCTTAATAAACATTCATAAATAAGTTATCAATCAAACGGTTAAACAAATTGAATCCACAACTTATGAAATTCCAACGAAAGTTAATCAATTCATATTGCAAATATAAACATAGTTTCGAATCACCCCCTAGCTAAAGGGGGTTTAGTTCCTCATAACTTTGAAATCAAAGAAACACCTAAACATTCCAACAACTCAAACTTGAATTGTATGAACGTTTAGGCACTCTTCTCTTCCATTCCTCATACGTACAAAACAAAGAGAATTGAATTTAAACTTTGAAATCAAAGAAACACCTAAACATTCCAACAACTCACACTTGAATTGTATGAACGTTTAGGCCCTCTTATCTTCCTCGTTGTTGTAGCACAAGGTCTAAGGTGAGGTTTGGGGGATTATGGAAATGGATGAGGAGTGGTGTTTGGATTATAAGGGAATGGATGGGAAGCTCACGGCTAGGGAAGGGAGAATGTGTTTGTAATGTGTTGTGTATGAAATGAGATGTCCATGAATGAATGAATGCAAGGGTATTTATAGGAGTAGTGGAGGGAACATATGGCTATGTCATTTGTAGGTGAAGTAGGTGGATGTTGTAGGTGAAGTAGGTGGATGATATGTTAAGTGATAAGTGATAAGTGATATGATATGTGGTTATGATATGATAAGTGGTTAAGTGGTGATGATAAGTGATAAGTGATTAAGTGATATGATAAGTGGTGATGATAAGTGATAAGTGCATGTGGGTTAACTAATGAAGGAAATGCATGTGCAATGACAATGTGTTAGAATGGATGTGTGTTATGCATGGCATGATTGGGATTAGGAAAGGTTTAAATGTCCTAAAACAAAAGAGAACAAGGTTCCAACACTTTGGCTCCAATTAGGTCTTCAATTTCGTCCAACACTTTGGCTTCAAGCATAAGCTATCCGTCCTTAGCCCAAAAGTGCTCCAAAAGTCTCCAAAATGCATCTTTTTGCTCCTTTAGCCCTTTGGACCTACAAACACACGAAAATAGCTTAAAGTACTAAAATAACTAAAGAAACATAACGTAAATGTACGAGAACAAGCCATTTAAGTCGCATAAATATGCTCCTATCAAATACCCCCACACTTAGCTTTTGCTAGTCCTCGAGCAAAACAGAAAAACAAAACAAAAAGAACAAAACACAACCTACACCTTCCAACAATCGTATCAGGGACTTCCAATGCACATGACAAGTTAAAAATCATTATTCTCACAGATTTGAGCCATCTTTACACTTAAGTACATTCTTAATCATAGTCACCACATACTAGTTCACAATTAAGCAATTAAAACACATTTCAAATGTAGTAACATGCCTTTAGAGAATTCCCTCAATTTCTTACTAGATGTACTCTCGTTTTTCACACAGATTTTCTGACTACACACCCTACACTAGGTATATGTGAGAAGATTGATGTAAACATGTAGACGAACACTCACATATGTTATAATAAGGAAAGCATTTTCTGGAGTTAATAAGCATGTTTAGATATGATCTCATGAATGGAATGCTACTACTTAGACGCGAGAACCAGTGACACCATAAGCTCATACCAAGTTCAAACTCCACAATTGAAATACATAACACTCAATATAGAAGTCAAAGGGTAGTAACGGGGCTAGGGTCTTGGCTAACAATGAAAGGTGAAGGATAAACAAACATTCTTAAAGCAATAGTGAGCAAAGTATTGAATTAGGCACTTAGAATTCCCTTAAGAACGCAGAAGTCAACTTTGAACACCCAAGGGAAAATCACACAAAACTTAGGGCCATATTCAACTTTTTGGACCCTTTCTTCAACCATCAACGCTCGTGAGTTCATTCTTACTTATTTTCACTCCTTTTTTTTTTTTTTTTTTATTTTTTCTTTTCTTCTTCTTTTTCTTTTGAATCTCAAAACATACATATAAACGTAAGAACAAACTTTTACTCCCCCACACTCATTTTCTTGCATAATGTAACTCAAAAGGAATTCATTTAAGCCATGCTCACTAAACTTTAAGAACAAGGGTATAGGAAAGTCCTACTCTAAGCTAGGTAAGGGGTGATGTGGGTAAACAAGGAATAAAGGCAAAACGAGGCTCAACGGGGTTAAAACTTACAACATATACGAAGTATGGGAAGTAAGGCTATTTGGCTATGGTGGTGGTCACTACACAACTTCTTCTTGAATATGTGTTATGCAAATCAATAACATGCTTTGAATGAAATGGGCATGAGTTCTAGCATTTGGAACTATATGATGAAACGCCTTCTAAGTAGTAACCAAGCAAAGAATAATGAGATCATGCAACGACTTTAGAAAACAAGAAATCACAGATTATACTCTCCAAAGAACGTTATAGGCTCAAGTCTCTCAGGGTTGTAGCGTTTGTTTGAGTTCCTTCCTTCAAGCATGTTACAAAAACGAATTTTTTTCTTTTATGATTGCATGTGAAGTCATACATTATAACCATAACCAAGCATATACCAAGAGTAAATCAAACTTTTCTCTATGTTTATAACTCTTTCTAACCGTCATGCAATTATAAACCAAATCCTTATCATTGTGTTGGAAGGTACCCTAAGACACAAACACACAAAAACGACTCTTAAAACAATTCTTTTTGGGTTTTTCAAAACAATTTTTCAAATTTTTATGGGATTTTCGAATTATAAAACAAAACACACTAAAACACTCTAAAACAACTTAAAAACACCTTAAAACAGCAAGGAACAACATTTGAAGTTATGGGTGATAAAATCCCACGAATTTGCATTAAATATACTTAGTTACCCCCCCCATACTTAAATCAAACATTGTCCTCAATGTTTTAAGCATATGGTTCACACAAAACATAAGTAAACACACAAAAAGCAACTAAACATACTAAACATGGCAGAATGTAATTAACAAAGAGAAGAGTTTAGGGACGCAAATCTGGTTATGGAGTGTAAATTCCCTCTTCTCCTTGGTGATTGTATTGAGGCATGATCTTGGTGATTCCACAGGCTTACTCTTGAACTGGTTTCCGCCCATCATTGATTTTCCTTTGTGCTACTCTTGAACTGGGCAGCAGGATTCCCTTTAGTGTCTCCCCCGAAGGTCTGAGCTTCC
Organism: Pyrus communis; assembly: GCF_963583255.1. NCBI lineage: Eukaryota > Viridiplantae > Streptophyta > Magnoliopsida > Rosales > Rosaceae > Pyrus > Pyrus communis. The sequence goes on along the minus strand of NC_084806.1, from coordinate 22,751,567 downwards.
TCCTGCTATCTGTTTCTTTGTTCAATCTTTGCAGGAGTGGTCCCTTCTCTGGAAGTGTATCAACCGTTGAAGATGACTACTCGAGAGCAACGCTAGGTAAGCAATCAGGAATAGATTCCAGGCAGTTGGCTCCAGATCGGTAGACTGACTACAAGTGCCGGCTGATTGCTTCTTTTACTTTGCCATGCAAGTAAGAACAAGAACAAAGAAAAAGACAGGGAAAGAGCATGATATGAGATATTTTTGCTTTTGACCTTGATGATATGAGATACCTTTGCTTTGAAGAAGCGGTGAATGAATCAGCACATGCTTCAATCCGCCGTTTTCTCCTGGGTCATATGTACTCCAGGCATCTGGTATCATCTTTGGGGAAGAAGAAAGAATTGAGTATTTCGAAAGGCTTTGCTGGGAGTGCGCCCTCAGAGGTGAGGGAGAGTTGGGCATTTTCTTCAGGTTTGCCCTGCCATAAAAGACGAAGGTCGACATATATAGAGATAATATCAAGTGGTGGTACTTTTTACCCTTGTCGACAAACGTTTTGATCCCGCAAATCCGGCTCTTTGAAATAGTGGCGCCTCTTCGATCTTTGAATACGCCTCTTCGATTTCTAAGCAGGCGCCCCTTCGATTTCTGAACGACGCCCCTTCGCTTTCTGAACGACACGTGGTAGTGCAGATGCGGCTCCTTTTGACAAAGCTGCACGCGTCTTCTGAAAAGCAGAGAAAGCGTCGCCGAACTTTGCGCTTGTCGGCTAAAGATGTGTAGATGCGATGATGGCCTCCACATGTTTTCAGCTTTGTCAGAAATCTTTTGACAAAGTTGAACGCGTTTTCTTGAAAAGCCGAGGGGGCGTCGCCTAAATTACGCCGGAAAATCCGGCTCTTTGAATCGGTGGACGCGTCGTCTTGGCTTTTTATAGAGCTATCAATCACCCCAACACACACACTCTGAAGATTTCCCATTCCTGAAACTCGACTCCGGCCCTTTGTGAAATTTTAACTCCATCCACCCCTTCTCTTTGAACATCGTTGAAAAAAAATGGCGAACTCATCGAACCTTAGCTTAGATTTGAGTCTCAGCAGCGATCCGGTTGCGCCCCGTCAAGGTAATGTATGGCGCCCTTCTTTTTTATCTTCTAACGGTCCTCTTTCAGGTGAAGACTCTGTGATGCAGGACGCCACAACAGCTACAATAGTAGCTAAAAACCTCCTCACTCCAAAAGATAGTAGGCTGCTGTCAGGACGGTCCGATGAGTTGGCCGTTCAAGAGTCCCTCGCACTTAGTGTTCAGTGTGCGAGTTCTGTGTCCAACATGGGCCAACGCCTGCTTGCTCGGTCCCGCCAAGTGGAATCGTTGATGGCAGAGGTGGAAAGACTTAAGCAAGAGATCCAGCAGCTTAAGTACGAGAATAGAAGTTTGCATGTGCTTGCAAATAACTATTCGTCAGGGATGAAGAGGAAGCTTGATGAGCTGCAAGAATCTGAGGGTCGAATTCACAGTGACCGTCAAAGGCTTGCGTCTTATCTCCAGAGGCACCTTTTTCCTGGGTCATCCAGAGCTTGGCCAAGTATTGAGGCCTGGAATGCTCTAGCTCCGATGCCTCCCGCTCCGATGGCTTCCGCTCCGATGCCTCCCGCTTCTATGCCTCCCGCTTCTATGCCTTCCGCTTCTGCGCCTCGTAGTGGGGCTTCACGCAAACAACCTTTGTGAAGCTCCACCTTTCTCCATGTTTAGTATCTTTCTTTTTTTTTTCTTTTTTTTTTTTTTTTTCTTTTTTTTTTTTTTTTTTTTTATTAACATAAATAAAATCAAACGGCATGAAATTGGTCCTTGAATGGAAGGTGATACTTGAAGTGAACCGGCAGTGGTTTGAATTCTAGTGTAGGTGCCTGATTAAAAAAAAATAGCAAGTTAGTATAAAATCTAATGGAATTTGGAAAAAAAAACTTACTTGTTTTGTCCGATAAGAACTCAATGACAAACACCACTCCTTTGAAAGTTTCAGGGATATTGGATTTGGCCAGATTGCAAGTGATGGTTATGACTTGTCCAATGTCATCAAATTTAACTTCTTTGGATTTTGTGGTTTCAAGAACGTCCTCTTTGATGAATTCATGACATTCCTTACTTGTCACCTTTGGAAGGGCTTCCAAGATGTCTTTTTCACCTTCTTCTTCCTTGGAAGTCATGAATCTGCAAGGAATAGGGATACTTGTTGGAACGGGGTTAAAAATAATGAAATTTGGAACAACCATACCTGTATTAGATGGCATAGGAGCAATAGGTGCCTCCGGTAAAGGTGTTTCCACCCTTTCCGTGGGTTGGGTGTATTTCTCTTCCTTGTGATTTGATTTTGATGGTTGAGGGTCCGTTCCAACCTCCTTATCACTTCTCAACATGATAACATTGGTGTTTTCAAATTCTCCCTTCTGATTTGCAATGGTTGAACTAGGGAGTTCGCCTTGGTCTCGAAACTGTCCTACGAACTCCGCGATCTGCCCAATTTGCTTATCCAAGTGGTCCAACCTTTGTGGTGGCTGCATAGGCATTGAATAGAACTCCTCATATGGCTGCCAATATCCTTCTTGTTGAGCCTCATTGTCTTGATTTTGTGAGCCCTGCACCAAACAAATTAATTCATTAAGCTTTTGATTATAATCTATTGACGAACTTGAGTTTGGTTGGGCATATTGAATATGAGGTTGTGGTGGCTGCCAATATCCTCCTTGTTGAGCATTTTGAGGTTCCCACCACATAGAGTTTGAATGATCACTCCAATCCGAATTGTAAGTATTGGAAAACACATTATTCCTTGATTGAAGATTAGATATATCAACTCTTTGCATTTGGGACCTTTCCATGAGCTGTGACAAAAGAGAAGCGTTATCAAGTGCCATGTTGTTCTTAACAAACAAAACACAAATGAAAACTAAATCTAAAAGATAATACAGAAACAAACAATCCAAGGGATTAGCAAATTTTCTAATCCCCGGCAACGGCGCCAAAATTTGATGCGAGAATTACTTGACACTCAAATTAAACCCTCGTTTGACAATTGTAGTAGAATGGATAAGTGAGGGATCGTTCTAGACCGGGGATTAGGAGGGCTTGCTAAAACCTTCTAAATTGACTTAAAAACGTAAAATAAAGTTTAAAACACTAAACTAGACTCAAAGAATGCAAAATTAAAGTTTAAAACACTAAGACAAACCAAAAACAAAAAAAATACTTTTAAAACATAAACTAAACAGATTCTAAGCACTAAAGAACAAGAAAGTAAAGGGGGGGGGGGGGTTTGATTTGACGAAATTAGCTAAATTGCACAAATTGTAATTAAAGGCAAAACGTAAATATAAATGTGATGAAAATATGGATGATGGAATAGCCAAGGGGTTCTTCTCCACACATGTTACACTTGCATACAAGATTGATTCTCAGTTGGTCTTTCGATAAATTATGAAACTCAACGCCCTGGGTTAATTAGGTCCGCTTAAATTAACCGTCAAGTTTTCCTTAAGTTAATGAATTGGATGGGTTAGCGCAACGCAATTCACCAAATTCTCTAAAAGTCCTTTACGTGAACAGCACAATAAAGATACAATCAAAGATCATTAAGCATTATGAAAACTATAAGTGTTGACGAGGCATTCGTTACTATGATGAGCATGAAACTCGTGCCAAGAATTCATTTAACGCGATTGTTTATAAGCAACCTCCACTACTTGTGAATATAAGTTCATAACGATTAGGTGAAATTCACTTATATTCTAGCGTCATATTTATGCATGAAAATTAAGCGCGCATTCTTAATAAACATTCATAAATAAGTTATCAATCAAACGGTTAAACAAATTGAATCCACAACTTATGAAATTCCAACGAAAGTTAATCAATTCATATTGCAAATATAAACATAGTTTCGAATCACCCCCTAGCTAAAGGGGGTTTAGTTCCTCATAACTTTGAAATCAAAGAAACACCTAAACATTCCAACAACTCAAACTTGAATTGTATGAACGTTTAGGCACTCTTCTCTTCCATTCCTCATACGTACAAAACAAAGAGAATTGAATTTAAACTTTGAAATCAAAGAAACACCTAAACATTCCAACAACTCACACTTGAATTGTATGAACGTTTAGGCCCTCTTATCTTCCTCGTTGTTGTAGCACAAGGTCTAAGGTGAGGTTTGGGGGATTATGGAAATGGATGAGGAGTGGTGTTTGGATTATAAGGGAATGGATGGGAAGCTCACGGCTAGGGAAGGGAGAATGTGTTTGTAATGTGTTGTGTATGAAATGAGATGTCCATGAATGAATGAATGCAAGGGTATTTATAGGAGTAGTGGAGGGAACATATGGCTATGTCATTTGTAGGTGAAGTAGGTGGATGTTGTAGGTGAAGTAGGTGGATGTTGTAGGTGAAGTAGGTGGATGTTGTAGGTGAAGTAGGTGGATGATATGTTAAGTGATAAGTGATAAGTGATATGATATGTGGTTATGATATGATAAGTGGTTAAGTGGTGATGATAAGTGATAAGTGATTAAGTGATATGATATGTGGTGATGATAAGTGATAAGTGCATGTGGGTTAACTAATGAAGGAAATGCATGTGCAATGACAATGTGTTAGAATGGATGTGTGTTATGCATGGCATGATTGGGATTAGGAAAGGTTTAAATGTCCTAAAACTAAAGAGAACAAGGTTCCAACACTTTGGCTCCAATTAGGTCTTCAATTTCGTCCAACACTTTGGCTTCAAGCATAAGCTATCCGTCCTTAGCCCAAAAGTGCTCCAAAAGTCTCCAAAATGCATCTTTTTGCTCCTTTAGCCCTTTGGACCTACAAACACACGAAAATAGCTTAAAGTACTAAAATAACTAAAGAAACATAACGTAAATGTACGAGAACAAGCCATTTAAGTCGCATAAATATGCTCCTATCAATTAGTTAGAGGTCCATTCTCCACACATGATACATTTATATATATGAATCGATTCTCCAATTGTTTTTCATTAACTATGATGCTCAACACCCCAAGTTAACCGTGATGCACTAATTAACTCTCAAATTTTCCTTATGTTATTGAATTGGATGATGCATGCGACAATTCAAATCATTCTCCAATGGTTCTCAACATGAATGCATAGAAGAGATACAATGAGAGATCATTATGCTCTATGAAAATTATAAGTGTTGACGAGGCAATTGTAACTATGAATGCATGATACTTTTGCCAAGAATTCAATTAACGCGGTTGTGACTAGCAACCTTCACTACTCATGTTTATAAACTTGTGACGATTAGGTGAAACTCGTTTAAAAACTAGCATCGAGTTTATGCATGAAGACTAAGTATGCATCCCTAATCAACATACAAAAACAAGTTTTTAATAAACATGATAATTGAATTACAATCACAACTTAACAAATCACAATTGGAAGAAATCAATTCATATTTCAAACATGTTCATGGCTTCAAACTTTCCCCTAACTAATTAGGGGTTTAGCCACTCATGATTACAACAAACTTAGAGAGTAATAACAAAGTAAATATTGAAAACAAGAATCGAAGTACACCTAAAAATTCCAACAACTCAATCTTGAATTGTATGAACGTTTAGGCCTCTTCTCCTCTAGTTGCTGCGGCACAAGGGGTTTTGGTGAGTTTTGGTGGTTATGGATGATGTAGAATGATGTGTTTAGGGTAGGGATGGATGTAGGGGAAGGCAAGGAGTGTTTTTGGGCAGAAAATATGAAGAATGGTGAAGTATGGTAGTGCTAGAGAGAGGGGAGGAATTTCTGGCGTGAATGAATGTGTATGAGAGATGGTTTTCTGAAATGGAAGAGTGTGTGTTTTGTGGCTGCAATGCATGCTTATTTATAGGTGAAATGGGGGGAACATGATGACTAGGAATTAGGTGGAAAGCTGAAATGGTGATGGGAGAAGCATGTGGCTGAAATGCATGTGATTAAAGGATGGGAGTGCATGTGCTTTGACAGCTAGGTTGCATGTGGAATGTGACTGTAATTGATGGAGTAATGCACGGCAAAAGGGGATTGTGGTGCAATGATGGTGTTTTGCACGGCAATGATGGGGAAAGAATGTGTGGATGCATGGTTGTGTTGGTGATGAATGTGAACTCTTTGTTCTTCATTTTCATTCCTTTGGTCTTCAATTTCGTCCATCTACTTGGCTTTAAGCATATGCAATCCATTCCAATCTCTAATTTGCTCCAAAAGGCTCCGAAAGGCATCCTTTTGCATCCTTAGCCATATGAACCTATAAACACATGAAAATGACTTTAAACACTAAATTAAGTAAGAAAACACAACATAAATGCATAAGAACTAGCTAACTAAGGTGCATAAATATGCTCCTATCAAATTCCCCCACACTTAGCTTTTGCTAGTCCTCGAGCAAAACAAAGAAACAAAACATAACCTAAACCTTCCAACGTTCACCTCAGGGATTTCCAATGGTACATGACATGTTAAAAATCATCATCCCCACAGATTTGAGTCATCTTTACAATTGAGAACATACTTAAACATAGTCACCACTTACTAGTTCACAATTAATCGATTAAAAGAATGTTTTGAATGTAGTAACATGCCTTAGAGAATTTGCTCAATCCTTACAAGATATGCACTCAATTTTCACTCAGATTTTCTAACTACACACCCTATACTAGTTATATGTGAGAAGATTGATGTAAATATGAAAACGAATGCTCACATATACGTATAACAAAGAACGCAATTTATGGAGTTAATAAGCATGTTTAGAAATGATCTCATGAATGGAATGCTACTACTTAGATGCGAGAACCAATGACCATATGCTCATACCAAATTCAAACTCCACAAATTGAAACACATAACACTCAAGAATGAAGTCAAGGGTTGTAACGGGGCTTGGGGTAGTGGTTAACAAAGAAAAGATAAGGAGAACAAGCGTTCTTCAAGCAATAGTAAGCAAAGTAGTGTACTTAAGACTTAGAATTCATTTAGATTGCAGAAATTAACTTTAAAACACAAGGGGAAGACTTAGACAACTCCTTAGGGCCGAATTCATTGTTTTGGACCCTTACTTCAACAAACAATACTTTGGAACTCTTTTTCACAACTTTTCAACTCTTTTTCATACTTTTCACGCTTTTTTTTTTTTTTTTTTTTTCTTTTTCTTTTCTTTCATGCCGTGCCTATGGCACACAAATTCTCACACAAGAACACTTCCCCCACAATTGTTTTCTGCCAACATAAATCAAAAGAAATTCAATTTGAATCATGCTTTACTAAGCTTTAAGAACAAGGGTGTGGATGGTCCTAATCTAGGCTAGGTGAGGATAATGTGGGTTAACTTAAACATAAAATGACATGGGATACACGGCAATATGGCTAAGGTGGTGGTCACTACACAACTTCATCATGAATCTGTGTTATGCAAATCAATAACATGCTTTGAATGAAATGGGCATGAGTTCCAGCATTTGGAACTAAATGATGAAACGCCTCTAAGTAGTAACCAAGCAAAGAATAATGAGATCATGCAACGACTTAGAAAACAAAAATGCAAAGATTCTAACTCTCCAAATAAACGTTTAGGCTCAAGTCTCACAAGGTTGTAGTGTTAATTTGAGTTCCTTCCTTCAAGCATGTTACAAAAACTGATTGTTTTCTTTATGATTGCATGTGAAGTCATAAGTTATAACCACAACCAAGCATACACAAAGAGTAAATCAACTTTCATCTATGTTAATCACTCTCTTTAACAGCCATGTAATTACAAACCGAATCCTCATCATTGTGTTGGAAGGTACCCTAAAACAAAAACAAACACACAAAAACACTTTGAAAACAACTCTTTTTGGGTTTTTAAAACAAATTTTTCAAATTTTTATGTGATTTTCGGATTTTTACTTCAAAAAACACTAAAACACACCCAAAACTGCTTAAAAACACTTAAAAACAGCAAGGAACAAGTCTATAAGTAAAGGGTGATAAAATCCCATGAATTTGCATCAAAAACACTTAGTTACCCCCCCACACTTAAATCAAACATTGTCCTCAATGTTTCAAGCATAAAATCACACAAAACACAAAGAAACACACAAACAGCAAGTAAAACAACTAAATAGGCAGATTCGAAATAAACAACAAAGTGAAGGGTTTAGGAACGCAAATCTGGAATTGGAGTGATTCCCGAGCTTCCTTTGTTGAATTGCATGGGTTGCCTCCCAAGTAGCGCTTTCTTTAACGTCTTGCAGCCGGACGAAGACACGTTCATGCTCCATTGGAGCCCACGGCATGGAGTGGGATCTCCTCCACGACATGCTCCACAAAGTTCTCATAGTATGGCTTCAATCTATGTCCGTTCACCTTGAACTCGTGGCCACTTTTTAAGCTTTGGACTTGGACTGCACCATGAGGAAAAACATTAGTAACAACAAGAGGTCCAATCCATTTAGAACGTAACTTACCAGGGAATAACCGAAGTCTTGAATCAAAAAGCAACACTTTCTGCCCCTTGGAGAACGTTTTGGTACGAAGCATCTTATCATGATAAGCCTTCGTCTTGTCCTTGTAGATGCGAGCATTCTCGTAAGCCTCGTTCCTAATCTCCTCAAGTTCATCTAATTGGAGCTTCCTATGAACTCCAGCAGCGTCTATGTCCAAATTGAAGGTTTTCACAGCCCAATGTGCCTTGTGCTCTAACTCAACGGGCAAATGACATGGCTTACCATATATAAGCCGAAAAGGTGACATGCCAAGGGGAGTTTTGTAAGCCGTACGATAGGCCCACAATGCATCGTCCAAGCGCAAACTCCAATCTCTTCTTGAGGGTCCCACGGTTTTCTCTAGGACTTGTTTGATCTCCCTATTTGAAACCTCCACTTGCCCATTGGTTTGAGGGTGATAAGGTGTGGAAACCTTATGAGTAACGTTGTACTTCTTGAGCAAAGCTTCAATGGTGCGGTTACGAAAGTGAGAACCCCCATCACTAATTAAAACTCGTGGCATCCCAAACCTAGCAAAAATATTAGATTTCACAAAATCTGCAACAACCTTAGAATCGTTAGTACGGGTGGCTTTGGCTTCCACCCATTTGGAAACATAATCGACAGCTAGCAAGATATAAGTGAAACCAAAAGATGGAGGGAAGGGGCCCATGAAATCAATACCCCAAACATCAAAAATTTCCACAAAAGAGAGAGATTGTTGCGGCATTTGGTCCTTAGGCCCTATGTTACCTGTTCTTTGACACTTATCGCATGTTACACAAAACATTTTAGCATCTTTAAAGAGATTAGGCCAATAAAATCCAGATTGTAACACCTTAAGGGCTGTCCTTTGGGTGCCAAAATGTCCCCCACATGCATAAGTATGGCAGAATGTAAGAATGGAATTAAATTCAGATTCGGGCACACATCTACGCACAATCTGATCTGGGCAGAATTTCCATAAATATGGATCATCCCAAACATAAAAACGTGCATCATGAACAAGTTTATCACGTTGGAACTTGTTTAGGGTACTAGGAACTTGCTTAGACACCAAGAAATTGACCAAATCGGCATACCAAGGGGTTCTTACCTCAATGGACAGAAGTTGCTCATCCGGAAATGTTTCTAAAATGGGGGTGGACTCTTCCTCACGCACCATTCTACTTAGGTGGTCAGCCACCACGTTTTCACACCCTTTCTTGTCTCGGATTTCAAGATCGAACTCTTGAAGTAGGAGCATCCAACGAATGAGTCTTGGCTTAGCCTCCTTTTTGGTGAGAAGATACTTCAAGGCTGCATGGTCAGTGAAAACAATTACTTTAGTACCAAGAAGATATGATCTAAAGCAAATACAACCGCCAAAAGTTCTTTTTCGGTTGTAGAATAATTCAATTGAGCATCATTTAAAGTGCGTGAAGCATAATAAATAACATGTGGCTGTTTATTTTTCCTTTGACCCAAAACAGCCCCAAGTGCATAATCTGATGCATCACACATCAATTCAAAGGGAATGGACCAATCCGGGGGAGTTATGATGGGTGCCGTGGTGAGTAAGTCCTTTAGATGCTTGAATGCCTTCTCACACGCCTCGTTGAACTCAAAAGACACATCCTTTTGGAGTAGGCGGCATAGGGGTTGTGCAATCTTGGAAAAGTCCTTGATAAATCGTCGATAGAATCCTGCATGGCCAAGAAAAGAACGGACCTCTCTAACCGACGTAGGAGAGGGTAAGTGACGTACAAGATCTATTTTAGACTTATCAACTTCAATTCCTTTTTCAGAGATGATATGACCCAAAACTATACCTTGTTTAACCATAAAATGACATTTTTCCCAATTCAAAACAAGGTTAGTTTCCATGCATCTTTTCAAGATTAAAGTGAGATTATGCAAACAAGCATCAAATGAGTCTCCAAACACACTAAAATCGTCCATAAATACTTCAATTATCTTTTCAACATAATCAGAGAAGATACTTACCATGCATCGTTGGAAAGTGGCCGGTGCATTGCATAAACCAAATGGCATACGACGATATGCAAAAGTACCAAATGGACAAGTAAAGGTGGTCTTTTCTTGATCATCCGGCATTATGACAATTTGATTATAACCCGAATAACCATCAAGAAAGCAATAAAAAGAATGACCGGCTAACCTTTCAAGCATTTGATCAATGAATGGCAAAGGGAAGTGATCTTTCCTTGTTGCGGCATTTAGCTTTCTATAGTCAATGCACACCCTCCAACCGGTTTGAATGCGTGTAGGCACAAGTTCATCTTCTTCATTCTTCACCACAGTCACTCCGGATTTCTTTGGCACAACTTGAACCGGTGAAACCCAACGGCTATCCGAGATAGGATAGATCACCCCACAATCTAGAAGCTTGATAATCTCCTTTTTCACAACTTCCATCATTGGAGGGTTGAGCCGGCGTTGAGCCTCTCTGGTTGGTTTAGCCCCCTCCTCTAAAAGTATGCGATGCATGCAAGTTGTAGGACTAATACCCTTTATGTCGGCCAAGGTCCATCCTATGGCCGTCTTGTGCTCTTTCAACACCCGAATCAATTTCTCCTCCTCCATTGCTGTGAGGGATAAGGAAACTATGACGGGCAACGTCTAATTGTCTCCCAAATAGACATACTTCAAATGATCCGGCAATGGTTTAAGCTCAAGAATGGGTGCCTGAATCACTGAAGGTAACAACTTGTTAGTCGAAACAGGAATTGGACTCGGTTTTGGAGGCTTACCAAAGTGTTGTGGCAATGACTCAAGTGCAGCAACCATCTCGGCCTCATCTTCACTTCTAGGCACGGCCAAACCAGATTTTTGCCCAATTCCTTGTGCAATTGTTGTTTCAAGTGTATCCCTCTCCAAAGAATCGAGAAATTCCTGCGCCAAATCATCAATTATATCAATAGAAAAGCAAGAATGATCGTCCTTAGGAAATTTAATACTTTCAGAAAGATTGAAATCAATGACTTCCCCATCAAATTCCATCGTTAAAGTTCCTTTAAACACATCTATCTTGGTGCGGGCTGTTTTCATGAAGGGCCTCCCTAATAGAATTGGTAATGGGGTGGAATGGGGTGAATCCTCCATGTTAAGCACGTAGAAATCCGCTGGAAAAATCAAGTTATCAACCTGTACCAAAACATCTTCCAAAACACCCTTTGGATATGCATTAGAACGATCGGCTAATTGAATTATCACACCATCATTTTTAAGCTCACCTAAGTTCATAGATGCATAAATAGAGTATGGCATAACATTAATCGAAGCCCCTAAGTCTAACATGCATTGTTCAAACTTAGTATTACCAATAACGCACGGAATTGTAAAACTACCCGGATCTTTGCATTTAGGGGGTAATTTCCTTTGTAACACAGCAGAGACATTTTCACTTACCTGGACCACCTCCTTGTTTGAAATCCTCTTCCTCGTTGTGCAAAGCTCTTTTAAGAACTTGGCATACTTAGGGACTTGCTTGATTGCATCAAGGAGCGGAATGTTGACTTGAACCTTCCTAAAGGTTTCCAAAATGTCCTTTTCACTCTCCTCCTTTTTTGATTGCCTAAACCTGCTAGGAAAGGGCACGTTTAGTGGAATAGAACTTGACAAAGTCGAATTTGGACTTACCTTAGGCATATTGGACGGTTTTGGCACAATAGGGGGCTGCGGCAAAGATTCTTTCACCCTTGCCGTGGCTTTTATTCCTTGTTCCTCCTCTTCTTGCAGCAACACGTCCTCTTCTTGACTTGTTTTGGACGTGCTTGGGGTGGTTTCGACCTCCTTACCACTTCTCAACATGATTGCCTTGGCAGATTCGAATCCTCCACTTGGATTGACAATGGTTGAGCTAGGGAGCTTGCCTTTGTCTCGGAATTGTCCTACAAACTCCGCAATCTGCCCAATTTGTTTCTCCAAGTGATCCACCCTTTTGGCTTGGTTTTGCATGGCTTTGGTTTGATCCTCTTGCCCCCGAGACAAATTGGTAAGTAATTTAAGAAGTGTTTCATTTCCCAACGATGTACCTTGATTGTTTTGGGCAGGTTGTGCTTGGTTTGGATTGGGGCCGAATGGCTTGGTGTAGAACCCCGGGGGTTGTTGTCTAAAGCCTCCTTGTTGTTGAGGTTGTTGAGGTTCCTTCCACTTGAAGTTTGGATGGTCTCTCCAACCCGGATTGTATGTGTTGGAATATGGATCATTCCTTGGTTGATTGTGGCTCGGAAATCCAATGGCATTTGCACTCTCCCATCCCCCATTCTCAATCAATTGTGGGCATTTTTCCGAAGGGTGTCCTTGGATAGAACATACACCGCATACAATCGGTCCTTGTATCTTCATTCCTTCGGCCATCTGAGACACAATAGAAGTAAGATTAGCTATCTGAGATTGAATATCGGATTGAGAACTTACCTCATTGAAGTGTTGCCGTGGGGGGTCCCTTTGCCCAAGTCCTTCATATTGTTGTGCATTTAGAGCACGGTTTGCGATTAGGGTCTTGGCTGCCATAGGAGTTTTGTCTACCAATGCACCTCCCGCCGAAGCATCGAGCATTTGCCTTTCAATGGGAAGAAGGCCCTCATAGAAATATTGAAGGAGAAGCTCCTCCTTCATTTGATGTTGAGGACATGATGCAACAAGGGCTTTAAAACGCTCGTAGTATGCCGGAAAAGATTCTCCTTGACTTTGTTGGATTCCGCTAATTTTCTTCCTCAAGAGAATGACTCTTGAAGTAGGGAAGAACTTCTCCAAGAACGCTCTCTTCATGCTCTCCCAAGAAGTAACGGTCCCGGGTGCCAATTCATAAAGCCAATCCTTAGCTTTTTCCACAAGAGAGAATGGAAAAGCTTTCATCATTAGAATGTTCCCATCGACATTTATGGGTGTCATGCTCGAACAAACAACCTCGAACTCCTTGAGATGCTTGTTGGGATCTTCCATGGAAAGCCCATGGTATTTCGGAATGTGGTGCAACAAGCTTGACTTCAACTCGAATTCATCGGTCTTGCCTTGGGCAGCCGCGGGGTATTGAATGCATAATGGTGCGGCATTGGCCAACCCCGAGGCCGAAAGCTCTTTAATGGTCCGATTGTCCGCTGCCATAACTTCTTCTTCCACACTTTCAAACTCAGATTCGGCCTCTGAACTTGAACTAGGTTCACTAGGTTCACTAGGTTCGGGATGCCTCCTCTTTCTTCTCAAATCACGTTCAAAATCGTCGTTAAAGTCCAAGATATGTGCATGCACAGTTTGAGAACTCCGCGTCATGCACTAGTACCTAAACCAAGAAAACAAAACAAAATAAGAAAACTAGGTAAATTACACTAAAAACATACGGCAAAAACACAAGGGATTAGCAATTTTGCTAATCCCCGGCAACGGCGCCAAAATTTGATGCGAAAATAGTTAAGCACACAAATTAACCCTCTTGTTGTCAAATTGTAGTAAGGATGCAAGTAGGGATCGTTCTAGACCGGGGATTAGGAGGGCTTGCTAAAACCTCTAAATTGACTCAAAAACGTAAAATAACAATATGAAACACTATACTAGACTCAAAGAATGCAAAACAAAACTTTAAAACATTAAAACAAACCAAAAGACTCAAACATCACCCAAAACACTCAAAACTGCCTTAAAATCACTTTCTGGGCAGTTTTGAGCATTTTGGTGAATTTGGACGAAATTGGGAAATAAAATTGAATCAAAACACTTTAAAACATAAACTAAACAGATTTTAAGCACCAAGGAACAAGAAAGTAAAGGGGGGTTTTGATTTGACGAAATTTGAATTAACAAAACAAGTTAATAAACTAGGCAGGTTGTATAAACAGATTTGAGAAATAAGATGATGGATGGATTAGTTAGAGGTCCATTCTCCACACATGATACATTTATATATATGAATCGATTCTCCAATTGTTTTTCATTAACTATGATGCTCAACACCCCAAGTTAACCGTGATGCACTAATTAACTCTCAAATTTTCCTTATGTTATTGAATTGGATGATGCATGCGACAATTCAAATCATTCTCCAATGGTTCTCAACATGAATGCATAGAAGAGATACAATGAGAGATCATTATGCTCTATGAAAATTATAAGTGTTGACGAGGCAATTGTAACTATGAATGCATGATACTTTTGCCAAGAATTCAATTAACGCGGTTGTGACTAGCAACCTTCACTACTCATGTTTATAAACTTGTGACGATTAGGTGAAACTCGTTTAAAAACTAGCATCGAGTTTATGCATGAAGACTAAGTATGCATCCCTAATCAACATACAAAAACAAGTTTTTAATAAACATGATAATTGAATTACAATCACAACTTAACAAATCACAATTGGAAGAAATCAATTCATATTTCAAACATGTTCATGGCTTCAAACTTTCCCCTAACTAATTAGGGGTTTAGCCACTCATGATTACAACAAACTTAGAGAGTAATAACAAAGTAAATATTGAAAACAAGAATTGAAGTACACCTAAAAATTCCAACAACTCAATCTTGAATTGTATGAACGTTTAGGCCTCTTCTCCTCTAGTTGCTGCGGCACAAGGGGTTTTGGTGAGTTTTGGTGGTTAAGGATGATGTAGAATGATGTGTTTAGGGTAGGGATGGATGTAGGGGAAGGCAAGGAGTGTTTTTGGGCAGAAAATATGAAGAATGGTGAAGTATGGTAGTGCTAGAGAGAGGGGAGGAATTTCTGGCGTGAATGAATGTGTATGAGAGATGGTTTTCTGAAATGGAAGAGTGTGTGTTTTGTGGCTGCAATGCATGCTTATTTATAGGTGAAATGGGGGGAACATGATGACTAGGAATTAGGTGGAAAGCTGAAATGGTGATGGGAGAAGCATGTGGCTGAAATGCATGTGATTAAAGGGTGGGAATGCATGTGCTTTGACAGAAAATAAAAGGGAATGCTGGAAATCTGGAATGGGAACTCACGGCATGGTTGTTTTCTGGTGGTGAATGGGTTTATGTTTGAATGGTGCATGTGGGTTGATTATTTAAAGGGAGTGCATGTGGATTAAAGGTTGGAATGAACATGAAATGCACGGTTTTGAGAAATGATTATGGATGCATGTGTTGAATGATTATGGGTGTATGTGGGTGGAAATGCATGTGGGAATGCATGTGATTTGGCTGAAATGAAAGGTAGTGGGAAGTGCATGTAAGCCACAGCAAGGAATGCATTTTCTGAATGAATGAAGGAAGGTTATGTGGAAGGGCTTGAACAAAGGTAGAAGCACGGCACAAAGGTGAATGGGTGATGTGTGAATGTGGTTGAATGATTAAAGTGTAAATGATTAATGAATGGTTCTTTGTTGATGGTGGAAATCTGAAATGATGAAGTGGAATGTGCATGTGGCTGCAATGGTAAAGGATGGGAGTGCATGTGCTTTGACAGCTAGGTTGCATGTGGAATGTGACTGTAATTGATGGAGTAATGCACGGCAAAAGGGTATTGTGGTGCAATGATGGTGTTTTGCACGGCAATGATAGGGAAAGAATGTGTGGATGCATGGTTGTGTTGGTGATGAATGTGAACTCTTTGTTCTTCATTTTCATTCCTTTGGTCTTCAATTTCGTCCATCTACTTGGCTTTAAGCATATGCAATCCATTCCAATCTCTAATTTGCTCCAAAAGGCTCCGAAAGGCATCCTTTTGCATCCTTAGCCATATGAACCTATAAACACATGAAAATGACTTTAAACACTAAATTAAGTAAGAAAACACAACATAAATGCATAAGAACTAGCTAACTAAGGTGCATAAATATGCTCCTATCAGCATCATGAAAACTATAAGTGTTGACGAGGCATTCGTTACTATGATGAGCATGAAACTCGTGCCAAGAATTCATTTAACGCGATTGTTTATAAGCAAACTCCACTACTTGTGAATATAAGTTCATAACGATTAGGTGAAACTCACTTATATTCTAGCGTCATATTCATGCATGAAAATTAAGCGCGCATTCTTAATAAACATACATAAATAAGTTATCAATCAAACGGTTAAACAAATTGAATCAACAACTTATGAAATTCCAACGAAAGTTAATCAATTCATATTGCAAATATAAACATAGTTTCGAATCACCCCCTAGCTAAAGGGGGATTAGTTCCCCAAAACTTTGAAATCAAAGAAACACCTAAACATTCCAACAACTCACACTTGAATTGTATGAACGTTTAGGCCCTCTTATCTTCCTCGTTGTTGTAGCACAAGGTCTAAGGTGAGGTTTGGGGGATTTATGGAAATGGATGAGGAGTGGTGGAAATGGAAGCAATGGAGGAGAAGTGGAAGGGGGACTCACGGTTTTGGATTCTAAGGGGAAGTGTTTGTGTTAGTTGTGGTGTGAGAAATGGAGATGGAGTGGGGAGTGAATGAATGACAAATGAATGAAGTGTGTGTGGTTTATATAGGGAGAGAATGGGTGAGAATGTGGCTGCAATGCATGTGAAAAACAGCTAGGAAAGTGGGTGGAAAGCTGGAATTGCACAAGGGGAATGCTGGAAAGCCAAGGGAACCCACGACATTGAAGGTTTTGGTGCATGTGTTGGCTGATTTGTTTGTTGGGAAAAGCTTGTGAAAGCATGTGAATGTTGTTTGTGTGAAGTGTGTGTGAATGCATGTGGATTAAAGAGTGAATGATGGCTGAAATAATGATGGAAAACAGCTAGGAAAAGTATGGAATGCATGTGAAATGTAAAAGGAAAAACTGGAAATGGGAATGAAGGCCACGACATGGGATGTTTTTCTGGAATGATGGCAGGTTGTGTATGTGTTTGGGAAGAGAATAAATGTATGATGGTGGCTGAATGATTAAAGGGAATGAATGGGAGTGACACTAGGTTGGTTATGCATGTGGAATGTAGGTGTGTAGGTGCTGAAAATGCATGTGAATGCATGCTGGGAATGGGAGTGAAATGCACGGTATTGAGTTGGGAAATGAATGATTAAATGTGCATGTGGGTGAATGTGAAGGGAATGCATGTGTTGATTGATTTGTGGTGCAATGATGAAAGGTGATAGGAGCATATTCATGCGACTTAAATAGCTTGTTCTCGTGCATTTACGTTATGTTTCTTTAGTTATTTTAGTACTTTAAGCTATTTTCGTGTGTTTGTAGGTCCAAAGGGCTAAAGGAGCAAAAAGATGCATTTTGGAGACTTTTGGAGCACTTTTGGGCTAAGGACGGATAGCTTATGCTTGAAGCCAAAGTGTTGGACGAAATTGAAGACCTAATTAAAGACCAAAGTGTTGGAACCTTGTTCCCTTTAGTTTTAGGACATTTAAACCTTTCCTTTATCCTTAGCCGTGCATAACATTCCAACATTCCACACTATCACATATCATACATCACATATCACTTATCACATATCATTCACCACTTATCATATCATACACTCAATCACTTATCACATATCACTTATCACACACCACATATCACTTATCACATATCACTTACCACTTATCATTCACCACTTATCATATCATACATTCATTTATCACTTATCATAATCATTCACTTATCACTTAACATATCATAAACTTATCACTTATCACTCATAATCACCTACAACATCCACCTACTTCACCTACAACATCCACCTACTTCACCTACAACATCCACCTACTTCACCTACAACCTCCACTTACTTCACCAACCTCACACACTTACTTCACCTACAAATGACATAGCCATATGTTCCCTCCACTACTCCTATAAATACCCTTGCATTCATTCATTCATGGACACTCATTCATACACACTTCAGTCACAAACTCTCCATTTTCAGAATGTAGACCATCAAACTCCCTTGTGCCGTGCCCTCCCTTACAATCCAAACACCATCCTTCCATTTCCACCACTCCTCTTCCATTCCTCCACCACTCCCCAAACCATTCACACCATCAAACTATCCTTAGACCTTGTGCTACAACGAAGAGGAAGAGAAGAGTGCCTAAACGTTCATACAATTCAAGTTTGAGTTGTTGGAATGTTTAGGTGTTTCTTTGATTTCAATGTTTAATTTCAATACTCTTTGTTTTGTACGAATGAGGAATGGAAGAGAAGAGGGCCTAAACGTTCATTCAATTCATAACGATTAGGTGAAAATCACTTATATTCTAGCGTCATATTCATGCATGAAAATTAAGCGCGCATTCTTAATAAACATACATAAATAAGTTATCAATCAAACGGTCAAACAAATTGAATCAACAACTTATGAAATGCAATTAGAAGTAATCAAATCAAAATGCAAGCATAAACATATATTTCGAATCACCCCCTAGCTAAAGGGGGTTTAGTTTATTATAACTTTGAAATCAAAGAAATACCTAAACATTCCAACAACTCAAACTTGAATTGTATGAACGTTTAGGCACTCTTCTCTTCCATTCCTCATACGTACAAACAATGAGAATTGAATTTAAACATTGAAATCAAAGAAACACCTAAACATTCCAACAACTCAAACTTGAATTGTATGAACGTTTAGGCACTCTTCTCTTCCTCGTTGTTGTAGCACAAGGTCTAAGGATAGTTTGATGGTGTGAATGGTTTGGGGAGTGGTGTTTGGATTAATAGGAAAATGGAAAAATGGTGTTTGGATTACAAGGGAAATGGAAAAATGGTGTGTTGTGTATGAAATGAGATGTCCATGAATGAATGAATGCAAGGGTATTTATAGGAGTAGTGGAGGGAACATATGGCTATGTCATTTGTAGGTGAAGTAAGTGTGTGAGGTTGGTGAAGTAAGTGGAGGTTGTAGGTGAAGTAGGTGGATGTTGTAGGTGAAGTAGGTGGATGTTGTAGGTGAAGTAGGTGGATGTAGTAGGTGAAGTAGGTGGATGTTGTAGGTGAAGTAGGTGGATGTTGTAGGTGAAGTACATGTGTTTAAATGGTTGAAATGTGTAGATGATTATGAGTGATAAGTGATAAGTGTATGATATGTTAAGTGATAAGTGAATGATTATGATAAGTGATAAATGAATGTATGATATGATAAGTGGTGAATGATATGTGGTGAATGATAAGTGGTAGTGTTTAAGTATTTAAAATAGGGAACAAAGCCCTTCCTTGCCATGCAAGGAAGGGAGACACAAGGAAACACACGATGATGCGAAAATTAGCTTAACACACAAATTAACCCTCTTTTGACAATTGTAGCATATAAATAAGTAGGGATCGTTCTTACACCGGGGATTAGGAGGGCTTGCTAAACACTCTAAACTGACTCAAATAAATAAAACTAACCTTTAAAACACTTAAACTCACTTAAAAAGACTCAAACACGTTCACAAAACTCAAAATAGGCTAAAAACACTCAAAACTGCCTTAAAAACACAATCTGGGCAGTTTTGAGCCTAAACACAAATTTGGACGAATTTGGGTAACAACTTGAATCAAAACACTCAAAAACACAATCTAAAACATATTCTAACTAATTAGACACTCTAAGACAATTGGGGATTTGGTTTTGGACGAAAATCAAACAAACAAAACAAATATGTAAAATAGGCAGATTCTGACGAAATTGGTGGAATTAAATGGATGGTGAGATGGCTAGGAGGTTTTTCTCCACACATGGCATACTTGCATACAAAATAATCTCCAGTTGCTTATTCGATGAATTTATGAACCTCAACACCCCAAGTTAATTAGGTACGCTTAAATTAACTCTCAGATTTCCCTTAGGTCATTGAATTGAATGGAATTAGCGCATTGCAATCAAATTATTCCTTAAAAGTTTTCTATATGAAAGCGCATAATAGAAAGACAATCAAAGATCATTAGGTTCTATGGAAATCATAGGTGTTGACGAGGCATTCGTAACTATGAAAGCGCATGATACTTATGCCAAGAATTTACTTAACATAATTGCGACCAACAATCTTAACTACTCATGGATATGAGTTCCCAACGATTAGGTGAAGTTCCCTCATATCCTAGCATCATGTTTATGCATGCAAATCAAGCGTGCACTCTCAATTCATATACATAAGCAAGTTTTAATTAAAATAGATAAGTAAATTGAATTCATCATTCATGAAATCACAACTGAAAGTAATCAAATCATCATGCAAATATAACCATGGTTTCGAATTTCCCCCCCTAGCCAAAGGGGGGATTAGTTCCTCATGCTTGCACAACAAAAAGTATTGAATTTAAACATTGAAATCATAAGAAAGAATACACCTAAATGCTCAGCAATTCCAAGATGGATTCGAAGCACAGATTGGCTCCTCTTCCTCCTCCTTGCTGCGGCACAAAGTTTGGGTGATGGAATTGGTGGTTTTGGATGGTGTTTTCTAGTTTGGAGGGATGGAGGATGGTTGATTATGGTGGGGAAGGGTGCGGCAGAGGTGTATGGATGTGGAGGGAGGTCTATGGATGTGTAGAATGGAGAATGGAGGTGCGGCACAAGGGTTTCTGAATAGCATAAGGGGGTGGTACGAATTTGTGGCTGAAAATATGTTTATATAGTCCTAGGGTTTATTAGATTAGGGTTTACTTAGCAGATTTGGTGGATTAGGGCCCTAGAATTCGGCCATGGGTTGTCAAATCCACCTAGGAAGAGGTTTTTGGCCCACATAGTTTTATAAAACGAATTGTATACCCAAATCCACAAGGATTAGGCCTTGGAAATCAGAATCCCAAAGGGATTGGGCCTAGGGAGGTGCGGCTGATTTAGGGGAGAGGGTAGCTTGGCTTGCAAGGCAAGGTAAAGCCTTCTAGAAAGGTTTGGGCGCCACTTTTCTAGGGTTTCTAGAAAGAATAGGTTTTGTGGCAGATTTGGGCCTTCTAGACTAGGATGCTTCTAGAAATAGGTTCTAGAATGATCCATTTAAGTCCCCATGTAATTAGGAGTAAGACATGATAAGGTTTGGATAGGATAAGATGAGATAAGGTTTGGATAATGTTTTGGATAATTGGATAATGTTGGATAAGGTTGGATAATGTTTTGGATAATGTTTCCTCTTTTGAGCTCCTACCTTATCCACTTTGTTCCTAGCTTAGTTCCTTCCTCTTCTTATCACATTTCCAACTTCTTGAAGTCCAAATTCGTCCATCCATGTTAGCCCACATGCAAGCTCACCACCTAGTGTCCAAAATAGCTCCAAAATGCACCAAAATGCACTTTCTTGATACTTTAACCCATAGGACCTACAAACACACGAAATTGAGTTGTAATACGACATTAACTAAGAAATAATAGCACAAATGCAGAAGAATAAGCTAGTTAAGTCGCCTAAATATGCTCCTATCAAATTCCCCCACACTTATCTTTTGCTAGTCCTCGAGCAAAACAAATAAACAAAAGAAACAAAACATATAATCTAAACCTTCCAACGTTCGTCTCAGGGATTTCCAATGAAACATGACATGTCAAAGATCACCACTCACATAGATTTAAGCAATCCTTACCCTCGAGCATACTTAATCATAGTCACAATTCACTAGCTCGCATTTAATCAATTAAAACAACATTTTGAATGTAGTAACATGCCTTAGAGAATTTCCTCAATTCCTCACCGGATATACTCTCTGTTTTCACTCAGATTTTCTAACTACACTCCCTACACTAGGTATATGTGAGAAGATTGATGTAAACATGTAGACGAACACTCACATATGTTATAACAAGGAAAGCATTTTCTGGAATTATTAACATGTATGTATATGATCTCATGAATGGAATGCTACTACCTAGACACGAGAACCAGGGATACCATATGCTCAAACCAATTCTAAACTCCACATATTGAAATACATAACAATCAAGATAGAAGTCTAAGGGTTGTAACGGGGCTAAGGTATTGGTTAACAAGGAAAGGTAGAGGAAACAAACATTCTTAAAGCAATAGTGAGCAAAGTAATGAATTAGGCACTTAGAATTCCCTTTAGAATGCAGAAGTCAACTTTGAATACCCAAGGGGAAGTCACACAAAACTTAGGGCCATATTCAAACTTTTTGGACCCTTTCTTCAACAATCAACACTTGTGAGTTCTTTCTCACTTCTTTTCTTTATTTTCTTCTTTTTCACGATTTTTTTTTCTTTCTTTTTCTTTCGTTCCTTTTTTTTTTCTTTTTTTTCTTTCTTTTTCCCGTGTCCCTTTTAAGACTTTGGCACACACACACTCACAAAATCCTTTCCCCCACACTTGTTTTCTGCAAGAATGTCACTCAAAAGGAATTCCTTCTAAGTTATGCTCCACTATACTTCAAGAACAAGGGTATGGAAAGTCCTATTCTAGGCTAGGTAAGGATGATGTGGTTAACAAGAAAATAGGCTAAATAAGGCTCAAGGGGTTTAAACCTACAATACAAGTGACAAGGGTGGATTCGGCTGTTTGGCTATGGTGGTGACTACTACACAACTTCATCTTGTTATTTGTTATGCTAATCAATTTCATGCTTCGAATAAAACGGGTATGAGTTCTAGTATTTGGAACTATAGTGATGAAACGCATTCTAAGTAGCAACCAAGCAAAGAATAATGAGATCATGCAACGACTTTTAGAAAACAAGAATGCACAGATTAATAACTCTCCAAATAAACGTTTAGGCTCAAGTCTCTCAGGGATGTAGCGTTTGTTTGAGTTCCTTCCTTCAAGCATGTTACAAAAACTGATTTTATCCTTTGTGATTACATGTGAATTCGTAAACTATAACTACAACCAAGCACAAACCAAGGAGCAATTCAAACTTCCATCATTGTTTGTAACTCTCTTTAACAGTCATGCATTAAAAACCAAATCCTCATCATTGTGTTGGAAGGTACCCTAAGACAAACAAACACACAAAAACAACTCTTTTTGGCTTTTTCAAAACACTTTTTTCGATTTTTTTCAAATTTTCGGATTTTTACTTCAACACACACCAAAACAGCTAAAAACACACTAAAAACACTTAAAAACAGTGAGAAACAACATTATAAGTGATAGGTGATAGAATCCCACGAATTTTGCATAAAAACACTTGTTTACCCCCCCACACTTAAATCAAACATTGTCCTCAATGTTTCACACAAAGACTCACATAAAAGCAAACAGATAATAAACAACTAAGCACGATAAAATAAACAGCAAGGAGAAGGGTTTAGAAACGCAAATCTGGGTTTGGAATGGAAGTTCCATCTTCTCCTTGTCGAATACATGGGTTGCCTCCCAAGAAGCGCTTGCTTTAACGTCTTCCAGCCGGACGAATACGCCGTGTTAAGCTTCACTAGTAGTACCCACGACATGGAATTGATCCTTGAATGGAAGGTGATACTTGAAGTGAACCGGCATTGGTTTGAATTCTAGTGTAGGTGCCTGATTCATCAAAATTAGCAAGTTAGTATAAAATGTAATGGAATTTGAAGAAGATGACTTACTTGTTTTGTCCGACAAGAACTCAATGACAAACACCACTCCTTTGAAAGTTTCAGGGATATTGGACTTGGCCAGATTGCATGTGATGGTTATGACTTGTCCAATGTCATCAAATTCAACTTCTTTGGGTTTTGTGGTTTCAAATATGTCCTCTTTGATGCCTTCTACATCTCCTCCAGCCACTACCTTCTCTTGAATCATTCGTCTTGGTGTACAAAGTCCTTTGAAGAATTCAACACCATCTAAAACTTGCTGTGTTGCACCAAGAATTGGAATAGCATTTTGCACCTTTGGGAAGGCTTCCACGATGTCCTTTTTACTCTCTTCTTGGTTGGGAATCAAAAACCTGCTAGGAAAAGGGACATTGGGTGGAATAACATCAGAATAACATGGAATTGGGACGTCCTCACTTGTGGTGGGTGGTTTAGAGGGCATAGGGGGCTGCGGCAAGGGTTGTTCTACCCTTGCCGTGTGCATGTCTTCTTCCTCCTCCTCAATTAGCAGCTCCTCATCCACTTCTAGGCTATGTTTGGACATTTTTAGGTCAGCTCCAACCTCCATAGCACTTCCCAAAGTGATAGCATTATGGATTTCAAAATCTTCCTTCGAGTTTTCAATAGTTGAGTTGGAGAGTTCACTTTGCTCTTGAATTTGTTTCATGAACTCCATAATCTGCCCAATTTGCTCCTCCAATTTACCCAACTTCTTGTCTTGATTTTGTTCGTCCTGCATCAAAGAGGTTAGTAATTGAAAATTTTTATCATTATCCATGGACATACTTGAACTTGATTGGAATTGTTGTGGGGGAGGTTGTGGTGGCTGCATAGGTGTTGTATAGAACTCCTCATATGGTTCCCAATATGCTTCTTGTTGAGCCTCCTTGGCTTGATTTTGTGACCCCTGCACCAAAGAATTTAATTCATTAAGAACTTGATTATAATCTATTGACGAACTTGAATTTAATTGAGCATATTGCGTATGAAGTTGTGGTGGCTGCATAGGTCTTGAATAGAACTCCTCATATGGCTGCCAATATGCTTCACGTTGAACTTGTTGAGCTTCCCACCACATAGAGTTTGAATGATCCCTCCAATCTCTTTGTGGACATTGATTGGCTTGAAATCCTTGCCTATATGAAGCACCAAATGTAGGGACACTCTGCATTGTGGTCCTTTCGGCATACGGCGACAATTGAGAAGTAAGATTTGCCAATTGAGCTTGAATGCTAGCAAAATCCATATCTTACTTCTCTACTACCTAAAATCACAGAAAGAGAACTAAATCAAATATCAAAAGTAACAACAAACAAAGAAAACAACACTAAGTTAGAAACTAAAACGAAAACAACTAAACCAAAAAGAAAAGAACCAAGGGATTAGCAAAGTTGCTAATCCCCGGCAACGGCGCCAAAATTTGATGCGAAAATTAGCTTAACACACAAATTAACCCTCTTTTGACAATTGTAGCATATAAATAAGTAGGGATCGTTCTTACACCGGGGATTAGGAGGGCTTGCTAAACACTCTAAACTGACTCAAATAAATAAAACTAACCTTTAAAACACTTAAACTCACTTAAAAAGACTCAAACACGTTCACAAAACTCAAAATAGGCTAAAAACACTCAAAACTGCCTTAAAAACACAATCTGGGCAGTTTTGAGCCTAAACACAAATTTGGACGAATTTGGGTAACAACTTGAATCAAAACACTCAAAAACACAATCTAAAACATATTCTAACTAATTAGACACTCTAAGACAATTGGGGATTTGGTTTTGGACGAAAATCAAACAAACAAAACAAATATGTAAAATAGGCAGATTCTGACGAAATTGGTGGAATTAAATGGATGGTGAGATGGCTAGGAGGTTTTTCTCCACACATGGCATACTTGCATACAAAATAATCTCCAGTTGCTTATTCGATGAATTTATGAACCTCAACACCCCAAGTTAATTAGGTACGCTTAAATTAACTCTCAGATTTCCCTTAGGTCATTGAATTGAATGGAATTAGCGCATTGCAATCAAATTATTCCTTAAAAGTTTTCTATATGAAAGCGCATAATAGAAAGACAATCAAAGATCATTAGGTTCTATGGAAATCATAGGTGTTGACGAGGCATTCGTAACTATGAAAGCGCATGATACTTATGCCAAGAATTTACTTAACATAATTGCGACCAACAATCTTAACTACTCATGGATATGAGTTCCCAACGATTAGGTGAAGTTCCCTCATATCCTAGCATCATGTTTATGCATGCAAATCAAGCGTGCACTCTCAATTCATATACATAAGCAAGTTTTAATTAAAATAGATAAGTAAATTGAATTCATCATTCATGAAATCACAACTGAAAGTAATCAAATCATCATGCAAATATAACCATGGTTTCGAATTTCCCCCCCTAGCCAAAGGGGGGATTAGTTCCTCATGCTTGCACAACAAAAAGTATTGAATTTAAACATTGAAATCATAAGAAAGAATACACCTAAATGCTCAGCAATTCCAAGATGGATTCGAAGCACAGATTGGCTCCTCTTCCTCCTCCTTGCTGCGGCACAAAGTTTGGGTGATGGAATTGGTGGTTTTGGATGGTGTTTTCTAGTTTGGAGGGATGGAGGATGGTTGATTATGGTGGGGAAGGGTGCGGCAGAGGTGTATGGATGTGGAGGGAGGTCTATGGATGTGTAGAATGGAGAATGGAGGTGCGGCACAAGGGTTTCTGAATAGCATAAGGGGGTGGTACGAATTTGTGGCTGAAAATATGTTTATATAGTCCTAGGGTTTATTAGATTAGGGTTTACTTAGCAGATTTGGTGGATTAGGGCCCTAGAATTCGGCCATGGGTTGTCAAATCCACCTAGGAAGAGGTTTTTGGCCCACATAGTTTTATAAAACGAATTGTATACCCAAATCCACAAGGATTAGGCCTTGGAAATCAGAATCCCAAAGGGATTGGGCCTAGGGAGGTGCGGCTGATTTAGGGGAGAGGGTAGCTTGGCTTGCAAGGCAAGGTAAAGCCTTCTAGAAAGGTTTGGGCGCCACTTTTCTAGGGTTTCTAGAAAGAATAGGTTTTGTGGCAGATTTGGGCCTTCTAGACTAGGATGCTTCTAGAAATAGGTTCTAGAATGATCCATTTAAGTCCCCATGTAATTAGGAGTAAGACATGATAAGGTTTGGATAGGATAAGATGAGATAAGGTTTGGATAATGTTTTGGATAATTGGATAATGTTGGATAAGGTTGGATAATGTTTTGGATAATGTTTCCTCTTTTGAGCTCCTACCTTATCCACTTTGTTCCTAGCTTAGTTCCTTCCTCTTCTTATCACATTTCCAACTTCTTGAAGTCCAAATTCGTCCATCCATGTTAGCCCACATGCAAGCTCACCACCTAGTGTCCAAAATAGCTCCAAAATGCACCAAAATGCACTTTCTTGATACTTTAACCCATAGGACCTACAAACACACGAAATTGAGTTGTAATACGACATTAACTAAGAAATAATAGCACAAATGCAGAAGAATAAGCTAGTTAAGTCGCCTAAATATGCTCCTATCAAATTCCCCCACACTTATCTTTTGCTAGTCCTCGAGCAAAACAAATAAACAAAAGAAACAAAACATATAATCTAAACCTTCCAACGTTCGTCTCAGGGATTTCCAATGAAACATGACATGTCAAAGATCACCACTCACATAGATTTAAGCAATCCTTACCCTCGAGCATACTTAATCATAGTCACAATTCACTAGCTCGCATTTAATCAATTAAAACAACATTTTGAATGTAGTAACATGCCTTAGAGAATTTCCTCAATTCCTCACCGGATATACTCTCTGTTTTCACTCAGATTTTCTAACTACACTCCCTACACTAGGTATATGTGAGAAGATTGATGTAAACATGTAGACGAACACTCACATATGTTATAACAAGGAAAGCATTTTCTGGAATTATTAACATGTATGTATATGATCTCATGAATGGAATGCTACTACCTAGACACGAGAACCAGGGATACCATATGCTCAAACCAATTCTAAACTCCACATATTGAAATACATAACAATCAAGATAGAAGTCTAAGGGTTGTAACGGGGCTAAGGTATTGGTTAACAAGGAAAGGTAGAGGAAACAAACATTCTTAAAGCAATAGTGAGCAAAGTAATGAATTAGGCACTTAGAATTCCCTTTAGAATGCAGAAGTCAACTTTGAATACCCAAGGGGAAGTCACACAAAACTTAGGGCCATATTCAAACTTTTTGGACCCTTTCTTCAACAATCAACACTTGTGAGTTCTTTCTCACTTCTTTTCTTTATTTTCTTCTTTTTCACGATTTTTTTTTCTTTCTTTTTCTTTCGTTCCTTTTTTTTTTCTTTTTTTTCTTTCTTTTTCCCGTGTCCCTTTTAAGA